>NC_134558.1:33063907-33380365 GCF_025594145.1 Primulina tabacum | reverse complement strand
CTTATACTCGATTAGATAAATCGTACAGCAACGGAAGAGTTAAATAAACTAATTAAGAAAGTGTGCACCTAAATTTATTTGAAACGTTTTATAAGTTTCCATTTATTATACACTATTTTATGGGCTTATAAGTTGTATAATCATATTTAAAAATAAGTTGTTATTGTATATGAATGGATTTATTTTAAATACCCGTAAAATCGTCTCACACAAGTTAACGAAAGCCAAATATATAATATTATAAGTTGTTATTGTATATGAATGAATTTATTTTAAATATGTTATTGTTTGATATTTAAGATTTTTCATTATCAAAATTACCAAAAAAAGTATAATATTATATATTTGGATGTCTACCGAAAGCAAAAAACTTGTGTGAGACGGTTTTACGGGTCGTATTTTGTGAGACGGATCTCTTATTTGGGTCATCCATGAAAAAGTGTTACTTTTTATGCTAAGATTGTTACTTTTTATTGTGAATATCGATAGGGTTGACCCGTTTCACAGATAAACATTCGTGATACCGTCTCACAAGAGACGTACTCTACAAATTTCATGAATTTATTGCTTAGACCAAAATGATCTTTTATCAAATATAATCAAGTGACTTTTTTTTTATATAAAATGGGAACAGGTGTTATCTGATTGACAAAGAATCATTTAATCTAGTCCTTCAATTGAAACGATCAAGATTTAAAAGTATAATAATAACAAGAAACTGAAAAAACCCCGAAAGAACATTTGAATACATCCAATCCAATGGAAAAATTAATTATATCATATTATTTTCATTTCAGTTAATGCTCACATAAATAATCACACGAGTGTTCGTCGTATCAAAACTCATCGTGTGTATATATATATATATATATATATATATATATTGACATCCTCGTAACAGCTGTTGCCAGTATTGACTAGCAGAGCGGGAGGGACATTTAGATAGATAGATATTTTGGTCCACCAGCGAGCAACTTGTTAAGCCAGCTGACACGAAGTCAACCGAAAGTCTGCTGAGAATTTCTAGGCAACAGCTTCTGGATAATCACATCTCATATTATTATTTAGTTAATTCGGGTAAAAAACACAAATTAGGATTTAAATATTAATTCAATCAAACCAAATTTGCCAGCTATGACTCATGTTTAGGACCGAAAGTAGACTCCAAGGATGATATATTCATCGGTCTACGAGATATTATTAATAAAATGATCTTTCACGTTGTGATGATGGAAGACCTACGTCCAGGTTCTGTATATGATGTTGACATTCAAGACCCAATGTCCAGGTTCTGTGTATGATGTTGATATTCACTAGAAAATACCAAAGCATTAATTTCTATATGTCCTTTCGCTTTATATTATAAAAGCAATACGACAAAAATACGTGTGAGACGATATCACATGTTGTATTTTATGATATTGATATCTTATTTGGGTAATCAATGAAAAAGTATTATTTTTTATGCTAAGATTATTATTTTTTATTGTGAATATCGGTAAGATTGACTCGTTTCACCGATAAACATTAATCGCATACAAAACATGCACATTTTTTGCTTGAAAATGAATAGAACTACGATAAACTTCTAGCAACTCCTTTTTTGGAAGTTTTATACATATTTTTAATTTTAATATATAATATATTAAAACGATCAAGATTTAAAAGTATAATAATAACAAAAAACTGAAAAAATCCCGAAAGAACATTTGAATACATCCAATCCAATGAGAAGATTAATTATATCATATTGTTTTCTTTTTTTTAAAAAAAAAAGGCACCCCTGCATAACACAATTTGTTTTATAAAAATAATAATATAAAATAAAACTAGTAGCTGACGTCCCATTTATGTTTCAATGTTAAAGTTGCAGCCGCCACGCAGACAGGCTACACAAAACCCAAGTTACTCTGTGTTACGTTGCAGCCACCCTCAGAGGTATAAGAGTTCATTATTGTTATAACACTAATCACTCCACAAAAAATCGCAGGGTATACATATTACATAAATATTATATTAACACATCTATTTTCTCACATTCATTTTAAAATTTACACTCACTATTTAGAGGTCCCGTTGTCCACTCATTCAACATATTCTTATTTTACATTAAATAAATTCAATATCAAATTATTTACAAAATTTAAATTATTATTATTTTATATTAATAATAATATGTTTTTATATATTTAGCACTTAAAATTATTTTATTTTATTTATAAGTGTCATTTATTTAAAATTAAAAATTTATTATAAACTTAAAATGAAACAGTACAACATATAAAAATAAATAACACTGGCATAAAAAAATATAAATTAAACTTAAGAGATGATGCAAAATACTAATTCAAGGATTGTTGTTGTATTATGATCAAATATGTTCAACTAAGTCGGCACGAAGTTGGTGATGCACATGAGTGTCACATATTTCGGAATTTGTTCGGAGATATTCATGAAATCCTCGGTTTGAGCCCTGGACGGGTTGTGCGGATTCGTCAACTTTATCGTTGCACCAATTTGTCACGTTATTTAGATGTTTGAATGATTGAAATAAGTTGTGTAATGTGATGAGTATTTATAGATGAAAAAATAATCATTTTTTTAATCTAGTCGTTATTTTTTTTATTTTAAATTAAACAAAAGTTGTTTGACACAACCCATTTTTTGGTATTTTTTTATTATTAATTAGCCGTTGAATTTTAATAAAAAAAATTATAGCCGTTAGTTTTTTTCTAAAAGAATTTTATATCTATTTTTATTTTAGATTTATTTTTTAAAAAGTAAAAAAAAAAAAATCAAAACAAAGAATCGGAGAGCTACAGTGGCATAATTTCCCAAATTCACACACTGTCAGGGAGCGTGCAAGCATGGCCAATGAATTTGAGTCTTGGTGAGCTTTAAAAAGCGTTATAAAACAATTTGAAAATCCGTTCAAAGATGTTAACGTCTTTGAGTATGAGTTTTAAAAAGCGTCAAAAAAACAATTTGAACATCCGTTCAAAGATGTTAACGTCTTGGTGATGCGACATTTATTAACTTTGAATCACATTGGTTGTTTTTTCATATTCAGTGTTATAACACTTAAATAATAAACCAATGTAGATGCTCTAATACATTAAACAAATTAAATTAGTTTCGAACACTGAAAGACTTAATATAAAACAAATATTTGCATACGAAATGTGAAAATAAGGCAAAAAGCATGCATTTTTAAAATTTTGGAAGAAAAATTTGTAAATAATATAAAGTGATGTGATCTCGTTAAAATAGGTGAGCCGGGTACGGGGCTTCAACGGACCAAATCAATAATTTATAATGTTTGGGAATTTGAGTGAAGATAATGGCTTGGATCAACACATGTAAACAAGAAAGTAACTCGTGAATGGGCGCCGGAGGAATGTCCGGCGTGGCCACTCCGATGCTTAAGTCAGCAGGCTTTTTTATGAACACAAGCAATATTTGAAGGGAAATATGTAAGTGCTTTTAGTTCAAAGATTTCCGAATGTTTAAATGACACTAATACCTGCTATTTATAGTAGAAAATGGGGTAGGTACCTCGATTCTTGTGCCACCTACTAAGTATGGCAAGTCGGCTGCCCATACTTGTAGCTTCTGATGACTTCTAGGACACTCCAAGCCCAAGTGGTTCTGACGGATTAGGCTGCCTGTATCGATCACACTCGAGTGTGGTGCAATTCTCGAGGTGGCCTGGGTAGTTGGTTACCTGGGTACCTGTATGAGAAACCGGGTGGAGAAGAAGTGCCTGGGCAGCTGTCTTCTGATCCGGGCTATTCAACCGATAACCCGGGTCATCACTAACCCGGAAATGGGTCACCATTATCCCGGACCCTTACAGGGGTATCACCACACATCCTAAAAATAGTCGGGCTAGAGCTTGACTCGCTGTCCCGATCAGTCATGCATGTTTACTCCAAAACATATCCCAGAGTGAATAAGAGCCTTGGGTCTCTAAATATCCTGCAGAAGTGGTGAGGTGTCAGGCTTCCATATCTCTCAGGTTTTGTACATTCATCGTTTAGTATTCTCGGGAAATCCAATGAATGTCATTATGCTGCATGCGTTAACAGTGACACCGTCGAAAATTGTTCGTATTCCGAGGTAATAATGAGCATGTTTCCTCGATACCCGTACACGTCTTTTCATCTGCCTGCTCAATTTCCTAGATTCCCTCTGATCGTCCGATTGGGTTCGGATCGACGATGGAGACTGATTCCTTCCTATATATATATACAGTAACCTGCTTACCTATTCTCCAACATTCCATCAATTCAGTCCTCAAGAAGTGCAATGGCGGGTTCCAGTGGTTCGAAATCTCCCGACATGGCAGCAGAGTTTATGCAAGCGGCTTTTGAGAAAAGAAAATCTGAATTGGAAGATGAAGTCTTCCAAAAGATCCTCCATTACTGGGAGGAGCTGCAAGGACTTCAGCTTCTTCACGAGTGGGAGGAGGCTATCACTCCTGAACTGGTGGCCAAGTTTGCAAAGTATCGGGAACGCTTGCAGATTTCTGATACGGAGGACTTCTTTGAGGACGACTTTATCCTCCAGCTATTGCTTCATAAAGAGAGGAGGACGCTGCAGAAGATTGCCGACTCTGCTAGCTTTATGAAGGCGTTCACTGATAGCTCTGTAAAGAGTTTTGTGATTAAGTGGATAGCCTTTTTCCCGGGATTAAGATAAGATGCCGGGGCCTCAAACCTCCCGGGCTTAAGATGAGATCTTGGGTAACCCACGGGATGCCATGATAACGCTTGCCCTTTCTATCAACGATCAGGAATGTTTCGTATTTCGATGAGCCGATAAGTCTGACATTTTTAATTATTGCGTGTGTCCCCTCGTATGCATGGTACAATTTTCTAGGCAAATCGTGGTCGTCCACGCATGCTTTTTAAATAAATGGCTGAGATCTTTCCCCACCGCCTATATATACTAACTAACAGGTTTTCCAAAAATTACTCTCAAATTCGAAATTGCAGCGAAGCTCTTGCGAATTCTCTTCTCGAGACTCTACTTGTGCGAAATCATTTCCGGCAACCTTCCACCGCATATATCGTCGTAAGTTTTCTTCTTTTAAAATGTCTCACTCCACTTCTTCCACCTCAACAGCGAATGCGCGAGGCTCTCCTAGCGCTGAGTCTTCCGCACTTCGTTCCGATTCTCCTCTCTCTCCCCCACGTCGCTCCATTACCCAACCTTCTAAAAAACCAGTGGCACTTCCAACCAAACCTCTCTTTTCTAAACCTTTATCTTCTGGCCACTCCCGGGCCCGAGCTCTTGCGAAGAACAAGGGTAAGGGTAAAGCCAAGGTCTCGAGTCCTCGGGCGGTCGAGATCCCGGGAACTCCCTGGTTCTCCTCTATGCGAAGCGCCTTACGCTTGGGGGCAGATGAGGAACTCCGAGCGCCGGGCAATATTCCTTCTTCCATTTCTATCTTGATACCTGGGCCCTTTGATAGGGCCGATAACCCTCCTCCTAGGTACACAACTTTCTTTCGGGACCAGGTTAGGAATGGTCTTCGGTTTCCCGTTCATCCCTTTTATATTGATGTTGCCAAATTTTTTGGTATACCTGTCAATCAATTTCATCCCAATTCTTTCAGGATTATGGCCTCGGCCTATGTCCTTTTTAAAATGAATAATCTTCTTATCACCCCCCTCATCCTTCACTATTATTTTTCTTGCCATTTCGGGGATAATGCATTTTCCCTTAAATCCCGGTTAAACGCCTGATTCCTCGATGACATCCCTTCCTCTCAAAAGGGATGGAAAGGAAGATTTTTTTACATCCAACTCCCGGGTCCTTTACCCTGTCTAACCCGGTTTTTCCCTTCCCTTCCCCAACAACCTTCCCTTCCTCCATCCTACAAATTTGAGGAGCCTTTCCTCCTGAGTCAAACTCTCGTGGAGGGACACAAGTACTCCTCTTCCATTCTTATCTCAGAAGAGAACTTAGTGGCCTACGGGTTGAGTGCCCGGGCTGAGGACCCCATAGACCGGGTAATTGATGAGGTGGCTGGCTCGGGTTCTCAACTCGGTACATACTTTATCTTCTGTGCTTTCTTATTCCTTTATCCTGTTTATTTAATGTATCATAACCCTGTCACTCCTTTATACAGATAACTCTGAGATGCAAGCAGCTTTTGCTAAAAGGCGTGCAGCTGAGAAGGCAGCTCGAGAGAAGGAAATGGCGACTCGCCGGGCAGCTGCGGAAGAAAAGAAAAAATGGGATGCAGAAGCGGCAGCCTTGAGAGCTGAGGTGTCCCGGGAAGAACCTCCCCAAGATGGCGCTTCCCGGGCGATGACTGAGAACTCGGAGGAATCTGAAGATCTCATTCCCCTCACTCAGAGAAAACGAAAAGCTACTGCAGAACCCGAGCTGGTTATTCTCGAAGACCCTTCTGAGGGTGACCAAGGCGCCTTCCGATCTGCTCCACCTCCTCCTCTCCCCCCCCAGTCCAATGAAGAACCTCGCCAAGAGCTCCCTCCAACCGACCAGCTTTCTGTGGCTAACATCTTCTTCGAGGGAGCTTCCGCTGTTGGTGTTAAGCGTTTCAAGAAGGTGCTCAGCCCTGCTGAGATAACTATCCTGAAAAGCACTCCTTCTAGTGTGAGGTTTTTGGAGGGGTCCAACCGTCTTCTGTCTGTAAGTTTTATTCTTTTATTTCTTTTCCCTCTCTCTCCCTCCCCCCTTTTTCTTTTTTTAAGATTCCTTCTTATCCAGGCTGCCCAAATGCTAGTTTCGGCCTTTGAAGAGGTGGCAGCGGTGGCAACCAAGAAGGGTAAGCAAGCCCGGGCGGCTCAGGATATTCATGACCATCTCCAAGGAGAGATGGCCCGGGCCCAGAAGCTTCACGAGGAGACAACTGCCAGTCTCCAAGCTTCCTTGGAAGCAGCTAATCAAGAGCTGGCCGCGGCTCAACTTTCTCGTGATGAGATCATAGCCCGGGAGGAGGCTTCTCAGAGGCAAATTGCGTTCCTGGCATCTCGGATTAGCTATCTCGAGGATGAAGCCAGTGCCCAGCAACATCGAGCCGAAGTTGCTGAAGATAAGCTCAGACTTCTTCAGCTGACCCATGAAGAATGGAGGACTACTTTCCTTCAATCGGCAGAATTCCAAGCAGCTGTTGAAGATAGGGCCTACAAATACTTTTCGATTGGCTTTGAGAAATGCCAGGAGCAATTTGAGGAGATAGGCCTGATTCCGACAGATAAGGAGGGCTTTCCTGATATTGATAAGGCCATTGCTTCCCTTCCCAAAGATGATGCTATCGAGAAAGAGGCTGAGAAGACTCCCGGGGAATCCGGAGAACCATCAGGGCAGCAGACTTTAGAATAGGCATGTAATTTACTCTGTATTTTTTTCCTTTGTATTTCTTGCCTTTGAACTTTGTAAGGAAATGTTGATTTCTTTCCGTCGCTGTGCTTTTTTCAATATGATTTTTGAATATTTTTTCGCAACCCAGGTAATGCAATAACTTATGAGTATTTCTTAGTAGGAGAAAACGGTAATTTCAATCGAATACCCGGGGTCCCGGTCCATACGTTAAATAAGTAGCTTAATTAATACTCCATATGTAGAGATTTAAACCTGAACTCAGAAGGAGTATTTCTTGGATTCCACAAACCAGGGTGTAGTGCCCTGAGCTTTTTAAGAACCAAGGTACGGAGCCTTGGGCCGGGGATCATGTCCCGGGACTTGGAAATGGTCGAGGTGTGGTGCCCCAAGCCAGGGTGTAGTGCCCTGGGCTTTTTAAGAACCAAGGTACGGAGCCTTGGGCCGGGGATCAAGTCCCGGGACTTGGGAATGGTCGAGGTGTGGTGCCCCGAGCCAGGGTGTAGTGCCCTGGGCTTTTTAAGAACCAAGGTACGGAGCCTTGGGCCGGGGATCATGTCCCGGGACTTGGGAATGGTCGAGGTGTGGTGCCCCGAGCCAGTGTGTAGTGCCCTGGGCTTTTTAAGAACCAAGGTACGGAGCCTTGGGCCGGGGATCATGTCCCGGAACTTGGGAATGGTCGAGGTGTGGTGCCCCGAGCCAGGGTGTAGTGCCCTGGGCTTTTTAAGAACCAAGGTACGGAGCCTTGGGCCGGGGATCATGTCCCGGGACTTGGGAATGGTCGAGGTGTGGTGCCCCGAGCCAGGGTGTAGTGCCCTGGGCTTTTTAAGAACCAAAGTACGGAGCCTTGGGCCGGGGATCAAGTCCCGGGACTTGGGAATGGTCGAGGTGTGGTGCCCCGAGCCAGGGTGTAGTGCCCTGGGCTTTTTAAGAACCGGGTCATAGCAGCTCCCAAGATATAATAACAAACGCAATACTCTGAGAAAATATATATTTTTTATTGATTTCTTCCGTCAAACAATTACATCTATTATGCATAGTACTTCTTTAAGTTAAACACATTCCAATGCCTTTTGAGGGGACGTCCCTGCGCATCTTCTAAATAAAAGGATCCCGAGTTGACTCTCCGAGTGATTTTCTAAGGTCCTTCCCATCGGGCTTCCAGCTTCCCAACTTCCCCAGCAGGGTTGACTTTTTTCATGACTAAATCCCCAACTTGGAAGTTTCGAATACGGACCTTCTTGTTATATGATTTCATCACCCGATTTCTGTATGCCTCCATTCGAATAAATGCAATGTTCCTTTTTTCTTCTATTAAGTCCAACTCCATGGCCCTGCTCTGGTCGTTGTCCTCCGGGTAAGATTCTACCCGGGAAGAGGTCTGCCCGATCTCTACTGGAAGAACTGCTTCAGAACCATATACCAAACTGAAGGGAGTTTCTTGAGTAGGTGCCCGGGGAGTAGTTCTGTAAGCCCATATGACACTAGGTAACTCCTCCACCCAATCATTTCCTTTACCCTGAAGTCTTGCCTTTAATGCTTTCACAATGACTCTGTTGACAACTTCTATTTGACCATTGGCTTGAGGATATGCAACAGAGGTACAAGATTGAGTGATTTTCATTTCCTGGCACCATGACGTAATTCCTTTGCCTTGAAATTGTCTTCCATTGTCCGAGATTATTCTCCTGGGCACTCCGAACCGGCACACAATGTTCTTCCATAAAAATTTCAATACTTCCTGCTCGGTGATCTTTGCTAAAGGCTCAGCTTCAACCCACTTAGAAAAGTAGTCAACAGCTACTAGTAAGAATTTTTTCTGAGCCCGGGCAACCGGAAAAGGACCCACAATATCCATGTCCCATTGATCAAAAGGGCAGGATGCCCAAATAGGCTTCATGAGAGTGGCCGGGCTGTAGCTGAAATTCGAATGATGCTGACAGCCCTCACAAATCTGGACCAAATGAGCAGAATCTTGTTTTAAGGTGGGCCAACAGAATCCAGCAAGCATTGTTTTTCGAGTTAAAGACATTCCTCCGAGGTGCTCGGCACAAGACCCCTCATGAATTTCTCGGAGAACATAATCCACCTCTTTTTCATTTAAACACTTCAAAAGCGGTCCTTGGAATGATCATCTGTACAAAATTTTATTTAAGAGAACAAACCTGGGGGCTTGTCTTTTGATCTTCTGAGCTCGGGCTTTATCCTTAGGGAGCTCATGGTTCGTAATATACACGATCAGTGGTGTCATCCATGAATCTTCAGGCATGGGTGATGCTTCTTCCTCCGTAGAGAGAACCAGCCGAGTAATATGCAACACCTCCCGGGTATTAACTTCTGATAAAGAAGCAGCCATTTTGGCCAAAGCGTCTGCCTCACTGTTTTCTTCTCGGGGTACTTGTTCAATACTCCAATCCATGAAGCTTTCTGCTTGGGCTCGAATGAGCCGTAAATATTTAAGCATCTTGTCATCCTTAGCCTCATAAATGCCCTTTATTTGTTGAGTGATGAGCTGTGAATCAGAATATAGAATAATCCGAGAAGCTCCAACTTCCCGGGCAGCTCGAATACCTGCAAGAACAGCCTTATACTCAGCTTTATTATTGGTTATCCGGGAATCAATTCTTAATGCTAATTTGACCTTTTCTCCCAAGGGAGACACTAATACCACCCCTACTCCGCACCCCATCAGGCTAGATGCCCCATCCACTGATACTTTCCATACCTCCTCCTCACTGGGCTGGATCATTTCAGATAAGAAATCTGACAAAGCCTGTGCTTTAATGGCCACTCGGGGCTTGTACTCGATGTCATATTCACCCAACTCTACTGTCCATTTTATCATTCGCCCGGATACTTCGGAATGAGTCATGATCCTACCCAGAGGACTATTGGTAAGAACAATAACCTGATGTGACAGAAAGTAAGGTCTTAGCTTCCGGGCGGTCATGACTAGGGCCAAAGCAATTTTCTCCACTTCGCTATACCGGAGCTCGGGCCCCCTCAGAGCATGGCTGACATAATAGACAGGTTTTTGATCAGTTCCTTCCTCTTTTATTAGAACAGAGCTGACAGCATACTCTGTAGTGGACAGGTAGACATATAATTTTTCTCCAGGTTCTGGTTTCACCAACACCGGGAGCCCGGCAAGATGAATTTTCAAGTCCTGGAAGGCCTGTTCACATTTCTCATCCCATCCGAATTGCTGGGCCTTCCTTAAGATTTGAAAAAAAGGATAACTCCGGTATGCTGATCGGGAAATAAATCTGGAAAGGGAAGCAATTCTCCCAGTTAGCTTTTGTACCTCCTTGACAGATCGGGGAGATGGCATGCTTAGCACAGATTCGACTTTCTCTTGATTCACCTCGATCCCTCGGTCTGTCGCAATGAATCCCAAGAATTTGCCACTCTTCACGCCAAAAATACACTTGGCAGGATTAAGCCTGATTCCATAATGCATGAGAGTCGCAAAAGTTTCTTCTAGATCACTAATAAAGCTGGCACCCTCTCGGGATTTGGATAGAATATCATCCACATAGACTTCCACATTCCGTCCCAGCTGCTTCTCAAAGACTTTATCCATTAGACGCTGGTAAGTAGCCCCTGCATTCTTCAACCCGAAAGGCATTACAATATAACAAAATGTACCTCCCGAGGTGATGAAGCTGGCTTTGTCTTGATCCTTTTTAGCCAGAGGGATTTGATGGTACCCCTGGTATGCGTCCATGAAACTTAGCAATTCATAGCCCGAGGTGGAATCCACCAGTTGATCAATCCTGGGCAGAGGATAATGATCTTTGGGGCACGCCTTGTTGAGATCGCGGAAGTCTACACACACGCGCCACCTCCCGGTAGATTTGGGTACCAAGACCACATTCGAAAGCCATGTGGGGAATTGAATTTCCCTAATGTGGCCAGCTTTCAGAAGCTCCTTAATTTGCGCATCAATTACTTTGTCCTTTTCAGGGCCAAAGTGCCTCTTTTTTTGTTTTACTGGGTGAGATCCCGGGAGGATGTTCAATTGATGTTCTGCTATCAAGGGAGAAATCCCTGTCAACTCCTGTTGGGACCAAGCAAACACATGAATATTAGTTTTTAAACAATGAATCAGACTGACCCGAGTGGATATACTGAGATCTCGGGCCACCCGGATTTGCTGGCCTGGTCCGATTTCTACTACTTCTTGTTCTTCTTCTGCCACAAAATGCACCTCTTCTCTCCCCATCGTTCTTTCCCCGTCCACCCTTGCCTTTTTCCCTTCCTTCCTTGTTCTACTCTGATCCGCCCGAACTGCCTCCACATAGCATTTCCGAGAGGATGGTTGATCTCCTCGGACTTCTCCCACCCGAGCTCCTACTGGAAATTTTATCTTTTGGTGGTATGTGGATGCTACGGCTCTCAATTCGTTCATAGCCGGTCTCCCCAAAATGATATTATATGATGACGGGGAATCCACTACGATGAATGAAGTCATCACCGTCCTCTTAAGATCCTGAGAACCCAAGGTTAATGGCAACATGATCTCCCCTTCCGGGTAAACCATATGGCCAGCAAAACCAAAGAGGGCAGTCTCCACAGCCTCTAGGTGGTAGCCCTGCAAATCCATCTGTACAAAGGCATCTTTAAAAATTACATTTACAGAGCTGCCTGAGTCCACAAAGACCCGTAGAATATCATAATTTGCCACTCGGGCTTGGATCACCAGGGCGTCGTTGTGGGGCAGACTCACCCCTCTCAAATCTTCCGGGCCAAAACTAATGATCGCCTCATTCCTTCTTGCTCCTTCTACCTCCAAACATTCCCTCCTGCTTCTCCCCTTCCTCGCTCGGTTAGAATCTCCATCAGTAGAGCCTCCTAATATCATTTTGATCATTCCTGTGGCAGGGGGTGAATTCTTTTTTCTCTCGGGCTCAGGCTCCCTTCTTCTACTGGGCTCAATCCTCGGGATATTCCTCACACTTCCTCCTCGGACGCTGGATCCTGGTGGTCGAGATGTCCAAGGTGGCACTCTCGGCCTCTGGCTATTGTTACTGGGTCCCGGGATGGAGGATGAGGCATAATTCCCCTTTAGTGCCTTGCAGTTTTCAGTGTTATGGTGGCATACTTTGTGAAAAGAGCAAAATCCACTTTTTTCTGGCCGGGATAACTGATGATCCGGGGCCAAATCTCTGCTGCACTCCTACACTTCCCTCTCCCGAGCAATTTTCAGAGGCACGTGGTGAAAAAAGTGCCCTGTATTGCCTCTTTTCTGTCCCCTCTCCTCGGGCTTAGACATCCGGTCTCCTTTTTCTTTTCTCACAGAGTCCCTCTTTTGTTTCTGGGCTTCCTCCATATTGATATATTTTTCTGCTCGCGACAATAGATCCTCGAAATCTCCCGGCACCTTCTTAGTAAGTGACTTGAAGAACTCACCCTCTCTCAAACCCTGGGTGAATGCAGTAGTCTTCGTTTCAGTGGCACAAGTAGGGACGTCTAGGGCCACTCTGTTGAATCTTCTGATATAGGCCCTTAAACTCTCTTCTGGGTTCTGCTTAACTTCAAAAAGGCTAAAAGCAGTCTTTTTGTACTTTTTACTGCTGCTAAAATGGTGTAAAAACACCTTCTGGAAGTCTTCAAAGGAACTGATACTTTGGGAAGTCAAGCCTTCGAACCACCTCTGAGCTGAATCCACCAGTGTTGTTAGGAACACCTTGCACTTGATTCTATCAGTGTAACAGTGCAACATGGCCATATTTTCAAACCTGGCCAGGTGTTCCTTCGGGTCTGCATTGCCATCATAGTCTTTCACCTTCGCAGATTTGAAATTTCCAGGAAGAGGCTCCCGGACGATGATATCAGAAAACGGGCATCCTCTCGGGACTGCCCGGGCAACGCTCCGTCTTTCCAACTGTCCTTCCAAGACCTTCATCTTCTGCCTTAATTCCATCAATTCCTCTGCCACGGTAGGAGATTTGGACCCAGCACTGGATCCCTCGTCTTCTCCTACCATCTCGTTATCCCTCCTTCCCTGCCCCTGCTCCTGCTCCTGCTCAAGTCCCTGATCACGTCCCTGTTTATCACCGGGTGGTGTGACAGGGTGAGAGACCTCCTTCCTGGCCATAGCTAGCACAACGGCATCGGCCATCATTTTCTTTAACTCTTCAGGGGTCAGGGTAATGAGGTTTGTTCCAATGTTACTAACATCAGCTTGTCTTGAAGTTTGCCCCCCATCACCCTGGGCTTGAGAATTACCCTGGTTGGTTCTTCTCGTACGAGCCATATCAACGTCTCGAACTCAGTGTTTTCCCACAGACGGCGCCAATGATGTGATCTCGTTAAAATAGATGAGCCGGGTACGGGGCTTCAACGGACCAAATCAATAATTTATAATGTTTGGGAATTTGAGTGAAGATAATGGCTTGGATCAACACCTGTAAACAAGAAAGTAACTCGTGAATGGGCGCCGGAGGAATGTCCGGCGTGGCCACTCCGATGCTTAAGTCAGCAGGCTTTTTTATGAACACAAGCAATATTTGAAGGGAAATATGTAAGTGCTTTTAGTTCAAAGATTTCCGAATGTTTAAATGACACTAATACCTGCTATTTATAGTAGAAAATGGGGTAGATACCTCGATTCTTGTGCCACCTACTAAGCATGGCAAGTCGGCTGCCCATACTTGTAGCTTCTGATGACTTCTAGGACACTCCAAGCCCAAGTGGTTTTGACGGATTAGGCTGCCTGTATCGATCACACTCGAGTGTGGTGCAATTCTCGAGGTGGCCTGGGTAGTTGGTTACCTGGGTACCTGTATGAGAAACCGGGTGGAGAAGAAGTGCCCGGGCAGCTGTCTTCTGATCCGGGCTATTCAACCAATAACCCGGGTCATCACTAACCCGGAAATGGGTCACCATTATTCCGGACCCTTACAGGGGTATCATAAAGTAAGTATGTATGTCTGAATTTTGGAAATATATTCAATCGTTATTATCAAAATTTTCAAGATTTTCAATGTGAATTAGAAACAACGATGATAATTCAATATAATTTTAATTAAAAGTCGTTGTGTTACTCTGTACTATGATATGATTTATTTTTTTTATACAAGTTGACGCTCCACATTTTTGTACGTACAATTTTACCCCTACTACGAACTTTGTTTACCCCTATTAGTAGTTGAGTCATAACTTTGTGTCGTAATTTACGTGTAAACTATTTACTTATAAAAAAAATCTAGTGAAATTTGTCTTATTGTTCAATTTTATGAGTGACTCGGACTTATGAAAAATTTTATTTTTTATGTGTAAAAAATATTGCTTTTGTATAATTTGATAAATCAATTCGCCTATTTCATTTTTTTTATATTTATTTACTAATAGTTGAATATAAATAATAATAAATTTATTAATGTACGGTTTAAACTGTCGGTTAGATTTTGAGTTACATAAAACTATAACCAAATCATGATAATTTCGGTTTAGGTTATAAAATCAAAATAAGAAGTTTGGATTATGATTCCGTTCGATTTTTTTCTGGTTTGGATTTTCGGCTTTTCCATTTAGATTATATTATGTCCACATCTAAGTATTATTACAAAAAGAAAAACAAAAAAAAATCACCTTCATAAATTTTAAATAGACATGCACTCGAAAGCCCATTAAATAATAATGTCCATAGGTAAGATTGGCCCAACTTCAAACCCGATCTTTGACACACACTTAACTAATTAGGTTAGCAAGTACGAATAAGTACTAGGTTCGTGCCGATGGGGGCATTCATGGGGCAAGTTTGGTACATTGGTCCTCAATCGAAAAAGGTCACATTAATACAAAAACATTGGACCATGTGATATGTCTCAATTTATAAAATATTCTCTAACATCCTATATTTTTTAAAATTTCTCAAAATATTTTTTTTTTAAATATATTGTTCTTTTTAAGTAATACCAAATTTCAGTTTCCTAGTGTATCGCGGAACGGATCCGTGAAGTGGAATGATATAATCCATATTTACAAAGAAAATTGATATTTTAACTTAAAAAGTAATATCTTCTATGAACCGGAATGGATTAGAGACCAATCTCACGAAATTAATCTGTAAGAAAATCACATAAGAGTTTTTGTGAAAGGATCAACTGGAAGATAATAGGGGTGTCAATCGGGTGGGTTGGGTCGGGTTTCGGGTCAATCCGCGGAAATTTTTAAATTTTTTTTCAACCCGAACCCAACCCGAACCCGAACCCGAAGTAACCCGAAAACCCCCAACCCGAACACGAACCCGTATAACTCGACTCAACCCGTCTAACCCCCCTAACCCGAATTTTATTTATTTTTTTTTATTTTTTTTAAAAATTAATGAAAAAAATTCAAAAAAATAAAAAAATAATAATATTTTAATTTAAACACATAATAACAAAATTTCCGACTTAAATTTGAAAGTCTAATCGTATAAAATTAAAAGTATATTTACTAAATCAAATAAAAATTTGTTAAAAAATAAAAATATGCAAAATAAATATTAAATGGTGAAAATTTATCATATAAATATACAATAAATTTTGTTCAAACATACAATATATAAAAATCTAGGTAATATTTTCAAAAAAAAAGTTCGCGGGTCAAACCGCGACCCAACCCGAAACCCGCCTAACATGGCACTAACCCGAATCCACACAACCCGAACCCGAAAAACCCCAACCCGAACCTGATTTTTTTTGTGTTGGGTCGTGTCGGGTTGACGGATCGTGTCTCATTTTAACACCTCTAGAAGATAATTATTGAACTACAATAGTTCGATTCTTGAAATATTGAATACCGATGACTTAAATCGAGTTTGGTCTTTAAACCAAGTTTAAAACAATCAAAATAATTTTTCGTAAAAACCAATTAAATATTTTGGTAAAACATTTAAAAGATACGCAACTTCAATGTGTAAAAACGTTTTTGGTGACAACATTTTATCAAATAATGATATGCAATATTTTGAAAATTTGAATAACACATAAAATACTTCAATAATGCATCTTAAAAATAGTAGCAATAATTAAATGCAATAAATAAATATACACGAATTTGTTTATGGATGTTTAGATATTAATAACACTTACGTCACCCCTTCTTCCCCTTGAGATGATCCACTGAAAGACTTTGATTTATACAAATCCTTGTACAAACTCATTTCAACTTAAAATTTATCTCTTGCCTAATTGAAACTTCTAGCACGCTCTCAATTGTAGGTTGCAACCTCACAATCCGCAATCGATCTCACAATCCGCAAAACGTTTAATGTCTCTTACAACATGACTACAAACAAAATCTTTAATTTCTTTTTGTGAAGACTTATTCAACTAAACTTTTAAAATCAACTCACATGTATATGTGTGAGTAATTGTGTGTGTGAATTTTTACATTGTATGCATATGTCCAATGTATTATCACACTTGATATTGCTCACATTCTAGAAAAATTTCTTCATGTAAGATTTTCATGCTTCAAATCCTCTTCAAAAATTTGTATTTATAGGCTCCAATAATGATATATACGTTAACACAAAAATATGGATGTTTGGAAAATTTCTGTATTGTTCCTGATATTGAAACGGTCATTTTGCTTTGCTGGCCACTTTCTTGAGCCTAGTTGATTTTGAGGTCAGCTACCAGTAGAGCTCGTCAGCTATACTAATCATTAAATTGTACTTCTAATCTAGATTTAATCAAACTGATGAGGTCTGCTGAAATCAGCCTACTGATTTCAGTCTGCGCAAAAATCGTATTTTCATCGTCATTTATCAGCATCTTAAACTCTTATTCATACTTTGACTTGTGAAAAAGATTTGTAGATCATCATCTTAGTTTCATAACAAATACTAAATCGTTTCATTTGGATAACCAAGCTAATCAGGCTGGCTGAAATACCGCAATTGCTCATATCCAACTGATGCTTGATGATCAGCCAAGTTGATGAGTCTTTCTACCATCAGTTTGCCTGGATAACATCCGATTTAGCTCAACTGACATGAAATACGACTTGACCCAAAATTGAGTTTTCTATTCATTCATTTTTTACGTCTGGTCATTTGACCCAAAATATGTTAAAACATAATAAAAAATTTTGTTATAACTAAAATCAAGATTGTTAGAGTTCCTAAACCCAATATTTTGTGTTTTTGTTATATACCTATATTATAGGAATTTATTACCATTTAACACAAGAATTAAAATTGGTTGACACAGAAAAGTAAAAGGCACTTAAATTTAGCGTTCACCGCAAGCAAACAAGCATAATGGACCACTCACTAAAGTTTTTGCCAACCACTCCTCTTGTCAAGGGCGCCACTAGCACAAGTAGAAGTAGGATGGGTTCAGTTTTAATCGAGAGGCCGTTCCATAAAATTTAAAAACAAAATAAACGAGCAAGATATTATGTAATAAACCTAATTGAGATAAAACCATCTCATCCACTAAAATGAAAAATTGTTAAGCTTTCCCTTCGAAAAAATTACAAGTTACACACACACACGCACATATATATACCCCCACCAACTGTAAGAAATCTAATTAGATACTAGTAACCGTGGCACACGCGTTGCGTGTGTCCTGAATACATGTGACTAATATATTAAATATTCATGATATTACAACATAATGACGTCACAACATAAAGAAGAGAGTTTATTTTTCACGGTGGCTAGTTTGGAGAAGAAATAATATTATTTTTCACGTGAGCGGTTTCCTTATGACAGTGAATATAATATTATTTGTTAAGAAAAAATATAATATAAAAAATGAGAAAGGATAAAATAGGAAAGAAAGTTAGAGTTCTCGTAGAGCGGTTATTATTAGAGGCTCAACAATAATAAAATAGTAAATAGTAAATATAAAAAATTAAAAAGGGTAAAACAGGAAAGAAAGTTGGTGTACTCATAGAGCGATTATTATTAGGGCCTCATACTTAATATAATAGTATAGATAAATATATATATATAGTTTCATGAATCAATTTTATAAGATAAATATTTGATCTGACTCAACTCATGAAAAATTATTATTTTTCACGATAGTTGGATCGAGTCAACATATCTTACAGATATAAATAAGTGAGATCGTATGACAAAAAACTACTATGTTAAATAAGAGGTCCATAGTGGTATTTTTAGGTGTGGACAAAAATACCCTTCGGTTCTTAAATAGATAACTTATAATGAAAATTTATGATAATAAATTACTTAGTTTATCTAATGATCTAACAAATCTTACATAATCTATTATCTGATTATCGTTTTATTCGATTCGATTCGATTGAATATTGAATTGGCCATTTGGATTTTTTTAAAAAAAACAGAATTAGTAAAATGTTAACATTTTAGTAATAGAATGAGAATCGTCGAAAAGATACAGCATACCCAAAGTTTAGATTGCAAGTACTACTTGATATTTATGCAAGTTTTGTATTTGTAATATTTTCTTATAAGATAATTTTTTTTAAAAAAATAAAGCTCCTTAGATGTGCGTGTGTGTAAATTTTATGAAATAATAAAATAAAACCTGGAAATGTCCACTTGCAACGATGCCCCTATTGCAAAGAAAACATAATTAAGTGGACGCATAATGCATTTTCCCGAATGACCCACTCCTAGATACTAGCATTTTTCCGTGTACTACTAAATAATAAAGGCAAAAACTTGTATGAGGTGGTCTCACGAGTCGTATTTTGTGAGATGGATCTTTTATTTGGATCATTCATGAAAAATATTATTTTTTATGCTAAGAGTATTATTTTTTATTGTGAATATCGATAGGGTTGACCCGTCTCACAGATAAAGATTTGTGAGACCATCTCATAAGAGACATACTCAATAATAAATTAGTAAATAATAATTAAATAAATGAAGGCTGGAATCAATCCTGAATTTAAAGGTTCATATATTTATTTGTTTATTTTAATGAATATTAAAATTAATGTTGGGGGTTCAATAATTGTCATTGTTGGGTATATGATTGAACCATGACGCTTGGACTGCTATGCAGTTTAAAATATTTGAGTTGCACAATTATCATCAACTATGACTTTTGATAAAGTAGTATGCACTCGCTCATATAGATAATTTTAGATTGAACAAAAATATTGAATGTAAAAGTGTCGAGAAGAGTTTCTATTCATTTGCCAAGATACATAATCACTTTTCAAAAATCAAATCAGCATGAGATCAGATTTAAGATTTTACTTAAATTGAACAGAAGTAGAAGCAAAATATGGGGATAAGAAACACCAAAAACTTATTATTTTAAAAACTAAATATTTTTTCTTAAATGTGTTTGGCAATATGAAATTAGATGGAATCTGATGGAATCTTGAATTGCAATTATCATTTTAGTGTTTGATAAAATGAAATTTCAAAATATGATTGGTGATTGATGCGATTCCATGAGATTTCATTTAACTTAGTAACTTTATTTTTAATTTCATCTCGATAAACTTTATATTTTTTCATTTCTTAAAAAACTCTTCAATAAGTTGTTTTGTTATATGCTGAAAATAATTTTTTTTATAAAAAAATATATGAGTATTCATAAAATATTATTAATAAAAAAAATAATTTTAGAGATAATTAATACAAATTTTTTTACTATAAGAAATATTATTTTTTTTTATTTTCAAATCAAATTCTAAATCTTAGTCAAGCATCGAAATGAAACTCCAATTTCAAATCCAAATCTAAATCTTGTTGAGTATGTCTCTTGTGAGACGGTCTCATGAATATTTATCTGTGAGACGGGTCAACCTATCGATATTCACAATAAAAAGTAATAATTTTTTATGGATGACCCAAATAAGATATCTGTGTCACAAAATATAACCCGTGAGATCGTGTCACACAAGTTTTTGACAATCTTGTTTTTTCTACATCCAAACACTATGTTAATTATGTAAACACTTTTTCAATAGCCCAAAAAAAAATTAGATCTTGAACGACCGTATTAAATTTAAATGATACTACGAGTAGGTTTCGATATGGAGCATAAAAAAAAGAAGGAAATTCGCAATTATTAATTGTGTATACCATCCATTAGGACACTTGGAGGTCAACTTAATGGAATGAATGTGTCCATTGAATGTATACCAGCAGCCTCAAACAGTGTAATAAAGCAACAAAACAACAAGGGGCGGACCCAACACAAGTGGAACCAAAGTATGAGGAATATGTAACTTTCCATTCCAACTACAAAGAGAACAAATTTTTATACGTGAGATGAGTCAATTTTACCGATATTCATAATAAAAAATAATACTATTAACATAAAAAATTATTTTTTTTTTATGAATGACCCAAATAAAATATTCGTCTCACAAAATACGACCCGTGAGACCGTCTCACACAAGTTTTTGCTAACTACAAAAACCAGTGAAGAGAAACAAGATTTAAAATGGTAACAACAATCATTAATAAAATAAAAACATCCTTGAACTTTTCACATTATTATAAATAAATCTTTTGTAAGACTTTTGATAAATTTATTTTTTTGAAACGAAATGATCTGAAATTTATTAATAAATAAAAATATTATTTTTGACATAAAAAATAATATTTTTTTATGATTTTGACCGAATTAATGATCAATATGACAATCTCCTCGTGACAAAATCTCATATTTTACCATTAAGGTGAAAAAATTTATCAAATGTTCAAATTGCCCAAATGTAAAACTCTATAATGTAAGATGGCGTTTGGATAATATACGTCGAGAAATTTGTTTTTGAAAGAAATCTTAAATTTCGTATATAATCTTTAGCAAAATAATAATCCTTTACACACCAAAATACGTTACATGCATGCATATTGATCGAATTTTCTTAACGCAAGCATCATCATGATTCCCATCTCGGTATTCAATTTGAATCATAAAAAATAAATAAGAACAAAGATATAAGATGATTCCAAAACTTGAAATTCATAATATCTCAAATCCAAACATACAAAACACTTTCAAGTTTAAAACGCCTTTGGACTGCTCCAATTGCATAAGAAAAACCAAAGGATTCTTCAAACTCTTCAACAAAATCTCATATGCATGGATACAAAATCTCTCTTCATGAACTAAATAAATAAACTCATTATTGAAAAAGCCTCTCGAGAAAATTAAGAAGTCTGGTCTTCGAGAGAAAGAACACTCTTCTTAAATTAGCTCAGAGATACCGATGCAGATCATAAAGTTTATAGTCCTAATAGCTGCAAAACTTAGGGCATGCTATATCGAGGGGTGCACCGTTCATCATCGGTGGTGCCATATTCATCGAGGCAGTCACTTCATCAATCCAAGCAAGGGCTTCATTGCAAGCCTCAAAGTCAAAATCGAAGTCAAAATCAGGCAACGCGGTAGTAGGGTGATCACCATCATCGAACCCACAAATGGGAAGATCATCAAATTCACCAAGGATGTTGTCCAATGGTGGGACGAAATCATCAAACTCAGTGAACGAATCGAGCTCAAAAGCCAAGTCCATATCCGCGCCCATTTGTGCCAGCGCCATCAATTCATTGCCCACCAATCCACCATCACCAGAGTCCGCTAACTGCTTCTCTGAAACATTTTTGTCCACAGGTACAACATCAACTATCTTATCCTCGTTCTCAGGGCTGACTCCTGAGCTTGAGCCCAAGGAATCCAACTCAAGCACAGAAGATGGTGATGTGCGGGAGACCGGCAACACAGAACTTGCACTAGAATCGTTTTCAGACACACAAGCACTTGAATAATTTGATATCTTGTTCTCGCCGTTCTTAGATAGCACCACAGAGGATACGATTTCATTGTTAGAATCATTCAAACTCTTGTGCATTGAAAAGTCTGTGTTAACAGCCAAAGCCTCGAATTCCATTCGTTTGTTTTCATATGCTTTTGACGCCTCTTCAGCAGTACTATAAGTCCCTAACCAGATTCGTTTTTGCTTGATAGGATCACGGATTTCCGCGGCCCATTTCCCCCATTTACGCTGCCGAACACCTCTATATTTTCTGGTCATCGGACTACATTTTCTCTCAATTAGCGGGGCAGCTCGTTTCTTCTTGGGGCTTCTTCTCTCCGATTCATCAACTTTCCCCACTTGACTATAGTCCTCAACAGGGAAACAAACTTCGCGGATAAACCTCTTAACCTTAGTCTTACTGGCTCCCTCATCATCAGATGAATCGGTAGCATCTGGGTCATCACAAACAATCACCACTTTCCTCAAGGTTCGGATGGGTTCAAACTTGTTCCTCAACTTACTGATAACAGATTCTTGATTCGATGAATTTGTTTTGTGAGGTTCCGGCATTTTTACCTTACTTCAAATCACTAAATAACCCCTCAATAAAGAATACCCTCAAAATTTATAAGTCAACAAACTAAAAAACAACAATAGGCGAACAAAAATGGGTCTCAAGCAAACAAAAACACTTCAATCAAGGAGTTTTTCTAACTACGAAAACCTCTGAAGAACAAAAGGAGATGGAATAGCCGATTTATGTGATAACCTCCAAAACACTCAACTCCGGAACAAGTCCTGCAACACAATCACAAAAACCCACAATAAATCAACACAAAACCAAATAAAATAACAAAACCCCATTTCAGATCAGCGCTTAACAACCCCAAAAACAGCCATAAATCACCTCAAACATGATATATAATTTAAGAACCAAAACCCACGAGGGTTTAAGGGAGAAAGATGTATACCTTTTGGGCCTCAAACGCATCGAAACGGTTGGGAAAAAAAGGTAGGCGATCTGCTGGAGTTTGCAGCAGAGAGATTTTCGCATGCGGTGAGCAGATGAAGAAGAAACTGATGATAAACCCAACTTCAACGGAGCCCCAAACACAACAGCCGAATCAGAACCTGCCGACATAAATCTATCACTCCTAACCCCCCCTTACCTCAATCAACCCTTCCTCTTCTGCTCGACTCTTGATAAAAGAACCACAAAAAGGAAAGAAAAAAATGGATCAAACACGCCTATTTATAAGAGAAACAAAGAGTTAAAAAAAAACGACCCGTAGAGTGCAGAAAATGGATTAGAAATCTATGGCTATAACCTTCTTTGCCGGAATACAAAATGACAAAGATCAAGGTGTGGTGTTATCGAAATCTCAGCAGAAAAACCAGTGACATAGACCTCTTCTACCACTATCGAAAAAGGGTATGAAAAATTATGCTATCGCTACGGCTTCTCGCTGTGAATAATATAAAATGCAAAACGTGGACTATTAAATAACAAATTAGTTCTTTCTTTAATTCCGGAACAACCACCATTGACTGAGCATAAAAGCAGATCTCAGTAGCAAAAATTCATAAAATTTACATTAAAAAAAAACACAGATATATCATGCGTTGCGTCTAAAATCTAAATAAAATATGAAACAAAAACATTATAATACGCATACTGATTTCTTGTCTCCAGTCTGTTTTCACCCTCACTTTTCTTTTGCCTCTTCCTCGGCTTCTATTTTCTTCAGTCAAAATGGTCATTCAAGGGAGGGGTGTGTACACCGTATGTACATGGTATATTTATATAATTAGATTACATAGATTTAAGAATTCCTCAATTCACTACTGGCAGCGAATAAATTCGTAAAACAGATTGTTTTTTTTTCATATTCAACAACAAGCCCGAGATTTTCTATTAATTTTAGGAGATTCTAGCTTTATCTTTAAATGGTCTAATTGTTTCAACACCTTTTATGAAAAGTCCAAAAAGCACAAAATTTCATAAAAAAACGTTAATATGGTTATATATTTTTATTTTTTAAAAAAAATTACATTTCACCCCGACATTATAAAAATTCAGGCAGATATACATTATTTAATAGGGAATTTTATGTCAGGTTTTAATTAAGAAACGCAAAATCTAAAATACTATAAATTTACATTCGATGTTTTTTTTTATTTTTTTTGCATGACATGTTGATCCGACTATTTTTAAATCGCGATGCTTATCCTCCACACTCTTGCCACTCTCCTCACAATCCGGTTCATGGTTATTTTTTTTTTGAAAAAACTCTTAAATCTGTCCCCAATATCATATCATGTCCCCGGTTCAGAAAATGATTAGGTTTTTTGTGAGATGATCTCACGAATCTTTAATTGTGAGACGGGTCAACTCTTCATTATTATGTTTGAACGAACCAAATAAATTTATGTATTTTTGTAGTTTTGTATTATGCTTATATATTTTTTCATAAAAATTATCATGAATTTCAAATTCACTAAATAATGAGACATTTGTAATTCATTTTACTTTGTGTAACTGATATATAAATACGTGAGATATATATTTAATATTTCATCAATTGTTTAATTGTTATCAATAAAATTATAATTTATATATATAGATTTCAAATATATTCAAATATATATTCATGCATATTTATACAGTAAGTACACCGATCGGCGATCACAATTGACTTGAATCTTTATAACAGTAAGGTCATTTGAAATATGTTATGATTATAATAATTATTATAATTTATAATATAAATAAGTAGACGATGAATTTGAGTTTTTTCAATTTAATTTGTTAGACTACATGAATTTATTTGAAAAATATTATGAGTAGGTCTCTTGTGAGACTGTCTCACGGATTTTTATCTGTGAGACGGGTCAACCCTACCAATATTCACAATAAAAAATAATACTCTTAGCATAAAAAGTAATACTTTTTCATTGATGACCCAAATAAGAGATCATTCTCACAAAATACGACCCATGAGACCTTCTCAGACACGTTTTTGTCAAACATTATATACATAGTTTATGCAAATAGTCAGAGAAATGGTCTTTAAAAAAAAGGATGTATCATATATGTTATAATGATTTGATTTTTAATGAGTATAGTATAATTTTTAGTGCATCTAAAATTATTTATGATTTAGATATTTTTTAAAAAATTATTTATGATTTATTTGATACGATAAAAAATTATCACGATTCACGATGGTGTCTATATTTCATTTTGTGAGTTGGAGGCCGTGCGGCATGGTTGGGAAATGATTCATTGGCGTGTTGTTGCAGCTGCGTTAACAGAGCGTGGGTAGCACTTACCGATTGAATTGGGTTTATCGGCAGAGAGTGATATCACGCGACATATTACAGATTGGACTTTGTGTTGTTGGCAGGCAATGAATTCGAGACCTGCCGATTCTGAGAACCGGTAACTGATTACAGCTCATCTTTCGTTTTACCCATTTTGGGCCTTTCCTTTGCCATTATTCACGGTTGTGCCACTGCGAGGTGCAAAAGAATTCTAATCGTTTAAATAAATTTTAAAATATTTTCAAGCTTTTGTTATGTAATCCGTATTCGATAAATTAAATAAAATATCAGATTAAAAATCTATTCAGTGCAAGATATATCGATTTATTTTTTAACCAAAATTTCGATAAAAATATCATAAAGCGTAAATTTTTTAATGCATATTATATAGTTTGCAATGCGATACACACAATCGTAATCTTTTGTGCTAACTAAGTTTATGATTTATATAATATAATCAACTAAAAAAGCAAAAGTTTAGATAATGGAGAAATAATTTAGATTATTTGTTTTGAAAAAAAATTTGTGGAGATATGACGGTTGTAAATATATTACAAATTTATTACTGTATATTTTTATAATATTGTTTATTAAATAAAAATTAAGTATTTTTTTAAAGGAGTAGGTATCTTGTGAGACGGTTTCACGAATCTTTATCTGTAAGATGGGTCAACCCTATCAATATTCACAATAAAAAGTAATACTCTTACCATGAAAAGTAATATGCTTTCATAGATGACCTAAATAATATATCCGTCTCACAAAATACGACATGTGAGATCGTGTCACATAATTTTTGCCTTTTAAAATTTAAGAGTTATATTTTCTAAAGTTATAAATTAGACCATGATTTTTTCCGGTTTTTGGTCTCTGTTTCTTTACAAAAACTTTTTCAAATAATCGGATGAATCAATTTTGTGAAAAAAGTTTTTTTTTTACTCAATTCATAATATCATTGTTTAAATAAAAAAATATTATTTTTATTTTAAATATAAATCGAGACAACCAATATAACAAAAAAAATAATAAAAAGACAAAAACTTGTGTGAAACGATGTAACGGGTCGTATTTTGTTAGACAGATCTCTTATGGCAAAAAACTTGTGTGAGACGACCTCACGGGTCGTATTTGTGAGACGGATCTCTTATTTGGGTCATCAATGAAAAATATTACTTTTTATGCTAAGATAATTACTTTTTATTGTGATTATCAGTAGGGTTGACCCGTGTCACAGATAAAGATCCGTGAGACCGTCTCACAAGAGACCTACTCTCAAGAGATTTGGGTCATCAATAAAAAGTATTATTTTTATGCCAAGAGTATAATTTTTTATTGTGAATATCGGTAGTATTGATCCGTCTCACATATAAAAATTCGTGAGAACGTGTCACAAGAGACATACTCTAATAAAAAACAAACAAGACTGTTTGGTGGGCATTTAGTAATATTTCTAAGTGGTTCACGTGGTCATCCAATCTTTGTTGAGTTCACAAGGTCACGTGACGCGGGGACAGGAGTTGATGACCTTGGATTTCGTTGGCATACTCGCCCCATTTATTTATTATTATTTTATTCTAATATATTATTAAAAATACATATATTGATATTAATATAATCGATTTTTTTTTTGGGTTAGGTGTATTTTTTTGTGTTCATAAAATCAGATATATATTTTTTCCTTTCACCGAAAATATATTTTATCGAAAACTTTGGAAAGTAATATATTCTCTAAAAAATATTTAAGGACTATACTTTTTGGAAATAGCGCATAACATATAAAGAACGATCTTGATTTTCCAAACCTGATTTTTTTCCCCCTTAAAAATGACGATATATTTGCATTCCTTTTATCCTCCCTTTTCCAAAAAACCAAAATATGTTATACGGATGCATTCACAATTACCAATAATAATTAGGATATTTGGCAACATACACCTTCTATTGTACTAATTTTGGCACACTACATCATTAAATTATAATTTTGACAGATGGCACCCTCGAATAAAATTTTAAAAAATTATTTTCACCCCTTTTATGTTTAAAATATAAATCTTTCCATCAAATATAAAAAATAAAGATCTTTTTATATTTTCAATATAAATCTTTCTCCCAAATATTGAAATTAAAGAACAATTTTGTCGATTGAAATAAACGATTACACAAATTATTTGATAAATTGGGTTTTCGTTGTCTAGATTTTTAAGTAATAGATAGATAATCAGATATAATCAATAGCGGGCCTGAAATAAATAAATTTACATTAAAATATTTTCAATATAAATCTTTCTCCCAAATATGGAAACGGATTCACTCGTTCACAATTTTAGTCACTCAATAGTGGGCCTGAAGATTAGTGGGCCAATTAAAGACGGTAATCAAAGTTTGGTCCACTCAACAGTGGGCCTGTAGATCTGATTGGGCTCGAAAAATAATTTATAATTATGAAATAAAGTCAAGTATATTTATTTTGTTTTCTTAATATAATTTTTTTTAATCAGCAAATGTTGCTGGGATGCTACCATCTCACGACGACTGCACCCCGAAAGTCTTCTATTTACTTGATGGAAATATGGAAATTGTTTGGAAAGGTTGCCGAGCAAACACATCTTTTCAGTCACAAATCACAATCGAGGAAAAAAAATATCACACTTGGGAGTCATCTCCTAGATTCATGCACTACTATTGTCTTGACTGACTTGCCATTTAAGTTAAAACTTTCCGCTAGAGAATATTACAAATTTTCTAATGTATTTTTGCTTTTTCGCGATTTTGGTATGCTGTGTTGTCGAATTCTTGTCTCACTCTTTTGTCTCCCGATTTTTTGCAATCTTAATCTTTTTTAATCGAAAATATTGATATGACAATACACACGTTAACGTCACATCAGTATCACATAAGAAAAATGACTAAATTGAAAAACACAAAGATAATATATTAATACCTGAAATTTGATGGTATAAATCATCAAAATTGTAGATAATCAAATTTACTGAACAAAAAAATTACAATTTTCAGTTTTCTTCGGTATACATACAGAGAGATGAATTGTCCGGGATATTATTCTCTATATTTTTGTTAATTTTATTATTTGAATGGAATAAATTGATTGGGGGAGCCAAAATTAATTGAGGGGGGGAGAAAATTCAGCCCAGCCCCTACCCCACTCCACCAAACTCCAAGCTAATTAAAATAATTTTGTAAGGTTTTAGAATATCAACGTCAATTTTTGTCCTTTTAGATCCCAAATTATTGGTTGGCAATTGATCACTCAAACCAGGGACATTTACTTTATTGTACCTGTGACGTCATCAAACGCGGTCCAGATGACGTAAGCGGAACAAATTTCGTGGTAACCATCCCCTAATTTCACATGGTATATTTTTAATTTTTTATTTGACAGATATATTTTGTCCCTCAACCCCTTCAAATTATTTAATGTTGGCAAAAATATTTTGAACAAATTGCGATTTCACTTCATCCCAAGATTCTGATACATGATAACTAATGCAGTTTGAGAAGAGAAAACGGGTGGATGACGGAGAAGCAGCTGACAGGAAGAAAGGGAGGGTACGGCAAGGAGACGACAGCGTCAATGTGGAAGTGCCGTCGGACGAGGAGGTGGAAGAGTTCTTCGTCATGGTGAGGAGAATGAAGGTGGCGTTGGAATACTTCAAGAAGCGGAACGGCCGTCAGCTAACGGCGGCATCGTGGATTCCGTTACTGGAAAGGGAAGATTTTGGTACAGTGGAGGGGGGGCGTGTTAAAGCGGGTTTGGATCTTAACTCTGACCCGGTTAGTGAAATTGATGCCGGTAATGTCCCGGATTCGGGTTAGCAAGTGGAGCTTTTGGTGTGCAGGAATCTGCGTTTAACAACCCGCAACCGTGTGTTAAAAGGGTTGTGTTTCCATCAAAATATTTTATTTGAGATTTGGATTTACATAATTATATTTTCGATAAATTGAGATTTATTATGTATTTTTACATTTACTCTCTAATTTATATTGTCAAGAGATCAGTCTCACAAATTGAGATTCGGATTTTACATAATTATATTTTCGATAAATTAGAGTATCGTGTTGATTAACATTGGAAATCGATATTTACTCTCTAATTTATACTATCTACATTTAGATAGAGGGTGGATGCCAATAACAAACTTTGTATCAATATCAAAAGTAACCTTCGTTTCAATATGAATAACTACGGTATTGATTAGAAAATTTAATAAAATATTCAATATTATTATTGTACTTAATTTATGTTAATAAATATGAATGGTTTTTATAATATCAAATGTCTCAGAAGTAAAGTTAACCAACTTATTAAAAATAAAATACACCTAAAATTAAACTACAAATTTATTCGAAATAAATACATCCTCAATTTTGGTCTTTTCAGAGTTCAACTTGAAAATTGTATTAAATAAATATTATAATACATATGCTCCTATTTTTATAATAAAAACACAATTAAATAAATAATAGAGGAAAAAGTTCATACTATGCTGGAATATTGAACACTAGTATCGAGTTTGTAGGATGTCCGTAATACTTGTGCAAGTTGCAACTTACAACTTACAAGTGTATGCATTTATATTGAGCAAAAATTTGTGCGAAATGGTTTGACAGATATTTTATGGATAACAAAATAAAATAGTGCTTGCATGATTTAGGTAAAAATATTTTTTATGGATAACCAAATAAAATATATGTTTTATATTGAGTTTTGTCTGTTCATGCGCCGATAGTGCTTGCATGATTTATTTATTTTTTTATCTAATTTTATGTATTATATAATATGATAATTGAGCCCTTGATTTTGTGAGTCAAGTCAAATATCAATTTTTCAGGTTAATCGAGTGATATTAATAATTTTATTGATATTTATAAAAATTATTTATATAATTATCTCGAATTCATTTATATAATTATCATATTATATAATATATAAAAATAAAAAAAATATTTATTTGATTTTAATTTATACCTACTAGCATAGATTTATAAAAAGCAATTATAAATTGAGGGCAATTAAGTCATTTGTAGTGTATTTATCAAGGACACATGATATTATCATGTGCTTTTTAAAAAGATACCAAACATGGGATACAGAGGATTATTTATCAATCTCTCCCTTATCCCATGTACCAAACTATGCCTAAGAGTATTACTTTTAATTGTAAATATCGGTAAGGTTGACCCATCTCACAGATAAAGATTTGTGAGACCGTTTCACTAGAAACCTATTCTTTATATTGTTGGTTCGTTGGTGTTTAATGATTGTGAGCTAATAATGATAAAATAATTGGCCAAAATTATTTTAACCGCACATAAACCGTGGAGATATAAGCTTGTATACTAAAAGATTTGGGCAAGAGTCTTGCCCACATAGACAATTTGACCTAGATGAGATAATGTTATGAATAATAACGTACCAAAAAATATACGTAGACACGAGATATAAGATTGAGATAACTAATAATCGTTACATATGAAACTGTTTAGTAATTTCAAATGATCATTTAAATATAAATTTAATTAAAATTATAGGAGAACCATATCATCCATGGATTAATGTAGCTAAATTGTTTTGATATAAATTTTGTGAATTTATGTGATATCTAATGTAATTAAAGTGAAATTTTGTAATAAAATACCAACAGAGGATTGTTTATTAATCAAGAAAGTTGCAATTTTTGTCCTGAAACTAGAATTTTTTATTTCAATTTTTGTTATATTAACTATGAATTTGTATTTTTAATTCTATGATTTATTTTTAGTCATGTAATTTGAATTTTTTTCACTTTTCTTACGATCTTGACCAGAGTACATCGGCTTTTTTGTCAAAAAATTATCAAAAACGAAAAAACATACAGGTTAAAATACCAAAAATAAAAACAATATATAATTACAAGACTAAAAACGAAAATCCAAGGTACCATGACCATAAATTGAAAAAAAAAACATATAAATTTCATGATACCCTGCAGGCTTTTTTTAAAAAATATTATAAATTAATTAATTCATTATAATAATGTGCCAAAGTGGGGAGTTTTACAAAAATATTGCAATCCGGGACAGTGGATTCTGACATTTTTAAAAAAAAATTAAAAAAATAAAAAAGAAACCCGGATTCTGGGTCAGTCTGTCACGGATTCTGACTCGGTCAATTCCGTGTATAATCCGTGGCCTCTTTTCCTATAAATTGCACCTAGTGTTCGACATTTTTCCATCGGCGCAAACATTCATTTATCAATCAGTATTAGGCATTCTGCGCAAATATTTTTTCATCGATCATTCGGCACAAATATTCGGCATTCTTCCTACTCAACTATTTTTTTTCTCGTTCCGTGGTATTTTTTGTTAGTTATAATTTTTGGAATCGTGAGGAGTATTAGAATTTTGGAGAATTCCGTCGAATCTCTGTCTAATTTTTTTTCTTTCTATATTGAATATTTATTTGTATAATATTTACGATAATGTTTGTTATTTATTGCAGATATTTAAAGTCGTTCGCTGATTCAATTACAAATTTCGTATAACTACATTTTGAAAAGGTAATTTCCATAATTTTATATATTTTAATTATGTTATTTATATTTTATTAATACAATTAAAATTTTTTTCGTTTGCATTTTAATATTGTGTATAATTTTGTTAAAGGAGACATTTATTAATCGCGTGACTTATGAAAACGACAAGTTTTTTTTTTTCTTTTAACAAAGCAAAAAAAAAAAAGAAATTCCATTAGTATTGAACTGTTATGTAGGGCATGCTGCGATATTCGTTGTTTAAAATTTTGTTATGATATCTTGCGTGAAATTTTTAACTCATCGCGTGCACTGCAATATATAACTAGCTAATCATGTAATTTTTAATGAAAGACCCACTTAAATAAATTATATATAAGTTTTGTATTAATAAATTCATTAGGTATAAATTCTTTATTTCAAGATTATTTAATTAAATATAACTAAATTTATTTATAATATAGATAACAAATATAATAAATAACTATTTCTCACCAAAACTTAGATATATTGTTTTCGTACAATTCAAATTAAAATTGTTAGTATAAGAAATTGATATAATAAATAACAATCGTGTCTCACTAATTCAGGCTTTAAATAGAAAGGCTTCTCTTTTCAGCGTGTATTGACCTTCCATTTCTCTAATATACCGAAAATATTTGTTCCTCGGGTTGCGAGAAATATACCGAAAATATTTGTTCCTCATATTCATTCTCGCAATTTATTTCTTTATCCGATTCATATGCGCAAAATCTATCTTTTTCACTTCGATCTTGTATTAATATTATTTGTTGATTTTATCATCCTTTTCATTTGAAGATATATCAAGAGGAAATGTTTAATTTCGTTGTTAATAGTATATTATATATTAAGAATAATATTTTCTTTTGTGTAGTTTTTTTATAGTATTTGTCATTTATTTCAGATATTAGCACCGTTCGTTGATGTTATTACAAGTTCCGTGTAATTACGTACGAGAAGGTCATTTAAGTAATTTTTTTAATATTTTGTTTGTATTATTTATATAATAGATTGATAATTTTAATTAAAATATATTTATCCAATTATATATTTTGAAATAACTTACTTAAAATTTGTGTGGTTATATACAAAACAATTTTGAAAAATATGTAATAAAATTGCACCGAGTATTTGGCGAATTCATCCGTCATTCAGTACTTGTTCGTCATTCTTCTTGCGCAGCTCTTTATTTTGGTCACTCCGTGGTATTTTTTGTTAGTTATAAAGAATCCATGATTCTCCTCCCTTTTTAAATTGCGTCTATCGTGTTATTATCGGAATTCCTAATTTGATTTTATAGTTTTCTGTTGAATATCATAATTTTTGAGAATTGCACCGAGTCTCAGCAATTCATAATTTGATTTGCGAGAATTGTGCTGAGTATTAGAATTTGGGAGAATTCCTAATTCGAATCTCTGTTTTTTCTTTCTATATTGAATTGTTTTATGTATATTGTATCTTTTAATGTTTGTAATTTATTGCTGATATTAAACTCCGATAGCTGATTTAATTACAAATTCCATACAACGACATTTGAAAAGGTAATTTAAATAATTTCTTATATTTTAATTGTATTATTTATGTTGTATTAATGTAAATATTATTTTTTTCGGTTGTATTATACTATTTTATAAAATTTTGTTACTAATGACTCTTTATAATTATTTCAAAGTTGCACGCCTCGACAGTACATATATATATTAAATTAATAATAATAATATTTATAATAATAATAATATATTTTTATTCAATAATAATAATATTATTATTAATTTACTTAGAAGTCTGATTTTAGTAATGCAAATTAAGTTTTAAGGTAACAAAAATTTTATATATAGTAAAAAAATTTTGAGAAATATAAATTTATCTTGTAAATTGTTCATTTGTTTCTGTTTATTATATTTTTTTTATTAATTTGAAATTTTTTATACACTTAATTAATTGTTAAAATTGTTAATATAAGAAACTAATATATTTGAAAATTCTAATTACACACGTTTAAAAATCTAAATTTTAAATCTAAGTCATAACAATTTTTTGTATTAAATTTTGTTATGATTGTATACATTATGTCATTTTTTTTTGTGCAGACATGGATACTGTGAGAGGCTTACTGTATGTAGGTGGCTATGTCATTATTGAAGATGGTAGGGTTGGATATAGTATCCCCGCGACAAGGCCCATTAAAATCTCTCGGTCTATTACATTTTCTCAATTGGTTAATTTTGTGCAACGGAAGCTGGATATCGACCCATCAAAATTCTGCATCAAGTTGTCAACGAAATATTGTTATAGCTCGTTGGCTCATTACAATGAAGAGCATGTCTATATCACAGATGATGATAGTCTACAATTTATGTTTGAGTTGCCGACACTGGATTGCATGTACTTGTATGTTGATTCATCGCCAGTGTTACAGAACGTAAGTGATTACGATTTTGATGCAGTCATGCCAGTAATAACGCAAGGTTTGGGAACAGTAGGTTTGAATGAAGCGGGACCTTCTATGTATCACATCGATGAACAGTCAGGGCATACATACTCTGGGATCAACACTGGTCCTTGGGATCACCATATCACGGCTGACACTGAAGAAGACTATGCATGGGGGATGAATACAACACGAGAATTGGATTTTACTTCAAGAGGTTGGGATCATCATATCACGGGTCCATCAGGAGTTGATGTCGCATGGGGTTCTAGTAGAACAGGTCAATTGGATGCAAATATTCCCGCCCCAATTACAGATCACATGCCTGAGCAAGATGATTTATTCGGGGACAGTTCGCATCATGTCATGAATAGCGATGATGATTTGTATGCTACATCAAGTGACGGAGAAGATGATCATCATGTTGACAATGCAAATGAAGGGACATCGGCGCGTGTGTTAATGTCTGGAGCAACAATGACAGAGAACATTCCTATTGCACCGGAGCAACATTTACGTGAAATTCCTCAATTTTTCAATGAAGTCTATCATGAAAAAATTCTAGATTCATTTGGTATTCCTTCTGCATCACAAACAAACTTTTACAATCCTGAAAGGCCAGAGCTCGGTGTAAAAATGGTTTTTAATAGCAAAGGTGAGTTAATAGCTTTTGTGAAGGATTTTTCTGTTCGGGTTTTGAGACGTGAATATATCGTTGTCGAAAGTTCTCCGACAATTTGGAAGGTCAAATGCAAGAACTGGTCCGAAGGTGGCAATTGTGGGTGGGGACTTCGAGCATCGTTCAAAAAAAGTTTAGGCTACTTCTTAATCACAAAATATGGTGGTGATCACACATGCATGTCTACCCAAGTCGGTATAGATCACCACAACCTTGACGTAAACATGATAGCAAATACACTTTTGGGAATCGTACGTTGTGATCCTGCATACGAAATCAAATATTTGCGAGAAAGTATTAAAGAAAAAATATGGTTATGATATATCGTATGCTAAGGCATAGCAGAGTTTGAAACGCGCGGTGGAGTTAGTCTATGGCACATGGGAAAGCTCTGTAACTTTGCTTCCTAAATATATGGGAGCTTTGTCGAAGTACAATCCAGGAACTGTTGTAGAATGGAAGCATCTTCGACCGTATGACCATCCACAAAAAGTTTTGAACTTTGTGTTTTGGGCATTCAGACCATGTATAGATGGTTTTCGACATTGTCGCAACGTAATCAGTGTAGACGGTACCCATATGTACACAAAATATAAGCACAAACTACTCATAGCAATAACATTGAATACCAATAACCAAGTTTTGCCGCTAGCATTTGCGCTTGTTGATGAAGAAAATTATGAGTCTTGGCATTGGTTCCTCGGTAATGTTGCACGACATGTTACCAGAGGGTGTAGTGGTGTGTGCCTTATATCTGATAGACATGCGGGTATAACAAGTGCAGTTCAAGATCTCCCTGACTTCAAGCCTCCTCTTGGTGTTCATCGTTTCTGTTTGAGGCATGTTTGCTCTAATTTCAACAGCATGTTCAAAAACATTCATTTAAAAAACTTATGTTGGGAAGCAGGGATACAACACCAAGTATCAAAATTTAATGCGACAATGGAGGCAATTAAAACAAATAATGCAGCAGCTTTCACGTATTTGTCAAACATTCCAAAAGAAAAATGGTCATTGGCTCATGATGGGAGATGGCGCCGAGGGATAATGACGACGAACATGTCTGAGTGTATTAATGGTGTGTTGAAAGGGGCGCGACGTCTTCCAATAACTGCGATAGTCGAGATGAGCTTTCAGCGTTGCATGAATTATTTCATTCAACGGCGAGCTCGAAGTGATAAGATGCTGGAAAAAAATCAACCATGGACCGACTATTCATACTCTAAATTTGATATGTGGTCAAAAAAGTCAATTGAACATCGAGTTGTAAGATTTGACCAAAGGGATAAAACAGCATCCGTCGCGACAGGAGGAAGACCAGGTCGTCAACATCACGTACAAGCTGTGAACATTTCTACGCGTGATTGCACCTGTGGTAAATTCACAATATTTGGAATACCTTGCTCACATGTTATATGTGCAGCGAAATGGTTTGGTTTGAATCCCGCACAGCTTGTACAACCATGGTTTACATTGAGCGAATACGTGAACACATACAATGGAAGATTCTACCCTATTCATGATGAACAATATTGGGATGAACCTACATTCCAATTACGACACAATGGTGTTCGTCGACAACGGAGGTAGGCTGGTAGAGATCGAACGACATGCATAAGAAACGAGATGGACCAGCCATCAACGAGGGAGAGACAACGTGGGAGGTAAAAAATCTACAATAACGTATTGTATTTTATTTTTAAACCATAACATGTGAAGTTATTAATGTAATTACAAAATTGTGTATAAAAATTTTGTATTTATTAATAATTCTTGTTCATTGCAGGTAGGTGCAGGTGAGAAGATCGAGTTATGGTGCAAAATAATTATGTTTGTGACGTAGATTTTACAATTTAGTATTGTATTGTTATGACAATTCAGTTTTGTATTGTTATGAAGATTTTTTACTATGTAGTTTGTTGACATACCCTGACTTGATTTAGCAATTATACTTATGTTTTTTCATTACTATAAATTTATCCGTAAATTTATTTGTAAAAGAATAATAAATCACAATCAATACAGTCCACAATTTTAAAAAGTCAATAATACAAAAATAGTATACGAATGTTGAAAAAATATGTTGTAGCAACAACTTGTAATTAAAATAAAAAAATTGCTAAACATACAACAATACGATGTAAGTAATTGTGTATATCTAAATAAATAGTTAATGTCGATGGTAACGATGCCCCCCAGTGCCACACGGTGGTCTCCTGATTACTCTACGTCCACGACCTAACATCTGTTCATCATCTCCATGAGTACTTGTTTGTCCTGCAGATGTACTGGTATCGGCAATGTTCCCACCAACCTCAAACTCTTCTGGATCAGAATATTGTGGAAATGGTATGGGCGACGGGTTAAAAGTAGGGCGACTCTCATTCATACCCGGTCGAAAGTCACTTTGTAGAAATTGTGTAAAACTACCAACAATTGGAGTGTAGTAACCAGCGTCATATGATGGCAAGCTTGAAACCACTGGCGGAGTAGTGTATGCCATATTTGAAGATGATGGTCCGGGTTCAAACTCATTTCCTGTCCACATCGGTGGATATTGCACATGAGCTAGGCGTGCCTGTGACATAGATGCATATGTTATGTAACACATTTTTAATACAAAAAATTATATTCACGTACATATGTAGATAAATTTACGTTCATATGTAGATAAATAAAACATTTCTTACGATAAATTGTCGGTAGTTTGCATCAACAGGATGATAGCCCATGATGTTCGAAGGTACCACCGACGGCGAGAGCACTATCTGTGAAATGCGATAATACCAACCAATATAGTCCACTGTGATGGCGGGCGTACCAGGTATGACATAGTCTCCACCAATCACAAAATTATATCTATCATTCCACATTTCTACAAAATCCGCGTGATATGTCGCCCAATCGAAGTTGTTTCGGCCTTGTCGAGTCAGCCTATGGAAATTGTCGAAGTTAGTAGCAGGTGGCGGAATACCCTGACGCATTCCGAACTGTCGGAGACACCGCTCTGGTCTATGCATCTCAACGATATGAAAATTAATCAATGCGCATGCCGACCGACATAGATGAATGCTATTTTCATCCAGAATTCTGCCAACCTCCGGAGACTCCATATCATAAACTGTCCATAGAAACTGAAGCAAATAAAATGAAAAAAAGATTAGCAATTTCATAATATATAAATAAGATTAAAATTATAAAAAAATTTCAAACTCTAAACAACTAATTTATATATCTACATGTCCTTCTACTATCCTGTCAAGCATATCTCTCATTATACGGACCGAATGCTGGGCCGTGTGTGTCCAAGAAAATCCGCGTCTCCACCTGTAATTTATAAAAGTACACAATATTTTCATTTAAAAAAATAAGAAATAATAATATTAAATTTTAACTATTTTTTATTAGTACCGTGCGCCGTATGGTGGGAATGGTAGACCCTGCTCTTCTGAAATAGATACATGTTGAGCTCTATCAGGGCAAAGAAGAATAATCCTAGACCACACCCAAATCTGCAATAACATACAACAGAAATAGTCAAATCATAAGAAAATAAGTACAAAAAATATAATGACCGTATAAATGTACAAATACCTGCAATATCTGAACTGGGCCACACAAATCAACCATCAAACTCATTGATGTGTCGCACAACTCTTTATAAAGATATGCCAACACAGCAGAACCCCAGATGTACGTATTCACAAATTCTATGTCCTCAAGGAACTGCAAATACATAAGTTTCACAGCAGCACCTTCCTAGTCCGGAAACATACATCCACCAATGATCATTAATGCAACACAACGAGAATATTGTGTCACCTCCTCTTCAGTACTCTCGTCATTAACCATATTATTTAGGCAATGGTCTAGCAAAGCGATCACATAAAGATGTGCCCTTTAATCTGAGAAGATGTGGGCGTAAAACCCAACCAAGTAGCGCAGCGCTGTTGTAAAGTATGTTTATTGTACGCGATATCTACACCAGTGATGGGAATGCCATCAATACTCAACCCCGAAATAAGGGCAACGTCCTGCAGGGTGATTGTTGCCTCGCCCACGGTTAGGTGAAATGTGTGTGTCTCACGACGCCATCTCTCAACAATGGCTGTAAGCAAATGATTATCATAATATTTAATAGGACCACACTGAATGACACCATAGAAGCCCATGCGTGCAAGACATAGGCGGACACGGAGGTGAATCCCAGCATTAAGCAATCTCCAAAGAAAGTTGTCTGACCGGCGTGGCGAAATTATTGCATCCATATTTTCAGCGTTGATATTAGTTGATATGTGTCTATCCCGCAAATACAACACATTTTCCGTATTTTCAGCCATCTTGCAAACAATAAATCATTAGTTAATAGTTATTTATTAGTAATAGTTATTTGTTATAAAATATATACATTAGCAATAGTTATTTATTATAAAAAATATAACATGTAATTACAATAAATAAATTAATAATACTTATTTATGATAATAAATACATTAGTAATAGTTATAAAACGTATACATTTATTGTAATTAAATTAAGTATATTTATTATTATATAATTAATATTATAAGTATTTGAATAAAAAAATTACTTCATGGAATTAATATATAGGTATTAATGTTATACAATTAATATTTTAATTATTCAGTATTAATATTTTAATACGTGATGCAATTAATATATAAGTAATAACAAAATTACGTGAGTCGATTAATATTAATATATAAGTATTAAAATTATACAATATAAAAGTATTAATATGTACGTATTAATATTATTTTATAATTATAAATATATAAGTATCAAAATAGTTATTATTATACAATTAATATTATAATAATTTAAATAATATAATTTATATTACAATTAATTCTAATAATACAATTAATACAGAGTTATTATTTATAATTTTTTTAAATAAATTAAGTATAGTTATTATTATTATTTAAAACTAAAATTTCAACTTAGTTAAATAAAGTTATAATTTGTCAAACAACAACACCGGAGCACTAGGGATTTTTCCTCAACAAAACCATAGCAGTATTTATATATTTTACCGAAAATTTTGTTGATACTAAATGGTATTATTCATGTGTTGTCAAAGCTTTATTTTCAAACGATGGATATTTTTTATTCTAGCTAATAATTAGAATAGAAAGATTGACAGTATTTTTTTTCCCCCCAAATATTGTGCTTCTAAGTTCTATGTTGTGAAATTTAGCAATGTATCCCTTCTCTGCTTAAATTTTTGTGTATAAATATATAACATAATCTAATTAACTTAGTTCTAATTATTTATGATCTATGTGGAATAATACTTATTTATAACAGGTAATTCCAATAATATATTTTATAATTATTGTAATAAAATTAAGTATAGTTATTATTATTATTTAAAACTATTACGATGCGGTCATAAAGTTCTCGGTATCCAATAAGTAGAATAATACAATTAATAATATAATTATTGTGATTACTTAAAATTATTATAATTAACTAACAATAATAAATATAATAAAAAAAATAATTCAAAGACTTACGTACGCTAAATGCACTGAAGTCGCCGAATGAAATTCTCGCGAAATCGGAAGTGACCATTGCTTTTCCTTTTTTTTTTTAGTTTTTTAATTTTTTTTTTAAAAAATGTCAGAATCCGGGACAGTGAGTCCCGGATTGCAATATTTTTGTAAAACTCCCCACTTTGCCACATTATTATAATGAATTAATTAATTTATAATATTTTTTTAAAAAAACCATACCCTGCACACCTGGTATGCAAGATAACAAATTCTTATATATATATATATATATATTTGAAGACATCTAGCTACTAGGAGAATAAAATTATTATTATGTAAATTATATATTATTAAAACATACCCTCACGTTTCTTTAAACAACATACAATAATTTAATTTATTCCACGTCAAATGAAGTTTTTTTCAAGATCATTAATTATTTATTCCAAAAATATATTATAATGATAATTTATAACTAAAATAAATAGATTAAATATTTTTATTTAACAGAAAAATATACAAAAAATTGAATTAATTGATCACTCTAAAGCCTTTTTCATCTCTTGTCCTTTCCTTCTCTTCTGATTTTATATGCCAGAAAATACTATAGAGTATAACAATTATCGAATAATACGAATTATATTAGAAATTCAATTTTATATAATATAAAAGTAATTAGGTACGATGATGTCATATGATTACGCAATGCATTTTAAGTCTTTTCAGCTTTTATGCTTCTACGGCATAAACTGTTCCCTCGAGATTTTCTATCAGGCTGCGGCATCACTATCCTGACGTCATCAACACATACGTCGTCTGATGATGTCACCAACATCTTGGTCTTACATCCAACTCCACGTTTCTTAAGCACCGTGCATTCTTTAAATCAACGAAATAAATCGTACGTTTGATTCATTCAATCCTTAATCAAATATATCACAAAATCGAAACAATAATTTCTCTCTAGTGTTTTTTTTTTGAAAAAAAACACGCTTTTTCTATGGAAGTTGAGAAGAGAAAGCGGGCGGAGGAGGACGGAGAAAATCAGGAGAAGAAAGGTAAAGCAATGGTAGAAGAGGTCGGAGGGGTCAAGGTGGTGGAGCCGGCGGACGAGGAAGTGGAGGAGTTCTTCGCAATATTGAGGAGAATACAGGTGGCCGTCAAGTATTTCAAGGAGCGTGGCAGCCGTGAGTGGGCGGCGGCGCCTTGGAGTCCGTCCTTCGAACAGGAGGACTTCGCCGGAGTTAAGAAGGAACCGGAGCAAAAAAAGAATACGGGTTTGGATCTTAATTCCCACCCTGTTAGTGAGCAGTATGATATAACCTAGCTAGTTCATGCAATCATGCTTGCTTTAAACGTTTCACGTAAAATATGACTTTAATTTGGATCAAAATAAACATTCACTTAATTCTCTGGTAATTTCGATCAAATCTGGTTTCCGAAAAAAAATTTTAATCAGCTAAAAATGAATCGGTTAAATCGACAAGTCGTATGGTATAAACTCGGTCGAGAAAAGTGTTGATAATAAGAATTAAAGTCATGAATTTTTTGTCGAGATAAACATTGTAGCTGTCATTTTTTTAACTCAATATGATATTTGTTTTGAAGGTAAAATTCCAAATGGGAAATATGCTCTTTAATAATGTAAAGAGATTTTTTGGCAAAATAAAGAAGAATGATAGGAGAATACAAGAGTAGTTCGAATTTATTTTAAGGTTTTCGAGTATCTGTAACAAGCCCTCGTTAAAGAATTTATTTACGAGTTAAATTTAAAAAGACTGTTGAATTTTAAATTTTATATTAAATTATTACAAAAAAATTAATTATTGAAGGAATATGATTTTTTTTAAACTTTCCATTTTTTATATTATATAGTGTTACAAATATTTTATATCAAACATTAAAATTAAAAAAAATAAATTATAAATCTATTATATTATAAAATTGATAAAAAAAAAATTGGTGTCATGAGCTTATAACTTAACATATACCTCTATACTTTTTTTCCAACATTCACGTTCTATGACAAAAATGAATAAAAGTCAAAAAAGCAAGTTTCGAAATGCCGTGAGCTAATTAAAACCTGTTGTCACTCGTAATAATAATAATAATAATAATAATAATAATAATAATAATAAAGTCTCGCGCAACACACGACCAAAAACCCATGAACAGACCAAAATAGCCCTATAAAACCCACAAATGTTCAAATCCTCTTTTTAAATACTGAGAATTTGTACGATTAATATTTGAGTTGTATTAGATTGTGCCAAAGAATTTTAAAAAAAATTTAGTAAAAGAATTTGAAACTTAAACTAGATAGATGAATAAATTTTGAAATTGATGAACATGTGTCAAGATGAAGGAATTACAAGATAAGATTATAATCTTAATTTATCAAAATAAAATTCAAATCTCTGGATAGTAATCTATTTCGTTTATTCTAAAAGTGAAGAAAACCACAAAGAAAATTTTTGTCTCGCACTCCAAACATTAAGGAGCAAAATTGTACGCCGAATTCAAAAAATTAGAATTTTGGTTAAAGAATGTTATCTTCTTGGAACTCATCGTCTTAGCAGTACGGGTGTCAACATACCACAAGAAATTATAGACAATCACCGACTGACCAAGAGCGAGGACGGTGACAAAAATTCGAAACTTCTTAGGATTAGCAGACTATTATGAAATTCATCGAAGGTTTTTCTTCGATAGTCACAGTGCTTACAAAATTCAGACGAAAGAACTCTAAATTTAACTCGATCGAAGATTGTGAGAAAAGATTTGAAATCTTGAAAAAGTAAATTACAACTACACCAGTCCTAATGCCGCCTCATGAATGCAAGGATTTTTCCACTTACAACAATGAGCCAAAGGAAGGTCTGAGATGAACGCTCAAGCTAGAAAGAAGAATAATTGCTTATGCATCAAGACAATTGAACCGTACGAGCAAAACTACCCAACTTTCAATCTCGAGTTAGCCGCATTGGTTTTTGCCTTAAAATTTTGTAGGCATGACCTTTTTTCCGACGCTAAGTGTGAGATCTTGAAGGAGCATCATAGTACTATTTCATGCATAAATAATTGAACATGAGACATAGAGGATTGCTTGAATTATTAAAAGATTATGACTTATTGATAAGCTACCATCCAGGAAGGAGAACAAGGAAGGTATCTGACTTTTTATTTCGAAAAAACATGGGTAAGAAGATTATAACCTCGTTATCATTACAATCGTGCATTCAAGAAAGTATTAACTTAAGAAAGAATCGAGATCTCAATTTGACAAAACTTAAAGAACAAGTTAAAGAAGGAATGTCTCCATATCTTCATATTGCTGATAGTGGAGTTTTGTGGATAAACGAATGATTGTACATACCAGATATTGATAACATTCGACAAGAAGTAATGTTTGAAGCACATAAGTAGAAATTTTCAGTCGACCTTAATGGTACAAATATGTGTAGAGATCTAAAGAAAAATTCTTGTGGAGCAGAATGAATAAGGATGTATCATAATTCATCTCTAAATGTCAAGTCTGTCAGCAAGTCGAAGCTGAACAACAACGGACCAGAGGAATACTCCTGTGAGAGCCCAGCCCAAGTTTAAGCCAAGGCCCGGCCCATTATTAAGTTAAAATAAAAAAAAGAAAAAGAAATGATAATCATCATTTCCCTTCTCTCTCTTCTTGTAAGTTTCTGTCGCAAGTTTCGTATTTCTTTCTTCTACAATTCGAAGCTTCGTTCCTCGATTGTGGTCACACCGGTGATCAAAAAATTACAGTAAATATATATTCGGAAAGCCCGTGACGAGAGCTATCCACTGATACCTATTTTGCAAGGTTTTATCGCGATCTCGTTCGAACCCGTGAACCTTGGCTCGTTCGAATTTTTCTCTTTTGCATTGATTTCGTGTTATTTCGAGCTTGGACAACTGACTGTATAGTTGTACTCGAAATTTGAAGTGTTTGAGGTAAAAATTCAGATTTTAGGGTTTCGAATTTTGGGTATTTTGATTTATTTAAGTTCCAACAATTAATATATATTGTGTTATTGATTGTAGGTGCTATATCGAAGCAAATTGGAGGTATTAACAAAATTTCAGAATTTAATTGGGCATAATTTCGAAAATTCAGATTTATGTAATTGGGTTTTCGAATTTTAGTGTTCAACAATTAGATGTTTAGATGCTATAGAATTGTCTTATATTAATTTTAGAAATTGTAAAGCCTAAATTAAGGATTTTTGGAATTTTAGGCTAAATTAGTGAATATTGGAAAAATAAATGGAACTTGAATGAAATGTATTATTTGCCACATGATTGGAGTTTTCGGGAAATATTTAAGATATTTTGTGGTAAATTAAAGTCAGTTGAGGTACGCATTGAACTGTTTTATTATGACGTCTATATGATGTGAAATGACGTTAAGTACTTTGTAATAAGTTGTGGCGTGCCTTATGTGCTTCTGTGAATACGAGATTGCATTCATGCATTTATTTGAGTTGATATTATTAGTGCATAGCATTTCGAAGCCTTGACTCTTTTGATTGCTATTGATATTGATATTGATCTATCGAGTTGTTGCGTCATCGATGGAGGGGGTGGGTAGGATTAGCACTCCTGATGACTTGCATGAGGGCTGAGCGGGTAGCTCCTGTACCCTCGATGCTACGTGCATGGATGAGTGGCGACTTGATGTTGCGTTGCTACGTTCCTGGCACGGGTGGCCACTGTTACTGTTGTTGATGCGATTCATTTGGACTCCGTTTGGTATCCGTTATCGATTGTTACATTTCACGCATTGCACTACATTGCATTGCATCGCATTTACTTGATGTTATTTCATGTCAGTTATATTTGTCGTAATATTACTGGTTCGTCGTACTGGGGCCCGACCCCTCGTTTCTTTTTATGTTGTGGTTGTTTTTGATGTCATAGCAGGTTATCCAGGAGGATTTGACGCATCTGGTGGAGCGTCAGGTAGCGGTGCCCAGTAGTTGGATTGTGATTGAGAGTTCCCAGATATTATATTATGGAGTCATACTTTTGCCAGGGAATGCCCTGTGTAGCTGTACTGTTATTTTTATGATATTTTGGATTGTTGCTGTGTGAGCGAGCCTTGTCAGCTCTGTATATGCTAGTCCTGGCCAGTGCGGGTATAGGGTTGTGAATTGATGTTATGACTTTATTTCGAGTATATAAATGTTGTTTGTGTTGTTTGGAAATTTTTGGGATGTCCTACTTACGGAGAGGTCATGCCGAAATTTCTATTGACCCAAAAGGAAAATTTTTAATCGCTTTCGCTGTTTGCATTAATAAATCCTGGTTGTTTGGTCATTAAACATTAATCAGGAGCACGGGCCCCACAACTCCAATATCTAGAAAACCCATAATGAAAGTGAGAGCGTATTTTCATGGATTTTGTAATTAGTTTGCTCAATTAGATGTTTAGATGCTATAGAATTGTCTTATATTAATTTTAGAAATTGTAAAGCCTAAATTAAGGATTTTTGGAATTTTAGGCTAAATTAGTGAATATTGGAAAAATAAATGGAACTTGATATGAAATGTATTATTTGCCACATGATTGGAGTTTTCGGGAAATATTTAAGATATTTTGTGGTAAATTGAAGTCAGTTGAGGTACGCATGAACTGTTTTATTATGACGTCTATATAATGTGAAATGACGTTAAGTACTTTGTAATAAGTTGTGGCGTGCCTTATGCGTTTCTGTGAATACGAGATTGCATTCATGCATTTATTTGAGTTGATATTATTAGTGCATAGCATTTCGAGCCTTGACTCTTTTGATTGCTATTGATATTGATATTGATCTATCGAGTTGTTGCGTCATCGATGGAGGGGGTGGGTAGGATTAGCACTCCTGATAACTTGCATGAGGGCTGAGCGGGTAGCTCCTGTACCCTCGATGCTACGTGCATGGATGAGTGGCGACTTGATGTTGCGTTGCTACGTTCCTGGCACGGGTGGCCACTGTTACTGTTGTTGATGCGATTCATTTGGACTCCGTTTGGTATCCGTTATCGATTGTTACATTTCACGCATTGCACTACATTGCATTGCATCGCATTTTACTTGATGTTATTTCATGTCAGTTATATTTGTCGTAATATTACTGATTCGTCGTACTGGGGCCCGACCCCTCGTTTCTTTTTATGTTGTGGTTGTTTTTGATGTCATAGCATGTTATCCAGGAGGATTTGACGCATCTGGTGGAGCGTCAGGTAGCGGTGCCCAGTAGTTGGATTGTGATTGAGAGTTCCCAGATATTATATTATGGAGTCATACTTTTGCCAGGGAATGCCCTGTGTAGCTGTACTGTTATTTTTATGATATTTTGGATTGTTGTTGTGTGAGCGAGCCTTGTCAGCTCTGTATATGCTAGTACTGGCCAGTGCGGCTATAGGTTTGTGAATTGATGTTATGACTTTATTTCGAGTATATAAATGTTGTTTGGAAATTTTTGGGATGTCCTACTTACGGAGAGGTAATGCCGAGATTTCTATTGGCCCAAAAGGAAAATTTTTAATCGCTTTCGCTGTTTGCATTAATAAATCCTGGTTGTTTGGTCATTAAACATTAATCAGGAGCACGGACCCCACAACTCCAATATCTAGAAAACCCATAATGAAAGTGAGAGCATATTTTCATGGATTTTGTAATTAGTTTGCTCAATTCAAGAAAAATTTATGATGAAATATGAGTATTCGTAAATAGACTTACAAAAATCTTACACCCTTTCCACTTGTTCGCATAAACTATAATATGATAAGCTAGATGTCATGTACATGGACAACATTGTGTGGTTACATGAAGTTCCGGCTAATATCCCGTCGTATAGAGATCCGAGATTTGTAACTTGATTTGGAAAAACTTCCAATAAGCTATGGATATTAAAGTTACTCTTAGTACAACTTGTCACCCTCAGACTGATAGTCAAACAAAGATAACGATCCAAACCTTGAAAGGCCTGCACCCTATACTTCAGTATAATTTTGACTGAACGTGTATATTTAGTAGAGTTCGCTTATAACGATAGTTACCACAATAGTATTAGAATGATGCCATAAGAGGCTCTGTTTGGGCAAATGTGTACAATTACCACTATACTGGGACAAGTTAGGGGAAAAGGCTATCACTGGAGCGAACTTACACAGGTGACAGTGGAAAAAGTAGCTATAATTAAGGAAAAATTCTAATATGCTCAAGATCAGCAGAAGAGCTAGGACGATCTAAAAATGAGACCAGTGGAATACGAAGTTGGCAAAAAGGCCTGTGTAAGAATCTCGCCAATGAAATGATTTATTCGATTTAGTAAGGATGGGAAATCGAACCTTCGATATGTAGGACCTTTTGCGAGATTCTTGAGAAAATGGGAACATTGACATAAAGACTGACACTACCACTAAACATGTCTAGGATTGACAATGTTTTCCACGTCTCATAGCTACGGAAATATATTCTAGACCCAAGTCATATTCTAAAAACCGGACCACTCTAGATCAAAGGACATTCAAACGAGGAATTGAAGTACCAAGAAGTTCTTATTTAGATTGTGGATACAAAGAACCAAGTACTAAGGCGGCGAACTATTCCATATATCAAGGTCCAATGGTCCAATCACACTGAAAAAAAAGTCACCTAAGAAATGGAAGAGAAAATGAGTAAGCAACATCCTCACCTCTTCGAAGACCAAGTCAACTCAAATTTGGATAAGAAAATTTCCAACAAGTAGAGAGGATGTAAAGCCCTCAAATTTTATCTTTTATTTTAAATATTGAGAATTTGTACGGGATAAAATTTTGAGTTGTATTAGATTGTGCCCAAGAATTTGAAAGTTAAATTAGATAGATGAATGAATTTCGAAATTGATGAACTTTTATCAAAATGTATATTTCAAGATAACAAAATAAAAAGATAAGCAAATCGTAATAGTCATCTATCGAGATAAAAATAAATAAAAACTCTGCATCCTGATTTTCGAAATTTAAAGATGAAAATGATGTGTCTATCTCATCATCCTCTATACCTATAAATAGGATATCTTGCCATTTGAAAATGTACACCACTTCACTCCATGTCTTCGAGATTAAGGCTAGAGGTGCTTAGGTAGAATGCTGCAAAATATCTCAAAAAAGCTCAAGATTTCGAGCAAGAGAGAGCAATTTCGAGAATCACCCTTGTTCTTTACGTTTTCTTATGAATAATCTTTAAGTGAGCTTATATATAAAGTTTTGCACATTTTTTTGGTAAATAGACTTATGTTTTTTTAATATAAATATATGTATATGTTTTGATAGATTCGATTATGCATACGTATTTGTTGTATGTTTTACATAAGAAAGACTTCCAAGTACTGTTATGATTTACGTTTAATATGGAGAAAAATTATTGAAATATGATACGACCTCTACACGGTGGTTATAAAACTCATATATATCACCTATATGATAGGTATAAAATCATTATATGATCCCTACACAGTGAGTATAAAACCGTTATATTGCCTCTATGAGCTGAGTATAAAACTGATACATGTATGAAACCGTTATATAACCACCTACACAATGAGTATAAAACCGTTATATGGCGCATATACGGTAGGAAGAAAATCGTTGCCTTGCACCTTAGAGGATTAAGAATTGAAGACTGATCAGTAAGTCATGAAATATCAAGTGTTATATATTTGTTATATGTTGTCATATGCCTTGTCTTGGTATTCTTGATATTCGAAAATTATGTAATTGTATATATGATGCACCGATGATCCCCGCTTGCTGGGTGTTTTCTCAAGCACTCACATTTACTCTATTTTCTCATATAAGAACGAAAAACAAGTAGAGGAGGATGAGAAAAATGTGATCTAGGCTAGTGATAAAGAATAACTCGAGACTTTTGCACTCAATTTAATTCCAGTATAGTTATCTGATTTTTCAAGTCGTAACACGCTTTCACAATTTTATTTTATTTTTAGGAATTTTTGTTGTAAAGACAATTTATTTATGAAATAGTTTGGTTTTTCGTTTATATTGTACTACAATGATTTGTTATTTTACTATTTTTGTGATTGTTAAACGACATGTATCACACATATTGGTCTCAAGGCATGACAATTGACAAGCCCTATCTATTTTAATTTTTTTTTTTTTTGTTATAATCATACAATCATTTGTAACGAACTCTGATTGTTTTTTAATGGGTACATTTGAAGTGATATATTCTAATTTCTCAAATTCTGCAGATATAAAAAAAAATTCAAATCTGCTTTATATCAAGTTAAACACCTTCAATAATAATAGTAACTAGTAATAAATTTTAAATACACCTACATATTTTCATTTGAAATTCATTATTCAAAAATTTTCAAATCAAATCTTTTCCCTTCAACATAAATCCTCCATCCAAATGTTACATTAGTTTCATATATAACCACATTTAAATATTTTTTAAAAAAATGTATATATACCCTGAGTATGTATCATTGTGAGACGATTTCACGAATATTTATCTGTGAGACGAGTCAACCCTACCAATATTTATAATAAAAAGTAATACTCTTAACATAAAAATTAATATTTTTCTATGGATGACCCAAATAAAGATCTGTCTCAAAACATACGATCTGTAAAACTGTTCACACATATTTTTACCATATACCCTCGATGTATTCTTAACATTTTCGTATACGAAAAATATTCAATCCGGCCAGTTGGCCTTTTACGAAAGCGAGTGTGAGAAGGGCTTTAAATACGTGGGCTCGATCAATGGGCGTGGTTGCCTCACATTTCACAAATGACTGCTCACTCTCAAGTCTCCATCAATATTTATCTCTGTTTTGTGATTTCTAAGTATTTAAATATTACATATAAATTTTGAGGAATGTGTTGGCCCAATAAATCAATAATAATAATCAAATGAGAATGACAGATACTCGATGGTACGATATATTACAAAAATCTGGAGTAAAAATAAGATATGGATGTATTAATTATTATATTGTCGATTAATTAGCCATAGCCACCAACTGCCAAATGTCTTAAACCATTTCAAGAGAAAATAGTTATTTTAATTATCTAGATTCCATTTTCTCTTTCGTTGAGTGCCAACACAAACCGCAAAATGCCTTAAACTTCTTCGTCATAAGAAATAAATCGTCAATTAATATGCTGGATTCCATTTTTCAGAACAAAATTCATTTTGTAAGATCGTACGTTTGTCGTTTTACCAAAAATTATAATTGATAATAACGATACAATTCATATATTTTAAATCATACAATAGCTTAAATATCATATAAAAGCTTAAATATCAAATTTCGATTGTTTTGTCAACGTGAATTTTTTACATAATAATATAAAAATCTCAATACAATTACGAAAGGAATAGAAAAACATTAAAAAATGGGCTATGCCACTTTATTCAACTGCAGTTATGAACAAGATTCTACAACATTCTATAAAATTATAAATAAAAAAAATAAAAAACTTGAATGGTGTTCATGTGTCCACATAGGCATGACAATCGCTATAAACCGTGGACTCTACCTGAAACGAACAAATAAGCTTCATTTAAAATATAATTAACATCCACATCAACGTTGCCACGACGCTTCACCATGCCATGATTTGCCTTGGAAATCACTCGGGTATTGACTCAGTCGACGCTATCAGCTTCACCTTCTGTAAGACGAAAGGATTCCCCACGAGTTGATTGAACAGTGCCGACTCGGTCTCCGAGTTTCTCCTTTTCTTTTGAATCGATGTCCTCACAATTCCCGTCAACATCAGGTCGGAGAGTCTCCGGACTCCTCTGTTTCCCCCGATAATGATTGTCGGAGTCACCAGTTTTTGGGCTGTGTTTAAATTCCTTCTCCCGTGCTTCTCGTTGCTTGATTGCGTGATTACCAGAACTGAATCCATAGACGTGCCTCGAATTTTGTCGAATGGGTCGTCGAGCAACAGCACTTCTTTCATGTCCACTAATGTGACATGCTTGAAATTTCTTCTGAGTCGACCGAGTATCATCGGGTAGCAAGCCCATCTTCTTAAGCTCATAGGAATGTGATCCAAGAAGCCGGATAACGTGTTCTCCGGATCAAGCTCCTCCACATCGAAGCCAACAACCGACCCGTAACTCAGTCTCCTGGACTCAGCGCTGTCCACCTCGCTGAGATTGCTGCGGGTCCTTCGTCCCCAGATGGGCTCCCCTGTATGCTTCGATATATCTATCTTTTTCACGAAATGGGTCGGTTTAAAACTCGAAAAAGAAGAGCTGTAATTGTTTGATAGCGTGGTATTAGTATTGTACTGATCCACAAGTTTCATGAAGTAGTCGTTTTCTTCTCGAATTGCGCGATCGAAAACGGATGATTTTGATGGGAAAACGAACAGTAGATCCGATTTGGAAGTAGTACCAGACCTTTGCAGCAACCTGAGGAACAATCTGAACTCATGTGAAGTGAGAGACTCAACTGCATGCGCGACAATGAGGTCGTGCATAGCTCGCGTGCCTCTTCTGTACAAAGTGCCCATCCCCTGCAATGCGTGCGTTGATGAATTCCGTCCCGAAGAAGAAAACCCGTTCTACTGCCTTCTGGGTTGGTGGTAGTCCCGTGTGGCGGTAGTTGTGGTGGTGGAAGGCAGGGTGGAAATGGTGAAAAGGAGGAGGATTGTGAACATAAGCAGAGCGCAGATGGAGATTGCATACTGCGGTTTGTACAGTAGATTTGCTGACTTGGTGCTTTTAAGGGATGATGGGAGCGAAAAGGATGGAGGAAAGAGATTGAAATTGATGGCTTTTTTCTTGGAAATGGAATTATTATCGTTGGTGGATTGAATTTGTTGATGATGCTCATCGGGGAAGAGGATTAAGAAAGTTCCCATTTCTCAGCTTTCGCTAGTGATGGTGTTCCTGAGTTTCATAGTATTTTTCATTCTTTTTTTGAAACATAAAAGGTGAAATAACACTTCGAAACTTGGCTTATTTTTATATCATTATTTCTTAAGATTGTATTGTCTTTTGTTGTAATTTAATGATATATATCTTAAATTATGTCTTCCTGAAATGTATAATTGACCGATTTAACCTATACAAACAAATTTTCATCTAAAGATTTTTCGAAAAAGGAGAAACATATCTAAATATTACCTTCATAATTATTTGGAGATTCGCGACAAGTAAGATCTATGTTTAAGGTTAAGAGAAGAATTTTAACTATACTAGTGGTGTTAAGAAAGTGGATTGAAAACTTGTGTGAGACGGTTTCACGGGTCGTATTTTGTGAGACATATCTCTTATTTGGGTCATCCATGAAAAAATATTACTTTTTATACTAAGAGTATTATTTTTTATTGTGAATATCGATAAGATTGATCCGTCTTACAGATAAAGATTCGTGAGACCGTCTCACGAAAGATCTACTCGTTTTTTTTAAAGAGAAAGCAAAGAGTTGAGTCTTTAATTATTTCACTTTTTGAAGGAAAATTTAACTGGGGAACTTTTTTCTTTTTGATTTTGGAATTAGAATTCGATTTGGATGAATTCGAGTTAAAATAATATTTTTTAACGTTAAAAAATATTATATATCATTTATTTTTTACATATATCTCTTATTAATAATATTCAGTAAATATTTATATATTGATTAATAATTTTTGAAAAATAACAAGAAAAAACCATATTGTTATTAAATAATTTTTAAGAATTAAATAAAAAAAGTTCAACATGAGATTTGGGCTAAAATAAATTAAACTCTTAAAATTAAAATAAAGTTTTCAATAACTTACAGAAATTTTAAGTATAAAATTATTTTATATGAATTTTACATAAATTTGCAATAATAATAATTAAAACTGATAATAAAAATAAATAATGTGAATTTAATGTACATTGTTTCAGGAACATCATATTATAGTGAATTTGAAAAAAAGGATATAAAACTTTTGAGCTAAATATACAAAAATAACATTAATTTTTTTTTTTATTCTATACCTCAAATCCCAAAAAATATCGTGAAATATCTTCAAATTTTAAGAATTTCATTTAGTGAAGTCAAATATTATACAATTTCATCTAATATCAATTCAATTTCGAATTCACATAATTCCACACACTAAAAATATTATTTTCAAATCCAAATCCCACAAAATTCCATTTTTCCTTCATTCCAAAAATTAAGGTTTGGCCAAAATGTAAATTAAATTGATTTCCCTTTTTGAGTAAAGAATGTGTGATTTATGTGAAATAAAAAAATGCAAGTAAAAATTAACAAGCAAAACAAAAACTTGTGTGAGACGGTCTCACCGGTCGTATTTTATGAGACAGATCTCTTATTTTGGTCGTCAATGAAAAATTTTTATTTTTTATTGTGAATATCGATATGGTTGATTATTTCACAGATAAATATTCGTGAGACCGTTTCACAATAAACATGCTCAACAAACAAATCACGATGAGATTGTTATAATCGAATATCGTACTCGAGATCTCATCCCAAGCTTTTTATGCCGGCCAAATTGCATTTTTGTTATAGAGAACTCCTACCCTATGAGATTTAAATATCGGAAATGAGAAAGGTGGTAATTTATGTTAATCGCCGGACCAAATAAACATTTTGAACAAAAAATTAATTATATATTTTTTAAAAAATATCCCCCAATCTATTAAGTACGAAGCGAAGCTGCCTGTGGGTCGTACTGAAGATGTACAACCCGCGCAAAAATTTGTTTTAGGGGACCGCTCGGTGGTAGGCTGGACCACTCATTTATTTGTGGGCCTAAACGACAATAATTTTTTTAATGTGCCAAACCGGAAAACATTAAATTTTGGTGGGTCTTGAAGCGAAAACCAACTCTCGATAGAAATAAATAAATAAAAAAAAATAGTGAAAAAAAAAGCGAAAATTTAAGGTATAAAAGTATTATTTTTTAATGAACAACCCAAACAGAATATTTGTATCACAAAATTCATTTTTCAGACCGTCTCACAAATTTTTTTTGTGCTTATTCAGATGCATACCTGTACAACAGATTCTACAGCCTCGTTCTGTCTTTGGCCAGAAGGATATGTTATAAATATCCTAAAATATCTAAAGGACAGATATTAGTAATATCTTGGATTGGCAAACGAACCAATCGTGTCAGCTCTCGATCAAATAATTATTTACTAAAAATACATAATTTAACATATGGTGTTTGTTAACTGCCGTGTTTACCCCAATATTTTCTTCCTTCTAAAGAAGTTAAAATGAGACAAAAAATATTTTCTGCAAGTATCTTTTAAGGACCATCTATGAAACAATCGATATTTGTATAAATTAAGCATTCTCTCGAATTTTTTTATGATTCATTTAAATAGGTAGAAGTTTTATTATATAAAATAAAGACAAGAACTTGTGTGAGACGGTGTCACGGGTCGTATTTTGTGATACGGATATCTTATTTGGGTTATCCATGAAAAAGTATTACTTTTTATGCTAATAGTATTACTTTTTATTGTGAATATCGGTAGGGTTGACCCGTCTCACAGATAAAAATTCGTGAGACCATCTCACAAGAGACCTACTCATAAATAAAATATTCTCTCGAGTATGTTAAGCACAAGTTAAGCACAACTTTAATTTATTTTCTATATGTTGTTTATTTAATTTTTTGGACTACTTAAGTTGCCATGGATGAACACTTTCTGTCGGCCCAATGCATCTCTTCCCAATTACCTTAGGGTCTTACACATTTTTTTGGAAAATAAATGTGATTCTGATTTTTAAGAGAGACAATTAATTAGCTACTTCATTTTGTCAAGCTTTATTATAATAAGACATGAAAGAAATTTTTTTTAAACCTGTCTCACGACTCAATTATGTGAGATAGTATCATACTCAACTTATCTCATGAAAAATATCATTTTTATGAAAATAATATTAATTTCCATGATAATTAAAAATCCATAATATTATTTCATAAAAAAACAAGTTTTATGACATGATAAGCATTATACAAGTATAAAATGAAAGTTTAATGAATGTGATACAAAATATATCATACTTGTACCTTCCAGAATTAAATTCTAAAATATCACCATGTCATAATGACTCCAAATTTTGCAAACAATGTTTGAAAAATGACCAAAATATCAATATGAGACGCGAAGACCTTTATCGACTCTGTTTTGTTATTATTTTTTTTTAAAAAAAAAAAACTATTTTGTTATTATTATTAGATTTAGGATATGAAGAAGTTATTCCTTGAAAATTCCTGGCACTAAAGCGTGCCCCAGCTGAAGAGAAATTTTCCCAGCTCTCGCAATCAAATTCAATTCTGCGGTCATCACACGCGCAAGTGTTGATCTTTAGAACTTAGAATCACTCCCTTTTCGTAGTTTAAGATCATATCAATAAACACATATTTACTTATTACATATAATCATAAATCTGAGGGCTAAAATTCTTATCCACTTACAGACCATTATTAGTTGCCTGCCTAGCAATAATTTTGATCGATCCCATTAATTATGTATTCTTCAAACTCAAGCGAGTTCCAGAAATTCTCGGACGGCGCCGCATCAGCGGATACCACGGCGAAAGGGAGTTCAATAAGTTCCTTTTACTCCGAAACGGACCGCCAGCCCCGGCCTCCTAAACCTCAATTCCCTGGTCTACAGGCCTGTTCGATTGCTTCTCAGATGTTGAAAACTGTAAGTAATATGGTTCATTTTATATATACCTACCAAATAGCTAGGATTCTCTTAATTCTTTCGTTTTTTTTTTTTGAAAAATAATTTGTTGGTTTTGATTTAATTTAATGATCAAAATCAGGTTGTGTTACGTGCTGGTGCCCGTGTGTTACTTTCGGGCGAATTGCGGGGATTGTTGACCAAGGATCAAGTTGTAAAACGGATCTATCCACTCGATTTGACTCATAAAAAAATTAATTTTTACCCCGTGTCGATCCGTCTAATAAGAAACTACTCATAATTTAAAATTTTGGTGCAGCGTGTGGGCAGAGTGGAGCTTTATACACCGTGATAGCGTGTGTGACTGGGATGCCCTTGCTTTTATTCATGGATCCGGTGGTTGAAGGAGGAATGACTCGATGATAATAATTAAATTAAAATATGGTGAAATTATTTAGAGTTTTCTACATGCACGGGTTTGGTGATCAATTAAAATCAACTCGACCCAAATATGTTGCATATATTTTTAATTTGTTGGCCTGTGCAAACCTGTATCGTGTTGTTTTGAAAATAAATAGTTGCAAGTCCAGACAATTTTTGTCCCGACACAGCGCACTATAGAGTGTTGGCAAGGGATCTAGAGTTTGTCTCGACACAGCCCCTCTTAATACTCAAATTATAGACTGGCTATAAATATAACAGATAGGGACGAGCTTTATCTTTGTTGTCTTCCTTGTCTACACACTTCCAGCTACTTGACCCACACCTCCCTGTTGTGCAAGCTCCACACCCTGGCTCCCCACTACCCAGTTGAACGATCTCGCCTCGCCGCCTGTTTATGGACCCGAACCCATTTTTTTGGATATGGGCTCTTATTAGGCTTAAGTTTGTAATTGGAACACTCGGGATATCAATAAATATATTTAATTAATTTCTTAAAAAAATGTATATTCTCATAATTTCTTGAAATTGGAACAGAGGGATTTGAATTTGTAATATGATTCAAATCTTTAATTGATTTAAAATGACTAGCTTAGAGTGTTAAAAAAGATTTCAAATCATTTTACTTCAAATATGAGCCAATCGTCGTATCGAATTTAATATTGAATCGTCTCAAATCCACTCATCCAAATATAACAAATGTATGGCTTGTTATGCTCTTTGTCTCAACACCACGCTTCTGTTTAGGCTTTGACGAAAGGGTTTATTAGTTTACCCAAAGAAGCAAAATTATTTAGGCAAAACTTGTATGAGACGATCTTGTGGACCGTATTTTGTGATATAGATATCTTATTTGGGTCATCCATGAAAAAGTATTACTTTTTATACTTAAAATTATTATTTTTTATTGTGAATATTGGTAGAGTTGACTCGTCTCACCGATAAAGATTCATGAAATCATCTCACAAAAGACGTACTCAATTATTTATGCTAGAGAGGAAGGCAAAAATTATGTGGCGCATATTACAAGTAAAAAAATGTAAAATTGATTCAATATGGTTTTAAAAATTACAATTTAATTCCAACTCGTACAAAGGGAGTTTAGGGAAAATTCGATGCCACCCCGGATTTTATTACATAATATTTCGTTTCACTATTTATTCTATTTAATAATAATAACAATATATCATTTAGAATTTATACTATATATTATTAATTTATTCATACTATATTTTGATTGTTATTTTAATATTTAAGGAAAAAATTGAAACCTGTAAATGGTGTGGAACTTTGATTTAAAGTGGGAAAAAAAACACTTATAGGCTATGTTTGGTAGCCATGATAATGAAATGATTATTAAATAATCATCATTTATCTCATGTTTGGTTCATTTTTAATTTAACATGGAGGCCCTTGATTATGATTGAAAGCCCTCACTATTTATGTTATTTGTGTGATTAAATATCCCTCCTCAAAGGTGTGATAATGTATAATTTTTGAACAGTGATAATGATAAATTAATATAATATTTAGATTTTTATTATATTTTTTTATAAATTAATTTCATATATTTTTATTATTTTTAATCATTTTAAAAAAAATAAATTGTAATGCAAATCTATCTTAAATTAAATTTTTATAAATTTCTAATCTTGTTAATTAATTCTTTTATGAAAATAAATATTTATTAAATTTTAATTTATTTTGTTCCATGATTACCGTAATATTTTCAAATATATTTCTAATAAATATATTTAAATTAATTTTAATAAATATAAATTATAATTATAAATATTTAATTATCTATCAAATTATTTTAAGAATATTTATAATTATTTTAAAAAACAATAATATTGTAATTATTACTAAACTTTATTTAACTTTAACATTTAAAATATTATTGCTATTTTAATTATTAAAGTAAATGCATATTTACAAATTTATTTCTAATAAATATATTTAAATTAATTTTAATAAATGTACATTGTAATTATAAATATTTAATTATCTATCTAATTATTTTCAGAATATATATTTAATTAACACTTGGGGCATTTTGGTCATTGCAATAAAATTTACAAAATTAATCAATCATTTTAAAATCATACCAAACACCATGTTATTTATCTCACCAGTACTATTAATCCATATATCTCATTTTTTAATCACTCTATTCGATCCAATGACCTTGAGGACAAGTACATTGATACTTAAAACCTGGTATCAATTAATAATATAAAAGTATAAATAAGAAATTAAATCCAGTTGAAATAAAAGTGGTTGCCATGTGTGTGTCTAGTATATATAATGTGAATATGTCAACATTTAAGCCCCCTACGCAACGTGTTTTTGTATGGAAAGGAGTCGTTATCAAATTCTACTAGTCCAAATACATTACACATTCGCATGATTGATGAGTTGATGATTTCACTGGAAATTTAATAAATTTATTCTTTGTACCTAAATTTTTTACACGAAAACTTCGTACACAATTTCTCATATATTAATTTTATGAGACGTTATCAACTCATAAAAATTATTATATTTTATGTCAGAAGTGACTTTTTTTTTACTTTAAATATGGACAGAGTGAAACTATTTTAAATACATAAATAAGTGAGATCATCGTACAAAAAACCTATTTAAAAAAAAACAAAAATAACAATACTTGTAATACCTATTAAATTGTAAAATATCAAATGGTACATTTGGATCGGGCAGTTCGAAAATCATTAATTTCAAAGATTACATCATAATCGTGTCGATAAACTGAATCGAAGACTTTTAGATCCAATGTCTCTGCAATTAATAAAAATCATACTGGATTTCAAATATATTTAATTTCAATAGACTCTTGCTTGACGATTTGTTGTAAATATCACGTTTCTCGCATTTGGAATTACGAAATTGATAGGTGGAAGCAAACCGTACGGTAATGAAAATCTTTGGGGGTTAAAAAGTAAAGCAGACAATGAAATTAAGGAAATAGGTCCAATATTCAGATTAAAACCAAAAATATTTAATAAAACCAGAAATCGACATATATATTAAATTTATATCACCGCTAAAAAAATGAAGTAATTAATATAACATTATTTTTTTTATTACAACACACACGGGAAGGGGATGAAACCCGAGAAAGAAAGCGAGCTAATCTAACAGACAAGACCACTGAACCACAAGCCCGATCTCAAATATAACATGATTTTGAATAGTCAAATAACTGAGATCGGCAAAGTCCTGCTAACACATAAATTAAAAAAGAAACTTCAATACTGCATCTGTGGGGACCCGGACGCTAATCATTTTATTTATCGTCATTGGGACTAATTTAATTAATTATAATAAACAGGGTCTAAATTTTTTTTAAATGCGGAACGTAATGGCATACATCTTAACATACACGTCAGTATTAAAAGTACAAATCTTGCACTATATACAATCAGTCTCAACTAAGGTTTAACAACTATATAACAAGTGTTTAAACCCTAACTCTAGTCCAAGTCCGTAGTCTCCACTCTAACTCGATCTTTTTCACCTCTGTGACCCTGAACCTGTCCCACATGTTGTCATGCACACATACAGACAAGACAACCGCCGGATAACTGCGGTGAGATATAAATATCCCAGTATAAACAATGTATCAATGCAATCATATAAAACATATATAAAAGCATAAGCAATCATTAAAACATGTATCCAATCTGACTACATGAATCAATACGAATCTGTATTTAAGTCGATAACTTATTATCTTATCTCAACTTATTTCTAATCTAGGGATCCCGATCTAATTTAGACTTTGGTATGCTGTATCGAATGTCTACAATAGACGTCGATCTACATCTAAGCTCATCGATACACCGTAAGTCTAGAGTCTACGCAGGTTCTGACAAAGACTCGGCGGTTCTGCCCTAGCCAGGCTGATCTGCCCTAGACTCAAACTCTGGCTCTGCTATAATTCAATAGACTAAACATATCAATCTGATAATCTGCAAATATCAATGCAATAAAATAAAGTATGTGATTATTGGAAACTCAAGTCAAACCTAACTCGAGTTGTGCAATCCCGAATCAACATTTATTTATACCTTTTATTCTGTCGCTCTGATACAATCGAAGTCTTGACTCAAAGCCTGTCAATGTTCAATCTGGCAATGACAATATCAATATTCTGCATCAATATTCTAATCAAATCACAACATCTCTGTTTTATCAAATTCTGACGGTACAACAGTACAATCTTGCGATACTGATAATACTATATCAGTCTATACCAATTCCAATCATTTACAATCAACCACCGTACAAATCTGACATCAATTTTAGTCAATCTCATTCTGAAAATCATAACACTTCCATATTCAGTCCGTTTCTTAATCTGACTTCGATTCTACACTGTCTAACATGTCAAGAACAACATATATGACATGTATTCAATTCCAACAACATCATAATTTCAAAACATGTCAAAACGTAGTAAAACTTACGTCCTGTAGTAGCATGCGTTGATAGGAACACAGTACCGAAGTCGGATTTAAAATCTAACGGACGGATTGATCGCAAATCGAATTCTAAAATTCAAAAGCTATTTTCCCTCGAAGCTTTCGTTTCCTTTCTTTCTTCTGAAGCTTTAAGGATTACTGTATATATATATATACACGTAACATGCACAAGGACGAGTGGCTCAATGTTTGTAGCACACGTCTCGCGCATATGCGCGACCCCAATCGGCGCATATGCGCGAGACACTCGGTCTCCGCGCGTATCCTGCACATCGCCTCGCGCATATGCGCGACTCATCTCCGCGCATATGCGCGAGACTCTCTGGAGTTCCTCGCATAGGTTTCGTGCATATGCGCGACATCTTCCGCGCATATGCGCGAGGTCTTCTGCCTGTTTGGCGCATGTGCGCGCATCCGGTCGCGCATGTGCGCCGATGCTACTGTCCTCGCACATCAATTTTCACACGCGATCTCATTTCGTGTCTCGGTTAGCCCTTTCATAATTATCTCGATTAAAAATCAATAATCGTAATTTAACACGGTATAAAATCTCGGGCATTACAGCATCAATAATACACATATTAATATATGTACAATATAATTGTTATATTATAACTACTAGGAAATAGATAAATGAACATACATATTTTTTTTAATTTTTATCATTGTAATGAGACCTGCAGCTGCTATCAATAAATGACACCGGATAAATCATCGAACTGGACAATAGCCTGCAAACTACGTCAATTAGATAAACCACACTAGAAAAATTTTGTATAACAAACTTATCCAAAAAATTGTTGTAAAAGAGTAGAACATATTACCAATTGGTTCTATATATGAGTAGATCTTTTGTGAGATGATCTCATAAATCTTTATCTGTGAGACGGATCAACTCTATCGATATTCACAATAAAAAATAATATTATTAGCATAAAAATTCGTACTTTTTCAAAGTTTGAAAACATGGAATAGTAGTGGTTTAGATTTAAACTTCCTGGTTTTATATAAACTATAGCACTTTGTGACAATGGTTGCATATTAGTTGCAGAATTATCGTCCATTGATGTGCGTGGCAGAGCACAGACATATCAGGTACATTTTATATTTCTGTGTCGCTGCTTTATTCTCAAATAATAATAATAATAAAAATAATAATAATAATAATAATCTCGCTTTTAATTAATCGCTAGCCATTAATTATGATTTTATTTGCAATGGCAGACTGATATTATTTTCTACGGATTTCGTTTGGTCAAATACTTTTAAAAATGTTCTCGTATTTTATAAGTAAAAAAAACTAAACCATGTGTTTGGATGAGGTTATTGTAAAAAAAATTTCAAAAAAAATTTCAAATAATGTTATTCGAATGTATATAGTTTTTAAAAAACAATCTAGAGTTTATCAAAAAAAAAAAAAAAAAACAATCTAGAGATGTTTTTATTATATTTTTAAAATAGAAAAACGTAAGTTAAATGAGAATTTAAGGTTTTTGTTGAATTATTATATGTATATACATATTTGATTATGTCAAAAACTTGTGTGAGACGATCTCACAGGTCGTATTTTGTGATACAGATCTCTTATTTGGGTTATCCATGAAAGTATTACTTTTTATGCTAAGATTATTATTTTTTTATTCTGAATATCGATAGGATTGACCCGTTTCACAGATAAAGATTCGTGAGACCGTTTCCAGAAAAAACCTACTCTTTGATTATATATACGTTGTTTATATTTTAAACTTTGATAAATATTTTTTTTATTTAGATACCTATCTAAGATCTTTAAAATCTGACATATTTTTTGTACTATATTATATAATTAGTTATATAATATAAAAGTTTCCGGTTCGATCGTTCGATTGAAGGTCCGGCTTTTTGAATCATTTAATAAGATAGATCAGTTGGATCAATGAAAACAACATTAGCAATAACAATAAATTTCCTCTTTAAAACTAATCTGTCTAAAATTTTTGCGATTTAATAATTAAGAAGGTGTTTCACAGAATTTATAAGCTCTAAAAAATATTTTATAAGTAATTTGTTTGGTAAAAAAAATTGCAAACATTTTATAAGGTCTTTTAAAAAAATTTAGGATACCCCACTTTTTTTAAAAAGAATCTTATTTTTATATTTCATTGCTCCAAAATATCTTTATATTTTTTTAAAAAAAAATTCATTTATCCTCATTTCTTAAATCTCCACTTTATCATTTTTTTAATCAAATTTAAAATACAATATTTTATTTAGTAAATTATTAATTAAAATTTTTTATCAATATTTTATTTACGCACATTAAAAATTGTAATAAATAATTTTCTCCAAATAACGTAATTTATTTTAAATATAAATTTACAAAATATTGAAATTATAATATTATTTACAATATCAGAAAATTAGAGGTCGAAAATTGTGGGGGATGAGGCTTTTATATAATCAATATAAACCAGATGGGGATTGCGGAGGTTACGTGTAAGGCCCGAGATTTTATTACCGTAATCTGAGATTAATCTGAAATGATTTATTTATTAATCGAGATGATTATAAACGGAACGGATCAGACCGGGAGAGCCGAAAGAAAATTTGACATGAAGTACAAGAAGAGTCCCCGCGCACATGCGCGACAGGTATCGGCGCACATGCGCGAAGATTACAGAAGCATCGGCGCACATGCGCGAGATAAGGCGCGCATATGCGCGACCCGTCCAGAAACTTTGGCGCATATGCGCGAGATGAAGCGCGCATATGCGCGAGTGGTTAAAAGTCGAGGCCCGTAGGTCTCGCGCCGCGCATATGCGCGAGACGTGTTATGTGAAGGAGTGAGCCACTTGCCTTGCATGCACGAGATATGTATGTATATATATATATACAATAACCGTCTTCTTCAGCAAAAAGAAAAAAAAGAAAGAAAGGCTCCGAGGAATGCTTCACGTGAGATTTTAGAATTCGATTTACGAGAAATCCGCCCGTCTGATTTTGAATCCGACTTCAGTACTGAGTTCCTATCGACGCAGGCTACAACTGGACGTAAGTTTTGTTACGTTTAGACATGATTTGAAATTATGATATTGTCAGAATTGAATACAAATCAGATATGATGTTTCTGCTACAGTAGACATTGTATAATTGAAGTCAGATTAAAGAATAGACTGGTTATACAATTATTATGAATTTCAGAGTTGATTTAGTTGAGATTCTATATCAGAGTTGTGTTATTATTCAGATTATGAATTGTACTGATACTGATTATGAATTCTGATATTATATCTGTGATGTTGAGATTGACGGGGTTATCAAGACTGTATCGTTATGCCGTCGAAACATCAGTTGATTTAGATTGATCAGATTCAGTAATGATTTCGATTGTATCGTGATATCGTTGATATGAATTAGATTGTACTTTGTTCAGATATGGATCAGATTATATACTGATTTGAGTATTGATCAGAACAGGTTTTGAATCAATTTATATACTGATATTGTATTTATGCGATTGTCATTGCCAGACTGGGTATGGACAGATTGGAATACGAGACTTCGTCTTCATCAGACCGAGAAGAGAAATGTATAAATTGATGTTAATTGGGAGATCGACTTGAGTTAGATTTAACTCGAGTTTCCCTAAACCACATACTTGTATGGTATTGTTTTTATACCTTTGTGTTTTAATGATTATGTTATTCTATTGAATTAGAAGTAGAAAGCAGAGAGCTATTGAGTAAGAGTCACTGACAGAGGGGTTAGATTTTGACAGTATAGTCACTGACCCATTGCACATTATCAGAATAGGATTAGTCTTGGTAGATATGCCAAGACACTGGACGTTTGGTGTATCGATATGCTTAAGATACAGACATTGTTCTTATTGTAGATTATTCGATACAGCTAGACCAAAGTCCAGAAATAAGAACGTACCGCCACTGCGACTGGTAGTAGTAGGTGGGAGACTTGTTACGTTCTTATTCACCGGGATCCTTAGATTAGAATGAGAGATGAGTCGAGTCTTAGATATTGATACTAGAATTTGATTTACAGATCCGTATTGATTTATGTTTCGTAGATTACGATTCATGTTTTATTTACAGACTGGTATTGATACATGTTGTTTGATTATGCTACATGTGATAAGATATAATTCATACTTTTATGTTAATTCAGTTAACTGCATGTATACATTATTTATACAGGGATTTATTCTCACCGGTGTATCCGGCTGTTGTCTTGTTTGTATGTGTGCATGACAACAGGTGGGGCATGATCGGGTTCAAGAAAATGATGAGAGAAGACGAGTTTAGAGTGGTGATTTCGGACTTATTGTAGATTTGGTTTAATACTTGAAAATTAGTAATTGAACCTTAGACTAGTTTGAATAATTGTTGTACATTATTGTACTTCTATACTGAAATGTATATTAATTAAATTCCATTACGTTCCGCACTTATATTTTAAAAAGAAAATTTTTAGACCATGTTTATCTTAATTGATAATTAAATCCCAAAGATGATTAAGAAGATGATTAGCGTCTGGGTCCCCACTACAGGTGGTATCAGAGCGAGGATCCTTTAGACTGAGGTAGAAGAGAATGAGCGGGGTAGATTGAGTTTTCTTTCCTTGCATGTGATTGCTAGCATGAGATTTATTTTAATGTTGATTTACATTATGTATGCTAGCATGATACTATGATTTACTGCTTTGAAATACATGTTTACCTGATTATCTGATTTGAACTGGTATTATGTATTATTGAGTATGAATCAGATCTGATTCATGATCAGCAGTAAGATGATCCGAGAAAGAATGGAACATGTTTGTAGTATTTGGGTTACTAATGGTTTTGGTAATCAGATATACCTCCTAGAAGAATTCTAGAAAGGGGTAGTACTTCGACTGAACAGATAGATGTATCAGAAACTCAGATGGAAATACAGTTGGAAGAGTTTCAGTTATTTCAGCCGCCGATTCTGAGTGGTATCGAGACGTCTGAAGATTGTGAGTACTGGTTTGATGACATAGAAATATTGTTTGATTTACTTGATTATTCAGATGAGCAGAGAATTAAACTGATATTCCACCAGTTACTAGAGACTGCCAGGACTTGGTGGATTACAAGTAAAAGAATGCTAGAACAGAGAGGTACAGTGATTTCGTGTGAAATATTCAGAACTGAATTTTATCGAAGATTTTTCTCAGTTTCGTACCGGGAGGACAAGAAAGCAGAGTTTGTGAATTTGAGACAAGGTCAACTGAATATTGAAGGATATGTTGCTAAATTCTCTACTCTACTGCGTTTTGCTCCTCATGTAATTGGGAATGATGAAGCTGTAGCGGATCAGTTCATCAGAGGATTGAACTCGGAGATAGTTGCATTGATGAATATGCAGCGACCTTATCATTTTGCTGATGCCTTGAGTAAAGCGAAGAGAGCGGAGGCGAGTCTGATTAGACAACTAAAAAGGGTGTGTGCGATGCAACCCCAGACACAGCAATCCCCTCTCCGATTTGATCGCGACAGCACGAGTGGAAAGCAAGATTTGCTGAAAGCTCGAAAGAAACCATTCAAGAAGTTAGGGAGCGGGCTGAGCGGTTCAACTAGCTCCAGTGGTTCCAGCCCAAGTTATACTGGAGTGTATTGCAGGATTTGCGGAGGGAGACATTCCACAGAGCAATGCCAGGGAGTGACTGGTAGTTGTCGTATCTGCCGACAGCCGGGACACTTTGCTAGAGTTTGTCCCCAGAGAGATTCCCGAAGATTTCATGGATCAGGACCATTTGGTGGTAGTGACCGAGGAACAGACCCAAGAGGCACTTGATGATATAGTGGCAGGTACTGTTACTTTATGATTATATTGCATATGTATTGATATATACTAATGCATTTCCTATGATTATCTTTGACTGAGGTGCATTGATATATACGGCACCTGTTGGGTCTGTATTGCTGTAGTATTAATTTTCATACCTTCTGGGAAAGAAAGATTGATATCAGTGAATTCTATAACCTATCGTATACTACGGTAAGATGAGAATGAGATTGAGTTGGACGGTGTTGTACTTGTATTGTCCTGATTTGACTGCAGTATTGATATTAATATGCTGACCAAGTACAGAATTATTATAGACTCCTTTTAGGAGAGTATAAGATTCAGACCAGATATGGCTAAGTGGAGATTCCACAGTAAGGATTCTAGATCCCGAATTCCTTTGATATTTATATCATCTATGACTCGATAATTACAGAAAGAAACAGATGGTATCCTTACATATTCAGTAGATGTTCTGAAATCGAGCCTAGCATTGGCAGATTTGCCAGTGATGTACGAGTTGGCTGATATTTGCCCAGATAAGATTTCAGATTTGCCTTGTATTAGAAAGATGAATTTCAGAATTGAATCGATACCAGGTATTGGTTGTCGTTTTAGAATTCAGTACAGAATGATATTGAATGTACAGAATGACACTGAATGAATTGAAATATCAGTAGAAGAGTACCGACCAAGAGTTACATCTGATTTAGTGTTTCTCTTTGGCATGTTTCAGTATGTTCAGAGATATTCTGATTATTTCATGCTTATTGTATCTATGATATTTTGATATATTTGCAGCATTTGATGGATTGAATCAAATATCTGAAAATTGTATTGAATACTCTGAGAACTGTGATTATTGTATACAGAAATTATTCAGATATGAATCCTGCTTGAAACAGATTGTATTCAAAGTATGCGATATCTGAAGTTAGTATACCGATTGATTTTGACACAGTTGAGATCATGATCAGTGATTGAGAATGATACCGATATCAGAACGATCAGAAATATCAGAAATTTCAGAGATGTCAGAAATTCATTTCGTCTGAGTTTAGTAGATTATCTTGTCCAATGGTTGTTTTGAACTGCTTGAAATTTTTTTAGTTACTAGATCAGTATAGATTAGTGATATTTCGAATGTGATTCGATAGTATCGTGTTCTGAATTCGCATTTGATACAGATTATTGTGAACCGTTGAGATTATATACAGTTCAAACCGAATCAGAGCTGAATTCGAGAATTTCAGTAGATCAGAAATATAATCAGAATGTTCAGAGCTTAATTTCAATAATGAGAACAGAGCATCGATCAGAGTGACAGATATGTGATTTTACGGTATGAGAATGATTATCTTGTGATGTCAAATGTTTCAGAATTGTACAACAGAATTTGATATCGATAATCAGAACCGAATACCAGGTAGGTATTTTTCTTTAATTTATATTATTAAATGATTGTTTATACCAAATAGTTCGAATTGGAAATGACAGATAGGGTCAGAAGCTCACAGAAATGGATTCAGTAGTCGTTCAGGTAACAGAAAGTATATGATAATTCGAACAGATAGTTTTGATATAGACAAATTAAATCAGTTGTGACAGAATTGGTACTGAAATGTTGGCAGAACTTGTACTGAAATGTCTGAATCGCCAATAAATGAAGACAGAAAGATAGAAATCAGAAGATTTATTATAGAATTTGTATATTCTTGACTAGACATGAGGAGTATATTTCGATGAATTTCGTAATGAGACCACTGCAATACTTTCCAGATTATGATATGATATGATTGTGATTGACATATTGTTCAATCTATATCTATTAGTTTGTACAAAAGATCGTACAAACAAGATCAGAGGACAAAGATCGATGTCAAATAAATGGTCAGATCGACCAAAATGTTGAAATAGATTATATCAGATTGTGAATTTGGATTGATTTTGTACTTGTGGCAAAATATACCATAAATTTTCTTATATATTATCCACCGACTGACAGATAGCCAGAGGGTACTATCCAGATATTGGAAGATATTCAGGGAGCTGCAGTGCTGGATGCTAGCACTGATTGATATGACATATGGTCGCTGTGTGAATTATTGTATTCAGATTACCAGATGGATAATGAGATAGTTACAGATGACACATTGTACAGTGAGTACTGCAGAGTTCTTTGATATAAGAATAATATCTCAGAGATACCTGAGATAGGGTCTGATACGGTCAGAGATATGACAAAGAAAAGGTAGCTAATTCATAAAAGAATGAAGATAGCTCAGACAAAACAGACTTCATATGCCGACGTCGGATGGTGAAAATTGGTATTTGGGGCCGAAGATTTAATATATCCTTGACTGGGATAAACAGATTTGATAACAGCTGATGATATTGATTTGGTATGAGCTGTTGATTGGTATATACAGATGTTGTATAGCCAGTATTGCGAGATTGATTTTGTCAAAATATTTCGAGTGGTACTATGATATTATACTGCTTGAATTATTATTCCAGTTTGGAATCAGAGTGAAATTAAGATTATTCTATTGTTGGAAACACAGTAAGATTGGCAGCAGGTCAACGAGACTATCTGAAAGACAAAGTCTGATATGATATTAAGATTTCAGAATGGATTCATTGAGATGAGTTTCTGATTTAAACTCTGTATACTTTTCTTCTGATATATCTGAATTGAATTGTGAGGCCCGGGGCCGAAGAGGGCGGGGGGTGATCGCCGGTGCCATCAGTTGCACGGACAATGAGCGGCTCCTGGCAGGCTTCTAGGTGAAGGGAACATGAATGAACCGAACCCACACGGGAATGAGAGGGATTCCGAGACTGTTCAATGTAATGGACTGTACAGTTGAAGAGGGCTTAAAAGATTTGATTTGTACTACTCATATCACGAAGGTGCATCTTCTTTTCGGTAGCTCATCACATAAGAACTCCAAAGTTAAGCGTCGAATCTGGGGCGTTACAAGTGGTATCAGAGCCGACCTCTCTTAGTACGGTGTGGTTCGGGGACGAACCAAGCGGAAGCTGGTGGGCATGTGAGGCCCGGGGCCGAAGAGGGCGGGGGGTGATCGCCGGTGCCATCAGTTGCACGGACAATGAGCGGCTCCTGGCAGGCTTCTAGGTGAAGGGAACATGAATGAACCGAACCCACACGGGAATGAGAGGGATTCCGAGACTGTTCAATGTAATGGACTGTACAGTTGAAGAGGGCTTAAAAGATTTGATTTGTACTACTCATATCACGAAGGTGCATCTTCTTTTCGGTAGCTCATCACATAAGAACTCCAAAGTTAAGCGTGCTTGACTTGGGGCAATTTTGGGATGGGTGACCTCCTGGGAAGTTTCCCAGGGTGCGTGTGAGTGAGGACATAAGCACGCTGGAAAGACTCGTCTTGATACAGTGAGGACAGTCGTCGAATCTGGGGCGTTACATGAATACTTGCGAGTTCGAGGACGAACTCAGATCTAAGAGGGGGAGAAATGTAAGGCCCGAGATTTTATTACCGTAATCTGAGATTAATCTGAAATGATTTATTTATTAATCGAGATGATTATAAACGGAACGGATCAGACCGGGGGGCCGAAAGAAGATTTGACATGAAGTACAAGAAGAGTCCCCGCGCACATGCGCGACAGGTATCGGCGCACATGCGCGAAGATTACAGAAGCATCGGCGCACATGCGCGAGATAAGGCGCGCATATGCGCGACCCATCCAGAAACTTTGGCGCATATGCGCGAGATGAAGCGCGCATATGCGCGAGTGGTTAAAAGTCGAGGCCCGTAGGTCTCGCGCATATGCGCGGATTGTGTCGCGCATATGCGCGAGACGTGTTATGTGAAGGAGTGAGCCACTTGCCTTGCATGCACGAGATATGTATGTATATATATATACAATAACCGTCTTCTTCAGCAAAAATGAAAAAGAAAGAAAGGCTCCGAGGAATGCTTCACATGAGATTTTAGAATTCGATTTACGAGAAATCCGCCCGTCTGATTTTGAATCTGACTTCAGTACTGAGTTCCTATCGACGCAGGCTACAACTGGACGTAAGTTTTGTTACGTTTAGACATGATTTGAAATTATGATATTGTCAGAATTGAATACAAATCAGATATGATGTTTCTGCTACAGTAGACATTGTATAATTGAAGTCAGATTAAAGAATAGACTGGTTATACAATTATTATGAATTTCAGAGTTGATTTAGTTGAGATTCTATATCATAGTTGTGTTATTATTCAGATTATGAATTGTACTGATACTGATTATGAATTCTGATATTATATCTGTGATGTTGAGATTGACGGGGTTATCAAGACTGTATCGTTATGCCGTCGAAACATCAGTTGATTTAGATTGATCAGATTCAGTAATGATTTCGATTGTATCGTGATATCGTTGATATGAATTAGATTGTACTTTGTTCAGATATGGATCAGATTATATACTGATTTGAGTATTGATCAGAACAGGTTTTGAATCAATTTATATACTGATATTGTATTTATGCGATTGTCATTGCCAGACTGGGTATGGACAGATTGGAATACGAGACTTCGTCTTCATCAGACCGAGAAGAGAAATGTATAAATTGATGTTAATTGGGAGATCGACTTGAGTTAGATTTAACTCGAGTTTCCCTAAACCACATACTTGTATGGTATTGTTTTTATACCTTTGTGTTTTAATGATTATGTTATTCTATTGAATTAGAAGTAGAAAGCAGAGAGCTATTGAGTAAGAGTCACTGACAGAGGGGTTAGATTTTGACAGTATAGTCACTGACCCATTGCACATTGTCAGAATAGGATTAGTCTTGGTAGATATGCCAAGACACTGGACGTTTGGTGTATCGATATGCTTAAGATACAGACATTGTTCTTATTGTAGATTATTCGATACAGCTAGACCAAAGTCCAGAAATAAGAACGTACCGCCACTGCGACTGGTAGTAGTAGGTGGGAGACTTGTTACGTTCTTATTCACCGGGATCCCTAGAATAGAATGAGAGATGAGTCGAGTCTTAGATATTGAGACTAGAATTTGATTTACAGATCCGTATTGATTTATGTTTCGTAGATTACGATTCATGTTTTATTTACAGACTTGGTATTGATACATGTTGTTTGATTATGCTACATGTGATAAGATATAATTCATGCTTTTATGTTAATTCAGTTAACTGCATGTATACATTATTTATACTGGGATTTATTCTCACCGGAGTATCCGGCTGTTGTCTTGTTTGTATGTGTGCATGACAACAGGTGGGGCATGATCGGGGTCAAGAAAATGATGAGAGAAGACGAGTTTAGAGTGGTGATTCCGGACTTATTGTAGATTTGGTTTAATACTTGAAAATTAGTAATTGAACCTTAGACTAGTTTGAATAATTGTTGTACATTATTGTACTTCTATACTGAAATGTATATTAATTAAATTCCATTACGTTCCGCACTTATATTTTAAAAAGAAAAATTTTTAGACTATGTTTATCTTAATTGATAATTAAATCCCAATGATGATAGGAAGATGATTAGCGTTCGGGTCCCCACATTACGTGTACTAATTAGAGAGTATGAAATAATAGATAGAAAAGGTCTAAGCAATCAATTGTATTTTGATTTGAAAATTTTGTAAAATAATATTCCTCAAGCTCGAGATTGTTAGCTTTTTTAATAAAAAAATATCAATATAAGTTATTTTTCAAGCTATCATTCCTTTTAAAAAAACAACCTAAATAATCCAAATAACAAGAACACAAATTATACATGAGTTTTGTATAAAATATATGACAAAAACTTGTGTGAGACGGTCTTACAAATCGTATTTTGTGAAGACAAATCTTTTATTTGGGTCATCCGTGAGGAATTATTATTTTTATAGTAAGAGTATTACTTTTTATTGTGAATATCGGTAGGGTTGACCCATCTCATAGATAAAAATTCGTATGATCGTCTCACTAGAGATCTACTCAAATTATATACACAAATAAATACACAAATAAACTCTTTGTGAGGCATTTAGTATCTAGTCGATGATATGGACGCTATATGGGTTTTTCTTGCCCGGTGCCAATCAATTTTCCAACTCTCTTCAAAAGAGAGGATTGAAATTGACATTCTGGCACGCGCTGCCAATATCAGTTATTATAAATTTTATATATTATTAAAGAAATTACAATTAAATATTCTCAAATACAATATAAAATTTTAATATTTCTTTCGTAGATCAAATAAAATGAAAATGGATCCTTGGGTAGATGTTTAACATGACTTGACTACGTTTTAGTATGATTTGAATGTTAAAAAAATTATAGGGAAATAAAAATCATGTGATACAAAATTTAGAGATCAGATTAAAATTTAAGGTGTTTTATAATAAATTTTTTAATGGAACTGATATGATTATTATAATTGAAGAGTATTATTTGCATACCATAATTTGTTAATCATGCTCTAATTTACAATTTTGTCTAATTAATTATCAATATTACTCTCCCTAAATGTTAATTAATTTTCAAAACTTATTATTCATTTTTTCACATTAACTACTATGTTAATTATTTTTTAAAATTTAATTATTTTTTAAAATTTAATAATTTTTTTATTTTTATAATATTTGAGTCACATACGAATTTTTTTTATTTTCAAAATATTACTTTTTATTATAAATATAAATTTTATTGACCGGTCTCATAGATAAAGATATGTGAGACTGTCCTCAATAAAAAATATGGTAAATTTTTAGTTTTTCTCTTTCGAAAATAAAATTTTAGTTGTTGATAGTTTTGTATTTAGAATTTTAAAGTTGATCGAGATTTTTTAATTTAAGAAAAGTATGTGTTAGGATAAATTTTTCTAACAATTGATATACATATACGGTGGATAGTTATTAACATTTTTGGAGTGTAAATGTAACATCCCGAAAATTTTATGATCCATGTGAACCACATGTATACAAGTTATTAAATTTCTTATGTATTTTAATTAAATGATTTTAATTGCATGAATTAAATATAGTGAACATGTTTACATATTTAAAATGTACTTTTTTACATGAATGCATAAAACTATTTTTGAAATGCTATTCGAGATGCGATCGAAGAACGGAGACCGAAGGCTGAAAAATGGAAAATGTTTTTATTAAGTAATTGTTTTTAATTATTTAAAATAAGGTTGATGCTTTATGTTATTTCTGAAAATAAGAGTTTTTAAGTGATTTTATACGCCGATGCGTAATTTTTATCGGTATTCGATTTTCAACAAAAATATGAACTTTCTGAGAACTCGACTAATATTTTCACAATCTTTTCTAAATAAAATATTTTAAATATTTACTAAAGGGCTTAATGAGCCTAATATACCTTGATTAATGGGCATATGCTTGCACTTGAATTTTAACTAAAACAAAAGCCATCAAACCTCACAATTACACGCACAACTCACGCACATCACACACACAAACACAAGGACTCCTCTTGGCAGCCACCAACAGCACACCACACATATTTTTGAAGAAGAAAATCCATGGAAATTGAAGGAAAAATCAGTAAGCTTTCACCCCTCATCTCCCCGCCGACGTTCTCCGCATCGCAAGTCGTTTTTCGTGCGTATTATACGCAAAGGCACGTCATAATTCTTTATTTCATCATCTATCATATCCTAATATGTGTTTGAATATGATTTGCATGAAAAACAAGTATTCATTTTTATTTATTTTGTTTTTATGCATATACATGGTTTTAAGGTATGATTTTTGGTTCCAAAACTTGTTTTTAAATTGCGTGAAGGTGATGCCATGTTATAGGATCAAAGGGCCACGTTTTTACACGAGTTTAAGGGTCTATAGATGAAGGTATAAGGGCTGGACGTGAGTGCTTCATGGTTGCACGAAAATTAGTTACACCAAGGACTAGGGCTCGTTCTTCTTTCATAAAGGAACACGGCACTTAGCTGCGGTTAGTGCCACGTCTAGGACACTTAAGGGGATGGTTTGAGGGCCTAAATACGTCGACATAAGGGCCGGAGAGGGGAGACACCTAGGCTGCACGTATATGAGAGTCCTAGTGGCTAAGGGGTCTTCACTTGCGGAGTCCTGGTGGGTTACGGGTTTCAGCTACTGTGGGGCGTGACTAGGAGACCCAAGGGAGGCTGCACGATGGTCGGCTCGAGGGGTAAGGCTGATCACGGGCCATGGGGAGGTGACGCGCTCATGCTAGTTCACGGGTTGAGGGGCCAAGGTCTCTAGGTCTTCAATGGTCGGTCCAGTAGGGTCCTTAGGGTTCGAGCAGGGTCCTAGATGGTTCAGCTTGGGGCTGGTCGGGGTGAACATGGGCTGGAGCCGTGGATTGCATGGCTAGGGAATTAGGGTTTCTCGAAAATAGAGGGCAGGAAGTTCAGTAGGTGTTCTAGCGTGTTCAAGGAAATTATTGGGTTTGCATTGGGTCAAGTATGGTTTAATTAGGTGTTATGAAGCTTGGGTTCAAGTTTGGTAAAATTTGGTTAAGTTTCAAGTTCATACGAGTCAAAATCGAGATGTACGTTTAAGTTTAAAAATGAATCTAGAAATCTATCGAAAAGCTAAGTTTTAGGCCTAAGAAATATTTATGGGAGTATTTTAGGATTATATGTTAAGTTTGGAATGATTTGGGACGTCGTTTCGAGGTCTAAGGATAAATACGAAAAATTATATTTTTAGGAGTAAAACAGTCATTTTACACCTAGAAAATAGTATACGTCATGGCAGTGTCCTGAATGCTGTAAAATATGTTAATATGATTATTTTAAATATTTATGGAATTTTATGATGAAACGTTAACGCTAAAAGATATGTTGCATGCTTGGTTTTAAAGAAAAATGATTATTATATGCATGAATTTTATAAAGTGATGAAAATATGAAATGTTGAAGGAAGTGAAGTAATTGTGACTAATACGAATACGATGATATGTGAATACGTAAGGCCAATGCTCAATTGACAGGTGAGAGTGTCGTTGATGTCCCCGCCGTCCAGTACTGTGGTTACATGTAAATGGATCCATCGACCCCTAATATGAATACGAAAGTCACAATTAACGATCTGAATTCAACGAAAAAGGAAAAAGCATACGTATATGATGAATATGAATATGTTGATGATGATATGAAAATGGTTATGTTTATGCATGTCATGAGAAGTATATGTTAAGTAAAAGTATTTTCAATATTGCATGTGATTGTATAAATATTATTTGTTATCAAAAAATATGGTTTGCTGAGTCCTTAGACTCACTAGGTGTGATCGATGCAGGTGAGTATGATGTTGATGGTAGTGGAGTTCTTGATGGTTGATCTTACTGGACTGAAGGTGCACATAACCCGAGGATCAGCGCTTGTTTTTCCGCACTTATGACTTATGATTTTTGAAGTTTATGTTAAAATTTTTTACGACTTGTGATTTATAATTTTGAGTGGTTTTTGAGAGGTTGATAGAGTTAGCTCAATTTTAAAATATTGCTTATTTAGGATTTGTAAAACGTTTGACGATTTTATGTTTTGAACTATTTCTTTTTGATTTTCAAATATAGTTGGTTGTTTTATTTTTAAATTGTGTCAAAAATATTTTAATGGTTTATATATGCATCGGCTGAAGTTTTTGAGGTTTTTAAAAAAATTTCTTAGTACTTTTTAAGCAAAACGAGTAGTGGGTGTTTCAATAAATATCATTCTACATTATAATTTTAATAAGATTTGTGCACTTGAGAAGATAGATTTGATATTCATATATTTCAATTAGTTTTATTGTTTACTATAAAATAATAAATCAAATCTTAAATTTCAATTTAATTATTTACGGTGAACTTGAAATATACCATATAAACATGTAAAATGTGAATTTGAATCCTATGATCTTAATTTTTTAAACAATCAAAATATTTTTGGAATTCATAAATTTGAAATTCATCGATGCGAGCTTAGTTAATTTTGTATACTAATGAATTCACGATAACAAAGTTTTTTTATAACATATAAATATTAAATAAAAAATGTATTTTTTATATCAGATAATAAAAAAGTAAATCATTTAATCAAATTTAGTTAGCATAAAAGAATCGTATTTAATAATATAAGTATCTTTTAGAATAATTAGTTTCTTGAATTCGATTTTATTTATTTCAAAATTAATTGTATTACGAATTGCACATTACATTATTAGAGCATCCGCATTCGTGGGTGTTATAACACCCACCACCTCATCAAAAATCGTGGGGTTCACATGCCACATACACATTACATTAACACATCTATTCTCACACATTCATTTTAACAATCACGCTCATTATTTGTGGGTCCCATTGTCCACTCATTCATCTTACTCTTATTTTACATTAAATAAATTCAATTTCAAATTTTTTAAGAAATTTAAATTATTATTATTTTATATTAATAATAATTTGTTTTTATATATTCAATACGTAAAATAATTTAATTTTATGAGTGTCATTTACTTAAAATTAAAAATTTATTATAAACCTAAAATAAAACGGTACAACATATAATAATAAATAACACTTGCATAAAAATAAAAGAAAATAAATTAAATTTAACAGAACATGTAAAATACTAATTCAAGGATTGTTGTTGTATTGTGACCAAATATGTTCAACTAAGTCGGCACGAAGTTGGTGATGCACATGAGTGTCACGTATTTCGGAATTTGTTCGGAGATATTCATGAAATCCTCGGTTTGAGCCCTGGACGAGTTGTGCGGGTTCGTCACCTTCATCGTTGTACCAATTTGTCACTTGAACCCCCTCATCTTCGACAATCATGTTATGTAAAATAATGCATGCTAACATAATATATTTTAACTTTTTTCTGTACCAATGACGAGCTGGACCTCTGACAATTGCCCATCGAGCTTGGAGCACCCCAAATGCTCGTTCAACATCTTTTCTTGCAGACTCTTGTCTTTCCTTAAAAAGCCTCCTCTTTGGATCCTCCGAGCAAGGAAAAGCCTTAACGAAAGTGGCACATTCTGGATATATTCCATCTGTTAAATAATACCCCTTCGTATATTGAGTCTCGTTGACCATGAAATTAATCTCTGGTGCATTTCCTTGCAAGACGCTATTGAATATGAGAGATTCGTACAACACGTTAAGATCATTACGTGAACCGACGACACCAAAGAATGCATGCCATATCCACAAGTGTTGAGACGCGACCGCTTCAAGCACGATTGTCGGTGACCCATGGCCTCTTGTAAACTGGCCTTTCCAAGCAACTGGGCCAATTTTTCCATTCCCAATGCATGCAATCAAGACTTCCCAACATTCCAGGGAACCCGTGCCTTTCATCATGCATTTGAAGAAGACGTTGAACATCATCAGCATTTAGCCTTCTCAAATATCGATCACTAAATAGTTCAACCACATATCCGCAGAACTTGAAAAAACACTTGATGGCAGTTGATTCACCCATGCGTAGGTACTCGTCAAGATGGTCGGCCGGGACTCCATACGCCAATTGACGAATTGCAGCGGTGCATTTTTGTAGTGGTGACAAGCCTTTTCTTCTCGCAGCATCGTCCTTTTGCTGAAAATACGGTGAACGATCCTCAAGTGCATTCACTATTCGAAAGAATAACTCCCTTCGCATGAGAAATCGTCTTCGAAATATTTGATTTGGATACACCGGGTTTGTGGAGAAATAATCATTGAAGAGCCTCGCATGCCCGGCTTCACGATTTCTTTGGATGAACCTTCTTCTTCGTCGCATCACGTTATTACTTTGACATGATTCAACTATTTGTCGACTTTGGTGAAGTATCAATGACATTAGCTCTTTTCCCGGATCATAATCTTCGTCATCAACTTCAACTTGGACTTCGTTTTCACTTGTCGAGCTAGAGGTTGAACTACTGGAATATGGAGACGTTTTGGAGTAAACAAATTCAAGTGTATCTGTTTGCCAAATTGTATGTTTGTAGAATGAAGAATTGTATAGTACAAGTTGTCTATTTATATTGAAATTTGCAACGACTATATTCCAACGGCTACTTTGCAACGGTTATATTCACCAACGGATACTTTAAACCAATACATTAAATAAGTAACAACGTTTAGCGACGGTTTTTGAAAATCCGTCGCAAATAGCGACGGTTTTGAAAAAACCGTCGGCTAAATGTCAAATTTCTTTGGGCGTTAAAATAATTCAAAACAAGTGAGGCCCGCGTGTCAGCAAATCGGCGACGATTTCTATAAAGCAGTCGCTAATAGCGACGGGTTTTTCAAAAACCGTCGCTAAGTGTGCAATTTTTTAAAAAAAATAAAATGACACAGGTAGGTTCAGTTATATCCAGTATCGGTCCCGTCTCACATTAAACTCATTATATCTTGTGAACTTGACTGGTCTAATTCGGATTGAACATGTTAGACCCGTAAAAAAAACGGTAAATTCCAAAAAAATACATCTGCCAATCTTTCAATTAAGATTCAGTACCTAGTCATAATTTTTTAGAAATCAGTACCTGACAAATCTATGCTTTTAGTTTTAACTCCTGACAAAGCAAAAGTTACATTTTTACCCTTTATTATTTAAATAAATATATTATTTTAGTCACAAAAATTACATGAATCTTCTTCATTTAAAATATAATTTTATAAAAAATTTGTTTCTCAATTATCATGGAATAAAAATAAATACTTATTTTGATATATAAAGTACCTATTATGGGGTTTCAGATACTTGATTTCGCTCTTTGAATACTCCAAATAAATAAGAAAATACTATATTTTCGAGCATTGACCATAAATTCTGTCATTGTTAGTCTTTTTATGAAAAATGCATTAGGATGAGTTATTCATGTCATTTTATTTTTTTAGAAAAAACATAGGTCATCACTCATCTTAAAATAAAATTAAGTATTTATTTTGACCTACAAAATACCTATTTTGGAGTTTCAAATGCTTGATTTGACTATTTTAATAATCCAAACGTGTAAGAAAATATTGGATCTTCGAGCTATCACAATAAATTCAATAATTGTTGGTCTTTTCATTGAAAATACATTAAGATTACTTATTCATGTCATCTAATTTTTTAAAAAACATAGTTTCTCACTCATTGTTGAATTAGAAAAAGTACTTATTTTGATCGATAAAATACTTATTTTGGGGTTCCAAATATTTGATTTGGCTATTTGAATACTTCAAATGTGCAAGAAAATACTTAAGTTTCAAGTAATATTAAGTAACTTTTAATGATGTCATTTGTGAAGTTAAAATGTGATACTTAAATTGGTACAAAGAGTATCTAATTAGAGTCTATAAATACATGATTTTACCCCGTAAATACTCATATACAATAATTTGAGGATGCCAAAATATAATTTGAAGTTAATATTAATTGACACCGATGATGATATTCGTGAAGTAAAAATGTGATACTTAAATTAATACAAATAATACATAATTCGAGTCTACAAATACTTGATTTTACAGTTTAAATAGTCAATTTCGATTGAGTATGTAAAAATATATAGTTTGAAGATAATATTGAATGTTCTTTGATGATAATATTTGTGAATAAAAAACGTGCTACCTAAATTGGTACAAATTAGTACCTAATTTGATTTCACATATACTTGATTTTGTCTTTTTAATACTCAAATTTGATTATTTTGGTATTTAAAAGAATATAGTTTCAAGTAATATTGAGTGACTTTTGATGTGTCATTTTTGAAATTAAAATGTGATACCTAAATTAGTACAAAAAGTATCTATTCGAGTCTACCAATACGTGAAGTACTTAATTTGGGCAAATACTTGATTTCGTAAATGAGATACTCACAATATGTACTAAAATACTGGATATTCGAATAAACAACGTAGGTTCACAAAGTGTTGGTATTTTTATGGAATATACATTTGGATGATATATTCATCTCATTTAATATTTTTTTTATAAAAAAAACAAATTTTCAATTAAGCATGAAAATTTTAAAGTACTTATTTTTACTTGAGAAATACCTAATTTGAGTTTGCAAATACTTGATTTCGTAAATGAGATACCCACACTATGTATTAAAATACTGAATATTCGAATAGGAAAACGTAAGTTCAATAAGTATTGATATTTCCATATAATAAGTATTTGGATGACATATTCATCGCATTTAAAAAAAAAATTGTAAAAGAAAAAACAAATTCCCAACTATGCATGGAAATTCTAAAGTACATATTTTTATTTGAGAAGTGCCTAATTTGAGATTAAAAATATTTGATTTAGTATATGAGATACTCATAATATGTAATAGAATACTGGATATTCGAATATGGAACGTAAGCTCACCAAGTGTTTATCGTTCCATGGAAGATGCATTTGGATGACATATCCATCTCATTTAATTTTTTTTTCTGTAAAAACAAAAAAAAAAACAAAAAAAAAATTCTCAACTAAGTATTGAAATTTTAAAATACTTAGTTTTATTTGAGAAGTATCTAATTTGAGTTTGCAAATACTTTATATCTTGAATAAGATACTCACAATATGTATTAAAATACTGGATATTCGAAAGTCAACGTAAGATCACCAAGTGTTGATCTTTCCATGGAAGATGCATTGATACGAAGAGTATCTAAATTGGTGAAGTTAAAATATGGTAGCTAAATTGATACAAAGAGTATCTAATGCGAGTTCGCAAATACTTGATTTTACTCCCTAAATTCTTATATCCAACTATTTGAGGATGTCAAATTATAGAGTTTGAAGTTAATATTGAGTGGTCTTTGATGATGACATTCGTGAAGTAAAAATGTGATACCTAAATTAATACAAATAATACCTAATACGAATCCACAAATACTTGATTTTACTATTTAAATACTCAAATTCGATTATTTGATGATGTCAAAATATATAATTTGAAGTCAATATTGAGTGGCCTTTGATGATGAGATCCGTGAAATAAAAATGTGATACCTAAATTGTTACAAGTATTACATAATTAGATTCCACTGATAACTGATTTTACCATTTTAAAATTCAAATTTGATAATAAGTATAATGAAAGAATATTGATACATATAATGAATGATTACAAATAAATATTATGAATGAATACTAATGAAGATGATATACAACGAAGTATTGTCTTGTCATTTAATGAATATCAACAAGTATTATGAATGAATATTAATGTTATTATAAATTAATACTCATAAGTATAAAGAAAAAATACTAATAAGTATAATGAATAATTACCAATAAGTATTATGTCAAATAAGTATATTTGTCAAATAAGTCATTCAATGAATATCAAAAGTATTGTAAATTAATATTGATGAGTATTTTATAAATAATTAGTCTTAGAATCGATAGCTATACTTAAAGTGCAAACTTCAAGCTCATTTACGAACTATGTTCATAATATATATCTCCCAATTAGTTCATGATGAACAATGAACTATGTTTATTTATTTAACTGACATGAATAAGTATCCTAATGAATTTTTCATGGAAATATTGCATATTCGAATATCCAGTATTTTAATACATATTGTGATTATCTCATTTACGAAATCAAGTATTTGCAAACTCAAATTAGATACTTCTCAGGTAAAACTAAGTTCTTTAAAATTTTCATGTTTATTTGAGAATATTTTTTACCAAAAAAATATTAAATAAAATGAATATGTAATCCAAATGCATCTTCCATGGAAAGACCAATACTTGGTGAACTTACGTTGCATATTCGAATATCCAGTAGTCTATTACATATTATGAGTATCTCGTGTACCAAATCAAGTATTTGCAATATGAAATTAGGTACTTCTCAAGTAAAATTAAGTATTTTTAAATATTCATACTTATTTGAGAATTTGGTTTTTTTTTACAAAAAAATATTAAATGAGATAAATATGTCATCCAAATGCATTTTTCACAGAAATACCAACACTTGGTGAACTTACGTTGCATATTCGAATATCCAATATTCTATTACATATTATGAGTATCTCATGTACTAAATCAAGTATTTGATTATAGGGGTGGGAAAAAATACCGAAATACCGTACCGAAAAAATACCGAACTTACCGAAAAAATCGGTATACCGAAAATTTCGGTACGGTATCATACCGTACCGAAATTTTCGATATCGGTATCGGTACAAAATTTTTTTTTTCGGTATTTCGGTATATACCGAAAATAATGTTTTATTATTATTATTTTTAAATTTAAGTTCGGTATACTGAAAAAAATGTCGGTATACCGACAATTTTTTCGGTATACCGACAAAATTTTCGGTGTCGGCATGGTACCGGTATGAACTTTTTTCATACCGGAAATTCGGTATACCGGTGCGGTATACCGAATTTCCGGTATCGGTATCGGTATGGAAAAATTCCATACCGATATTTTCGGTACGGTATACGATACCGTAGTTCGGTACGGTATACCGTACCGTACCCACCTCTATATTTGAAATATGAAATTATGTACTTCTCAAGTAAACTAAGTATTTTAAAATTTTCATACTTATTTGAGATTTTTTTGACAGAAAATATATTAAATGAGATAAATATGTTATCCAAACGAATCTTCCATGGAAAGCCAACACTTGGTAAACTTACGTTGCATATTTGAATATCCAATACTCTATTAAATATTATGAGTATCTCTTGTACCAAATCGAGTATTTGCAAACTCAAATTAGGTACTTCTCATCCAAATGCATGCATATTTCATGAAAATACCAACACTTGGAGAACTACGTTGCTTATTCGAATATCCAATATTTTAATACATATCGTGAGTATCTCATTTACGAAATCAAATATTTGCGAACTCAAATCAGGTACTTCTCAAGTAAAACTAAGTACTTTAAAATTTGCATACTTATTTGAGAATTTGGTTTTTAAACAAAAAATATTAAATGAGATTAATATGTCATCCAAATGCATTTTTCATTGAAATACCGATATTTGATGAATTTACGTTGTCTATTCGAATATCCAGTATTTTAATACATATTGTGAGTATCTCATTTACGAAATCAAGTATTCGCAAACTGAAAATAGGTATTTCTCAAGTAAAACTAAGTATTTTAAAATTTACATGCTCAGTTGGGAATTTGATTTTTTTTTTACAAAAAAATATTTAATGAGATGAATATGTCATTCAAATACATATTTCATGAAAAGACAAACAGTGGCTGAATTTATGGTGATCGTTCAAGATCCAGTATTTTCTTACATATTTAGAGTATTTAAAGAGCCAAATCAAGTATCTGAAACTTAAAAATAGATATTTTTATGTCAAAATAAGTACTTAATCTTATTTTAATGATGATTGATGAACTATATTTTTTTTTAAGTAAAATGACATGAATAAGTCATCATAATGTATTTTTAATGAAAAACCAACGACTGAATTTATGGTGATTGTTAGAAAATATAGTATTTTTTACACATTTGAAGTATTCAAATAACAAAATAAAGTATCTGAAACCACATAATAGGTACTAATATTTTGGTAGATAGAAAACACCCAATTAATTTGGTGAATAAAATTATATATTTATTTAAATAGTAAAAGGGCAAAATTGTAAAATTATCTTTGTAGGTAGTTAAAACTAAGTTTGTAGTGTTGTCAGGTATTAATTTGTAAAAACAATCTTCTAGGTACTGAATCTTAAATGAAAGATGTGCAGATGTATTTTTTTCAAATTTGGCCTAAAAAAAATACCTCTTTAAATTTTTTTAAGAACAAAATAAAATTTTAAAAAATAATTAATCATTTAGATTTTTTCTCAACTTTATATTTACAATATTTATGAAAAAAAATTATCACAAATTTAAATCTATCAATTTTTATCCAATAAATAAAAAATAAAATGTATAATCATATATTTTTATATTAAATACATTATAATAGAATTAAATTATTGAAATCTTAAAATATTATAAAATAACATTATGGATATGATATTATTATTCAATCTAAGAAAAATATAATTTTATTTTTTTTATGATATATGAATATATATTTATATAAATATAATTACGAAGAGGGTCCGGTTAAACCCGTGACTATCTTAGAACACGTTTAATAGATTCTAAACCCGCCCCATCGAGATGTTTAATAGTGTCGGGACAGGATTTAGACCCGATGGATTGATCATAGTTTACTGCTAGCTTTCAAGATTCCTGAATAATCGAACCACGTTTACAAATTGACCGTCTCCGTACTTTCGGAGGAAGAGCATGAAGCTTCCCGCGTAACGATGCGCTCGTCCAACGCCCACCAAGCAAGTTAACCAGATCCCCGTTAAAACCCTACGTACGGGTCTCCCCGCATGCGGCTCACGCCATTCAAGGATAAATATATACCAAATATTTCGTTTGAAGTTGCTCTCAAAAATATTTCGGGAAATTGACCTTGAGTCCCCAGCCGTTAATTATTTTTGTGTTCAGTCCTTGGGTACTTTTTTAGTACCACATTTCCACATGAAGTGTACCACATTTTCACATGAAGTGTACCAAATTTTGTATGACATAGTACCACAATTTTGTGGATAGGGAGTGAACCCAAAGAAATGTTCTGATTAGGGATTTTCCATCAACTTCCCCAAAATATTTCAATATCTGTTAGTGTGTTGGTTTATTATATATATATATATTTATTTATTTGGTATATATTTATTCAATATACAAATACACTTTATTGATAAAATAATATAAAAACATACTAAATATTAAACAAAATAATTTAATTTAGAATGTTTTTGGAACCCACTCGATTAATCTACACACACAGAGAGTCATACCTTATCCGAAGGGTACCGCATGAATCACATATTCTTTTTATATTTTTTTAAACGAAAAGACGTGAAGAAAAGGGTTAAGCGGTGCAGACGGCAGGTGTGAAATTAATTTCCACGCACCAAAAATCCAAACCCGGCAAACAAACAAACAACCTAAAACATCGGGTAAGGAAAATTCGATCCCATGTGGACCCCACCACACCCGGACTCCAACTCGAAATTCAAATCCAATTAATCACGCTGCACAATATTCCAGAAGGATATTTATTTATTTATTATATAGTAATATAAATAATATGAAACACAAAGAATATGAGCAGCCACGTCAATGAAAAACACAGCCGCCTCGTCTACATTTGCCCGCACACTTTGGTCCCATCGAATCGACTCAAATACGTCAACATCACCTTTTTTTCCCCCATTTTATATTTCATTTGTTTATTATATTATATCATTTAATTTAAATGAATATCGATTACTATATTCCACCAGAGAACAGGGCGGTTAAGGCATTCAATCTTTTTCTTCATCGAACTTGTCCATTTTCGAATACTTTAATTTAAATTAATATTTGATAACTTTCATTGGCAAAAAGCACGATAATTTGACTTTGCATGATTTAAATTATTTACTTTGGAAAAAAATTGAATATTTGAAAAGTATCGTTACTGTTTTTGTGTGTTTTCCCCTATAAATTTCACCTCATTTCTGTTCGTCGGAGCATACCAATCTTCTCTCTAGAAAATTATAATTATGTTGCAGTTTCTTGTTCTTTGAGAAGCATATCTTACCTGCTAATGGAGGATTTGAAGGGTAAGAAGAGGTCTTGGGATGAGTCGGTGGATCCCGGGTCGGTGGTCGACTCGCCGGAGGTGAAGAGGCTGAGGGAGAATCTTCTGGATAGTTTGGACGAAGACGATGACGAGGCTGAGTTTAGTACCGCGAGTTCGCATCTGGACTCGTTCATGAAGAGCTTCGAGAAGGAGATTGCTCCCGACGGCGGAGACGAGGTGGAGGTGGTGGATCTGGTTTCCGGTTCCGACGAGTCTCGGCCGGAGTTCGGGTACTTGTGGGAGGCTTCTGACGATGATCTAGGCCTGCCACCGACCACAAATTCGTCTCCGGATACGGCGGAGAAATCTGAGCTGGGAGCCTATTTCTGGGGGTTCGAACCGGAGATCCCGGGTTATGATTCGGACGGATATGGGTTCGTTCAAACGGAAAAATTCAACGGCAGTGACAGTGGATATGTAGCCATTGACGGGTTGTTTGACTATTCCGATATGGGCTTCGGGTTGGGTGACTTTTTGTGGAGACCCGAAAGGTTACCGGCCCAATAGATTGGAAATATGTAGGCAAAGAATATTTGTTGATATAAGCTTGATTGGTGATTAGTTGTGGGAGAAAAAGGGTTGTGGTGTTTTTTTTCACTCTTTATTATTTCAGAGAACCAGGGACAAAAATACATTTAGTTTCTACATTTTGTATTTAATTTACTTAGAAACACGTATAATTTCAAATCAAAAACAAAGATGTTTGATTAAATTTATTTAAAATAGTTTATAAATTTTTGCTCTCTTATGATTTTAGTTTATAGCTTATTTTATATAAATTTTTATATATTATAAGTTCTTTTAAGAATTTATAAGTTGTGAATATGTTATTATAAAAATAAATCGTTAAAATATTTGGATAAATTAATTTTTAATAATTTTTAAATATAATAAATTTGATATTATAAAAAATTTTATTACCAAAATTGTTATTAAAGTATATAAGTTAATATAAATATTATATATATATATTTAAAAAATAAATCTATTTTATATTTATATTTAATAAAAATAATGTTGTTTGAATTTTTTTAATATATAAGTAAAATATTGATTAAAAAATGTTAGTTATTAATTTATTCAATAAAATTTAATAATTTTGATTTTCATAATTATATACGTATATATATAACAAAAGTAATTTTAAATTTGATAAAATAAAAAAAAAGTGATAAAATTTACAAATTAAGGATAAAGTTGAATTTTAATAAGATATTTTAAAAAAATGAAATATTAAAATAAGAATTTTTTTAAAAAAATAGTGTATTTCAATTTTATTCAAAATATTTTATATGCTGTGAAATAATTTATTTTAATACTTTATAAGTTGTTTGTAATTTTTTAATGCTTTGTCAAACATATTCTTAGTATTTTAATGAAAAATAATTGTGAATCAAGAAAAGAATGTGTTTGAATTTTAAAGTGTTTTGCTTAAAAGTAATTTTTCTATAATTTGATATGATTTTGGATGATTTTTTTAGTGTTTCTAAAATCACTTAAATTAAATAGAAATTAGTACTTATAAAAAAAAACTGTAATTTGGAACTTTTCTAAAAAGTTTTAAAAGAATGTTATTTAATCCAAACACAAAAATAACAAAACTTTTATTTAAAATATATATTCAAAGCCAACTTAAAAATCATTTTTTAAAACAATTTTTTTTTAAAAAAAAAATCCAAACGGAAGCTAAATGAAACTGAGAAACGTTCTACACCGGTGTAAGTCCTAATCAGATGAAAATATCACTAAATCAAGCATCTGTCTTTAAATCAATTTTCTCCCGAGCGAAGATTGTCTCCCTCTCTCTCTTTCTTGCCGAGCCCTCGACCATGGATCATCCAGAAAGTGGTGACTTGCTTCGTCCGGCAGCAAGGGCTTGGCAGTAGAGAGAGACGATCGAGTGAATCGTTTTAGAGAAAAGCAGGCATATTCTTGATTTGGGGATTGTTTTTCATCTACACACGTGCGAGGTTATTCATGTCAAAACGGGCTGACGTGACGGACATATTCTTGATTTGGGGATTGTTTTTCATCTACACACGTGTGAGGACTGAGGTGTTTCTCCATTCCATTTTAATTGTGTTTGTTGCTCCACACTGAGTTTTTAGTTCTATATTTCTTGTGAAATATAACATATTTTTGGCCCGATTTGGTTAGCTAATGACGTTCTTGTTAGAGTTTGGACAGTTGGTATAGCTTAGAATTAAACTGGGCGGATGATAAAATTTTATTGACGATTTTACGTTTACCAAATCAGTCTCGATCATTTTTACCTAAAAAGAGTTTACAGATATTAGTTGATTTTTATTAAAGTAGAAGAAATTTACCAATTTCAAGTTACCTTCAAGCAAATTGAGCTTAAGTTGCAATCCCAAAAATTGTGCACGTTTTCCATTACAATTTACTTTAGTTTTCATTTATCATTTTACAGTCATGAATTTCAATTATATTTTATTATTAATAATAAAAATCTTAAATTTATAAATTATTTATTTATATATTAGACATATAAAATAAAATAATTTTTAAATATCTTTATTATTGGATGAACTTGAAATCTATATTCATTAACATAAAACATTATATAAATATATAATCGGTGGACTTAAAATATATATTATTATTTTTTAAAAAAAATACAAAAATACATTTGAAGTTTATGAACTTAAAATTTATCTATTTAAATACAAACTTGTTCAATTTTGCGTCTCACTTTCACTTTAGATAAACTTTAGATTAACTTTATCAAAAGTTGTAAATTCGTCTGTTAAAAAAGATAAAGTTCGAAAATCGAATAAAACACGTGGAAACATATTTTGCAATAAAATAAAACCAGATTCAATGATTTTTTATAAAAGCAATTTGATATGAAAAATAATAATATTTTGGACATCAAATTTCTTAATTTTTTTTAGCAGAGATTGTTTACGTGTTTTTTTATATAAAAAAATAGAAACTGCAAAATAAGAATGGAAAAATATATTTTATTTTAATATTAAAAAGAGAAGAAAAGTAAAAGCATAAAATCCAAGTTTTGAACTTCTTGGGTCTGGATTGCATTGAAAAATATTCAAGTGCTTTTTCAAAAGAAAAGCACAGTCGAACACATTATTTTTTTACACGAAGCATTCTAAAGCCAAGCTCATTCTTATTCTAGCAGAATTTGGATTTGAGGTGCGTGTGAGAATAAAGATAAAAGTCACCTACAATGTTAATGCCCTGAATTGTATTCGGAATGAGAATAATTTAACAAAAGTTATATGCTTTGTTTCAAAATTCGTCATTGCTCCACAGTATAATATCTAAAAGAAAGAACACAGTGAAATATAAAAAATAAAAATAAAAAATCAGCGTTGAGATCTAAATAGCCGCATCTGGTTCATTAAAATACCTCTTTGACACGTCTCTACAAATTAAACCGTGTTCTACATCGTCAAGCTTTCTGGGTTCTCAACGATCTTTGAGAATAATTGAAGGAAAGCAGCCAAGTCAGCACCGTAGATGATTCTGTGATCAGCAGTCACATTCACCTGAAAATGGTACGAATCCTTTAACATTGTATCCCAGAAAAAATATTACATACCACCACTTCTATTGGAAAGCTGATATTTTCAAATGGTAAATAATACAGAGATGTCTTACAGCTTGACAAGGTGGTTCTTTCGAGTTAGGCAGAAGTTCTTTTATTCAATATCCATTATAAAAACCTACTAGCACGGCAGATTTGTCTACAACAATTACCCATATGTTGTCTATGATAAAGGCTGAGGTACCAAATTTCCATATCTAATGAGGTCCTGGGTGCAGGAATAGAGGTCATTGTCTTATTTAATATAGGCATTTTATGTTTTACAGATCGAACATGCTTAAAATTTTCACAACAGTTTTTACAGCATCACAGAATCGGTGATCTACCTCGTCAAACACTAATTTCCCAGTTAATATTTGGGTAAGTCGGTATCTAATAAACATGTCCCAGGAAAGGGTAAAGCCGCACAAGTGATTTCCCAGGTCAAACATCACTGGCAAGTAATATATTTGAAATGAATGATCGTAAATGTGGGAAAAGAAAATAGCAATGTCACTCAGAGAAAAGCAGCAGGCTGCAGCATAAAAATGAGATATGCTGAATTATATGCAACACAAAGCACATCTTTTGATACCAAATTTTAAACTTACCAGCATCTTGTTTTTAACACTAAAGAATCCATCTTTGTCGGCACTGACATTGGGTTTTGATGCACCAACAGCCATAATAGCCCCCTGATTACCATCCGAAGTACTTTTAACAATGCAATAAATATCATGTGGACAAAATTATCTCTGTTATACACTCTCATTTCTCACCTGGCCTGGAGGGAGAATAGCATCAAACCTATCCACTCCAAACATACCCAAATTTGATAATGTGAATGTCCCTACAGGTCAAAAACCATTTATAACTCAGTAATTCTACAACCATGAATCTCAAAATCGTACATGACCTTATTACTCTGTACAATAACGACTCTTATTGTTTAAGTACCTGAATTGTACTCGTGGGGCTGAAGTTGCTTTGCACGAGCCTTTTCCACAAGCTCCTTCCATTTTTGAGACAACAGATAAAGATCCAACTGCATGAAGCAAAGACAAGTCAAGATCATAAAAAACTTCAATGTCTCTTAAGCTACTGCTAACAAGGACAGTGATTATCAAATTTCACTCCTATGTTACCTTATCCGCGTCCTGAAGAACAGGGGTGATCAATCCACCATTGATCGCCACAGCTACTGCAATATTTATACTGCTATTGTAAGTAAAACTTTTTCCATCTTTGCATGTTGCATTCACCACAGGATGCTGAACCAACGCCATTGCTGCAGCTTTTGCTAACAAGGCTGTCATGGTCACACCCTTCGGCTTCACCTATCAGGGTGGATAAAAGTGCAATATTTAACTCATATTTCCACTTACATAAGTTTTCTACCCAACTTAGCATAAATATGAAACTCTTTCCCAATTCATAACAATTCATACCATAATCCAATAATTAAACTCCCATTTCAGTATGTCTATTGTTGACATCACTTCTTATGAGAAGTTATACGACATCCATAAAGAATGCAATAAATCCATGCAACAACACCATTGCTCAGTTAAATTTACTCTAATTTTTGTAACACATTCCCTACGATGATAAATTTAAATCAAATGCTTCAACAACTGGGGATCCAGCTCATTCCAAATAAACAATGTTAATCATGCTAATTCCAACAGGATGACTTCTTATAAAAATATGTACCTTCTCATAGAGAGCGTCGAGGGCATCAGTACCAACAGGATATCCAACTCTGAAAGTGGGCACACTCAAACTCTCCACCATATTCTTCGACACCGCTGCTTGCATTGTAGTGAACGGCACCACACTCGATCCAGGAATCTCCGGAAAACTAGCTGCAGCCTTTGGCGGAGATGAAGGAGCAGCCGCAGCAGGCACGGCCACATTACTCTTCGGGGTGGTAGTAATTCCTGCAGCCTTCTCCACATCCTCCGGCTTTATCCTCCCAAACGGACCCGTGCCCACAATCTTATTAATATCAACCTTATGTTGTTTGGCCAATTTCTTCGCATAGGGTGTTGCCACTACCTTCCCCGGAGTAGCGGGGTAGGTAGCCACTGTCTGAGCCGGAGCTGACGCAGAAGCAGGAACTGGAACGGAAGTAGAATCCTCGACTTTTGGAGCTGAACTGGCGGGAGGTCCAGTCGACTGCGACGCGGCTTTAGCCTTGGCTTCGGCGATTTCATCCTCTGTTTCAGCCAAGAGCCCAATCGGCGAGCCAACCGGAGCCGTCTCACCTTCATTAACAACAATTGCAGCCAAAATTCCATCGTAGAACGTCTCCACATCCATATCGGCTTTATCAGATTCCACCACGACGACGGATTCCCCCTTGGAGAGCGTATCGCCTTCGGATTTAATCCAGCTGACGATCTTACCCTCGGTCATGGTAGAGCTGAGAGCAGGCATGAAAATCTCACGGATCTTGGCGCTCACGGTGGGGAGGCGAGAGGAGGAGGATTTAGGTCGGAGGAAGAAAATGGAGGGGCGTAGAAACGGAGCGGTGGAGGAGAGTGAGGACGAGGAGGAGAGCGATGGAGTTTCGGGGTAGACAAGCGAAGCCATGGCGGCGGAGGAGGAGGATGTGGTAGAGGAGTAATTGGTGATCGGGAGTGGAGTGTGGGGGATTGTATTGTTGTATAGTTGTTGGGGTGGAGAAGACGAGGGGACACTTCGTTCGGACTTGGCATCGAGTACTCCGCCTCCGAGGACCAATGGCCCACTGGATAAAAATGTCCAAATACTTTCTATTTCCATTTTATTTATTTATTTTATTTATTTATTTATTATTTTTAATGATTATTGGTAAACTCGTGTTAATTAATAATCTACAAATTACATAAATCATGTGTGACATATTGTCCGAGACAGTGTTCACAAAGATAATCGAATTTCTAACCTGCAAATTCAAAATTTCAATAGAGGAGAATTGATGATTTTTAATTACTTTCATAAATTTAAAAAGAGTGAGTGGGTCTCATGTGAGACCGTCTCACAGATCCTAATCTGTGAGACGGGTCAACCCTGCCGATATTCACAATAAAAAATAATGTCCCTTATCATAAAAAGTAATACTTTTTCGTGGATGACCCAAATAAAGATCAGTCTCATAAAATACGATCCGTGAAACTGTCTCACACAAGTTTTTACCATTTAAAAAATAGAGTGTGTTTGGATGAATAAATTTGATATGACACATAATAGTCTACAAATGACATAAATCACGTGCTACTCATCGTCCGATATAGTATTGACAAAAATAATCGAATTTCTAGCCTGCATATTCAAAATTTCGTTAGAGAAGAATTGATGATTTTAAATTATTTTCTTAAAATTTAAAAATAAAGTGTGTTTAGATGAATAAATCTGAATGTCGAATTTCGAATCCGCTTTTTACTTAGTTAATAAATTTTAATAGTGATTATATAGAAATTCAAATCACATTCCTTCAAATCAAATCTCTTCGTCCAAATAAAAAGCATCAAAAAATATAAATTGTATTAATTGGATTTCTAAATAAATGTTTCTGATGTAAAATTATATATTTATTTTTAAAAAATTTGTAGAGAATCTCGTTAATGTCCTACGCCTATTTATGGACCCGAATTACGGCAGCCCATCGTCGACTGACTGAGCTTGAAGGCCCGGATGCCTTGTTTGGACCTCTTCAATCCTCAACAACTTGACTTTTAAAAAGTTTGTAGGCTCATTATTAAAATAGTTTTCAATTATATCAATTTTGTTTATGAGCATAAATTATATTTTTTGAAGAAAGAAAATTGTTTGAATTAAAATATATATAATTTGATCCATTTATATTAGAATGAACGTTGGATACATTAATCTTGATATTTTGTAAAATCTTACAAGAAGTCTTGATTCATATGCGAAGGAAATGTGATTGTAGTTTTGTAAAATGTATAAAATAAAATATTATTTATCATATAATCACTTTCCAATAGAGGTTTTGGTATAATCCATCTAGACGATTTTCTTTTAGATAAAATGGACAGAAATCCATCTAGCCGCGAGACAACAATGACATTATCCATAAAAGAAATTGTGTACAATCAAATTCATATTTATATTCTTCATTGTATTCACTTTCGTTAAAATCAAATCAATGGACAGTTTGATTACTTGGTTAACGTGGTTTATAGATTATTGATTAGTCCGTTTATTTAGTATCTACCGAAAAAAGTGGTTGTGGGTTCGCCTACTTAATTTAAAAAAATTAGATAAAAAAAACTTAAAGTAAACATGTTCATCATGTTTACTCGCTGCACTTAGTTAAAATTTATATAATTGAATGAAATTATTCAGCATGAAATGAGAAACATTGTCTTGTAGATGAACACGTATTGGTGCAGCTGTCTATATTTTACTCTGACTTAGAGAGTTCAAAAAACATTAAAAGATTGTTTTTTATGATTTGGAGTGCTATTATCATAATAAAGAAAAATTTGTATCTTAGATATGATTGTCACACATTATGTGAGAGCTCGTGGTTCTAATTAATATTTAATTATCAAACAATAAAGATTAATTAATGTAAACAACGAAAACGAGTTAAAAAAATGTTCATTCAGACTTGCATAAATTTTGACATGACTTTTCCATAAATAGTTCATACCAAAATTTCAAAAAAACAAAACAACAATATACGCTCGAAAATAACATCAAGTTCACAATCAACCAAACCAATATCCAACCAGGACTAGACACAACATACCCACAAACAAATAAAAAAAAACTTAAAAACTTCACAATATAGCTACACATGGCATCACACTGGGAAAAGTATCAAATCAGTATAATATATATATAGATATCTGGGGAATTGATACGAACCGACGTAAGTACTGGGTATCACTCGATGACGCTCCACCAGACGTATCAAATCCCTTGAATAACATGTTAAGACATAAAAAACAATCACAACATAAAAAAATACAGGCATCAGACCTCAGTACAACAAACCAGTAAAATTATGACATAAACAATGACATATAATAATACCAAGTAAAATTCAATGTTATGCGATCCATGAATTGTGACAATGGAATAACGAATATCAAACGGAGTGCAAACATATGGCATCGACAATAGTAACAGTGGTCACCCGTGCCAAGAATGCAGCATCAAATCGTCGCTCGTCTATGCACGTAGCATTCGGGAATACGATTAGCTAAGTCGTCGTCCCTAGCTGTCATATGAGAATGTGGCTAATTCTATTTCACTACTCGTCCCTATATGACTCAATATATCTCAACATAAATCGTCAAAAGAGTCAAGGCTCGACATACTATGTCAAAATAATTAACGCATGAATGCATCAGATAAAATATTCAAGGCACATAATAGCAAATAATATCCACTGGATATTTTTACACACCGATATAGACGTCATAATAATATAGGTTTGAGCGTACCTCAAATAAAACTTACAATACCACAATAATTCTGATGACTTGAAACCTTAAACTCGTCCAACAATAGAATCTACAATATAAATTTGTTATATACTTCGATATAATGCATTCAATGACTAAAACAAATTAAATCGAAGCAGTTAAAAATTGAATTCCCAACAACCTATAAACCGATTTAAAATATGGAATTTCAATGCGTAATAGCTCAAGAATCAAAGCATAAATGCGCAATGGTTGTCTCATGGAGGCGGCTCGACGAAAAATTCACCGAGAATACTGTTCAAGACGAGAAAACAAGTGGACAACAGGAGAAAACTTAAGGCTTCGCTTGTATAAAATAATCCAACAAGAACAAGTAAGGATCGAAGCCAAAATCTTACCTAAAATCGGATCAAAGATCACGCGCACAGGTGCTGGAAACAAGGCCGATCGAGCTCGAAATTTCCCGATTCATTGCAGGAAAGAGACTCTAAGTCTGGAGGAAGAAGGTTGCTGGGCTGCTGCGCTACTTCTCCGACTGCTGGCGGCGCTGTGCGAGGGCTGCAAAAATAGGATGGTGGCGCGACAGGTTGCAGGGATGGGTAGAGATTTATCTCTTTGGTGTACGCAATTCATTAAATGAGATGTATTTAAAATAGATTGAAATGAGCTGAGATTGATGAGAAACTGGGCTCTCACATACATCAATGTTGTGTGTGAAACCAATTTGTCAAATATCCTCGATTTGAATTGAAATTTTGTCAATTACAAATAATGTTCCGAATTCCTTTGCACAGAAGTTGTGATGAAATTATGTCCAATAAAGATATCACACCATTAAATCCAACACTTCCCTCTATGACCACTTTCTGGTTTTCCTTAAGACAATTTTCTTGTTTCCATTTCATGATCCAAAGTAAGGGTTTTCAGGGGAAAAAAATAAAAGAGAGGTCAATTATGTTCTCCAAATTAAAACAGTTTACAATTTTATCTTTTTGCATATGAACATGTCTTAAGTCTAAATCTGCTAATAGTTTGTCAAGATCTCACCATTAGCTTTGATTTAATATGTTCAACTATAGGAAAGGTCACATATTATTGGGCAAATTGTAATCCTTATAAAACAAATTATATTTTCATTTTTTTATAAATCAGATTTAAAACTGATAAGTTTATTTTGTTTTTTTTTTTAAAATATATGGTTTTAAAGAATATTTGATTTTATATGAGTTTTTCTAAATTGTAATGCTCGGTGATGATTGAACTTGTTAATTTTTAAAAATTTAATCCATCATTTTGTTGGATGACTGTTTTAAATACATATATTTTTTAAAAAAAATATTTTATCTACTTAGTAGTCTTTGTCTTGTCGATTAAATTTAGAATCATGGTCGAGGAATCAAATTTTATGATAATATTTTTACTCAAATTATATTAAAATATCGAATATTTTTAAAAAGTCAAATCATAAGACTTTTCTATTTAAAGAGAGCATTATTATTATTAGTTATTATTATTATTATTCTTATTATTATTATTATTATTATTATTATTATTATATTAACTGAAATGTTTAACAAGTGTCACCGCCTAAAATTAGCCGCCTGAAATGTTTAACAAGTGTCAGCACCTAAAATTAGCCGCCTAACACATAACAATGTAGTCAAGCTCTGATGTCATCTCCAAAACTGCACCAAAAAACCATTTTGGTGCAGCTTTAATTTCTCCAATGGGACAAATAACGCAGCCCTCTTTCTCAAGAGGAGGCCCCTGCGCCATTTCAGGGGTTTTCTTTTCTTTTATTTTTTTATTATAATTTTTTTACTTTTTTAATTTATATTTATTATACATACTTTTATTTAAATTATAAATATTATTTAAATAATAATATAATGTTTATTTTATTATTTTAATAATTAGATATTTAATCATAAAAATTATAAATTAATAATTGTTGATTTTTAAAATATTTATTAATTTACTTTAATTATTAATATTTAAAAACTAATTTGTTTTTATGATTTTTAATTAATATAATTTAATACAAATACAAAAAAATAATTTAACAATACAATTCATAACTAAAATGAAAATATAATTGAAATACAAATGCAACTTGAAATAAATAATTCAAATACAAATATAAATACAAAGACAATAATCATAAAGAAAATACATTTAGAAGATAAACAAACTAGTAAATTTGATCCGAATGCTCTAAAATCACCCAAATATTTTCCAAACGTCTCAATTAATAATATATTAAATAAAATATAATAATTAAATTATAAACTTAAATATTATTTAAAATATTAATAATAAAACATTGAATCATAATTAAAAATATATTAAATAAAATATAATAATTAATATATGTAAAATAAAATAAATATTTCGAGAATATTCTTTTTGATGTAATATTTGAAATAAATGAGTTGGAGATGAATGTTGTATTTGGTGCAGAAATCGCACTATTTTAGTCTAAAATTTGCACCAAAATAAATTTTGTAATTGAAGATGGCCCGAGCTAAGTGCGTGCTTCTACGCGCCCTCAAAGGGTGTAGAGTGGGAGGCCCACGTTCTTCATTTTTCTAAAAGTTTTCTATAATTTGAAATTATAATAAAAATAATAATAATAATATGAAATTATAAAGAAACATAAATATTCTAACGGGTATTTTGATAAAATAAAAATAAAAATTTCACCGACAAATACTCATCAATCTTCACAAATTATTTTATTAAACTTAGAGTTGGTTCGGTACAGTATACCGATTTTTTCAATACAATCGTATACCGTATCGAAAATTTTAGTACCAAGAAAAAAAAAATCGATATCGTACCGAAATTTCGGTATGATATATATTTCATTCCGCTCTTACCAACACATTTGGTATACCGATTTTTGGTACAGTATCGATAAATACCGTCTATATCGAAATCATTAAAAAAAAACTGTTGAGTTCTATTTCCAACTAACGTTGGGAAAATACTCAAGTTAGATGGACCAATATTTCACAAATGTCAAGGAGAGAGTGATCAGTTTTTAGCGTATTTGGATCATTCCAATCCAGTTATTTAAAAGAGGTTCATCAACATTCAACATGAGTTAAAAAAGCTGTCTTTAACCACATTTTGGGAAAAACACAAAAACAAAAACAACCAATCGATAAAATCTACTAAAACACCATAAAGGAGTACAGTCATGTGATGTTTCAATCCATCAAACAAGAATTACTACTTTCAAGTGAGAAGTACCCGATGTTTCAAGAAATTGAGTATAGCTTGGACATATTGGCAAGATTTCTACAAATGACAAGAAAATACGAACAAGTTTGTTTTAGTTTCGTTTAATCTCCATTTCTTCACATATAGCTAAAGGAAAATATGCCCCAACTCCAAAGATTTTTTTTCTCGTACGTACATATGCTACGCTGAAGCGTCGTAAGGACAATTTAGTAAAACAAATTCGCGAAAAAAGGTTGGTGCTAGGAAATTGGATACTTGGAATTTGAAATGATAGATTATTCCATTGAAATTGCATAGGATGATCAATGTTATTGCCAAATAATGAAATCGGAGACATCGTTGGCACAACAAATGACAAACTGGAAAAGAAAAATACGTAGATTACCTTAGAAACGTGAGTTGTACCAGCCAAAGAAACATCGCAAATGCCGCCTTCGGCGGGCGACTCACATGTGAGGGTCACTACACTCCTCGAATGCAACTTCAAAACTGAAACAAAATTATTTTTTCTGCATCGTAACACATTCAACTAAAGTCATTGTAAGTAAACTAAATCCATCATTTTCAAACAGAAGTCCAGCGTCGAAAAAAATACAAATTCATGTCTCAAAACAACATTTTTTTTAAAACTCCAACATCTCAAAAAACCTGCAAAATAAAAAACTAAATTTAGTTATAAATATAGTCTTACTCTTTAAGTTAAACCAAAGTGGAGGCATGAGATGAAAAGTTGGCGGGGTCTTGAGTGGCATTTGCAGCTGAAAAAAGAAGTATAATAATTCATGTTAGATTAATAATGACAATATTATATGACTTTAAACTTAATTAAATAAAAAATTCTTATTCTTTTCAATTTCTTCATATAATTCAAGGTCATCATCTGTTGGATCTTTCCAAAAATTGAACTCCTCATCTCTTAGCCAATCACTGGTGCACATCAAAGCCTCTACCATTTTAGGACTCAAATTGCTTCTAAAAGGATCCACAACTCTTTTGCTCAAGCTAAAAGCGGACTCACTAGCAATGGTTGAGCATGTAATTGAAAAAATATCATTGGAAATCAGTGAAAGAATGTGGTATCTAGTTTCACTTCCTCTCCACCACTCCAAAAGATATTAGATTGTTTTTCAATCTCATCGGCTAGGTACTTATCCACTTCATTGTTTTTTTTTCGTTTTGTGCTCGTCAACAAAATTCATCACAAAGACCACTACCACTACTAGTACCACCATCACACTCTATTTGCGTACTTTAATTCTCAACATTCAATACATCATGTATTCCCTTGAACTCAATACACAAAGCTACCAAGTTTTGTTTGACCTTATCAACGAACTTTTGGATCCTTGTAGGAGTACCTCCCAATTTTTTTATGCAGATTTTTATCATTTGAAGTTTATTCCTCTGGTCGAAAATATTTTCAATAAATATCGAAGGGTTCAAATCATCCAAATTCCCCAAATACTTGTCAAACTTTAACTTCATTGCACATGCTACCTTTTTAAGAGTGATCTGAATCATCAATTTTTTTATCTCAATCTCAACTTTTAGCACAACCATTGATTGATAAATCAATTGCGATGTAGGATTTTCAGACGCACTTAGCTCTAAAGTGGCATCATAATTTTTTTTTCAGAAAGTGTGCAAAAGCTTTTGCATTCTCTCAATCATCAATAATTGGAGGCCCTACTCTTTCTTAACTCTTTTCATATTTTTCACAAAAAATACTTCATAAAAGGGAACCATTCTTCGGTCATCATTTCGAACACCCTTCTACACTTTAATGGAACTTTAAGCATTTTATAAGTTGCATTCCACCTAGTTTTGACATCCATAGGGACTGTTGACGTACTAGAAAACTTGGCTAGCATGGAAAAGTCCCTAAATTAATTCAACGTTGATGGTGAAGAATGAACAAAAACAAATGCATTTCTTATAGCTTTAATTGAAACATTAAGCTCCTTGAAGCCATCCTCAACAATTAAGTTAGGTACATGACACGCACTCCTCAAATGCAAGTATTTTCCTTCAAACAACAATGAGTTTTCACTTTTCATTCTTCTTTTCAAGTAATCAATTGCATTGCCATTAGACGAAGCATTGTTGACTACAACCTGAAAAGACTTTTTCTATCCCTCAATCTCTCAGACAAACCTCAACCATCTTTCCAATTTCTTCCCTGGCATGAATAATGATTTTTGTGAAGTTAATTATTATTTTATGTAACTTCCAATCACAATCTAAAAAATGAGCTGTCACTACCATGTAATTTATGTTTTGAATGGATGTCCCAAATATCAATTGTGACACTTACCCTTTGGTCTATGATCACACTTTGTATCTTAGCTTTCTCAACTAAGAATATATCATAAACCATAATTGCAACTTTCTTTCGATCAGAAATTCTGAATCTCGGTTGTAATTCATGCAATAATTCGACAAACCCCCTCCCTTCAACAACCCTAAAAGACACTTCATCAACAATCACATACCTTTTCAATTTTAGCTCACATCTTTTTTGATTATAAGTACGAGGAACCAAGACACTTCATTGTCCCATAGTCTCATTCGACAATATAGTTTGATTTTTATCATGTGTACTCGCTTCATAGAGAGGACTCGACTTACACCTCTTTACTAAGTGGTTTTTTTTTTAACTTACTAGTACTTCCATAAACGGTTGGAATATTAACTTTGCAATATTTTCATATCCCTATTTGTTGTATGATAAATACAATAAATAGAGTGATACTCTTCATGTTTATACAACAAAGTATAACTACTAAAGGTGATTCTTCTTATTATTTCTCTTCTCTTTTCTTTATGTATTTCCCAGTCTCGCCGAACGATTTTATAAAAAAAAATTAATTTCTGGGATGGCAGAAAAATATAATCTTATGCTACCTTTCAAAATACAGAAAAGATCAATCATGGCCATAAATAGTATCACATTTCAGCACAAAACACCACTGTTTCTGGCACTACAATTACTTTTGCAACCTACGGAGACTTCGGATGGAGCTTGATTAAATTTTATGATGAAGGTCTACTTCACCATTATTTTCAATCGTATCCAATTGTGGACAGTAGAAAAATATAATTTTCGGAACACTAGAAAAATCAATGACAGAACATATATTACATACACATCGTGGTGTCATAACCAAAATCAAAAAGTTCAATCTCTCATCCAAGTAAATCAATAAAGAGTCAAGATAAAAAAATGATTTCCCCCTAACAATCATCGATTTCTCGTATTTTGTGTAAATTTACCATTTTCTTCGATTCAAAAGTGAGGTTTGGGGTTTTTTCCTTGAAAATGAGGCTTAGGGTTTTCTTTCTTGTCGCTATAGGACAAACTGATGATTAAGATGAGGGTGGGTTTTCTTGTCGAGCTAGTGACAAGTTATTTAACTAATTGACTATTGGTTTCAGCCAACTATCAAATTTAAAAACAAGCACAACAAATGATAACAAAATAAGTGAAAGTTTGCCCAAATAATTTTATTACAAGAATTTGTTTGGTACCGAAATACCGAATTTTTAAAAAATTCATACCGATATCGATACTAAAAATTTCAGTACGATATTTGTTAAGATCGGTTTGAAGGGTAGAAGTGTTTAGAAGAGGAGTTGAATAAACACTATAATATTTTTGACTTTTTTGATAAAGGTAAATCAGTTTAGTGATAAATTGAATCCATGAATCTTGCTGTCGATATCAGTCAGTTAACTAGTTTAAAGTGCGGAAATAAACTAACTGATATATTGAATACCCAACAAATAACTGAAATAAAGAACACAAAGATTTTATGGATGTTCGGAGACTTCAAATGCTCTTACATTATCCCTTCTATAACAAGAATATGGTTTTCACTAAAAGACTTTGATTAAATACATTTGTTGTAATAATTCAATTCACTTTGGACTTAGAAACTGCCAAACTGAAACTCTTAGTTCCTTTACATTTTATCAGTATACAACTAATCTTCTTTATTAGCACAACTGATTTTAAGTGATCGAATACAACAATATAATGTGCTAGTTACTTTTGCTCAAATAATGGCCTGGAAGCTATGAATACTTCTGTTAATTGTGAGCTTTTCTGTAAAATATCGTGGCTGAACTTTGTATATTCAAAAATCAATCAAAGTAATGATTCAAAATTCTTCTCTCAGCTGAACTCCATGGCTATTTATAGGCTTTGCTTCCAACGGTAACGTTGTATGCATTAAATGACTTATATCAGTTGATTTTTCTTTTCTGAATGTGTCAACATTCTTCTGAAAATAGTACACTGTGGTAGTCTGATATATGGCGCTCCCACTATGAGATACAGTCTGCTTTTATATAATTTGTCGGTTGTTGGCTACACTTTAACTGATGACGTGTCAGACTGATTATTAGTTTACTATATAGCCGATCAGTTGAGCTGACTGTATAACTGATCAGTTCTAACTGATAGTTCAGTTATCTTTGCAGATTCAGCTAGGTTCGATCAGTTCGATTGCGTTAGATTATTTAGCTAATTAATTATCAGTTCGGATAATTTCAGTTTGAGTAGTTTAAGATTAAATTAATTCAGTTGAGCCAATCAGTTCTGCAATCTTCAAAAGCTTTATTTGTCAAACTCCGAAATTATATTTCTAACAGTATTATACCGTATCAAAATTTTCGGTATACCGTTATTATCGATATATGCAGTATACTTCGTTATGGTAAATACAATATACCGAAGTTTTTGGCATTTTTTCTCGACCCTAATTAAACAAACACATTATTCTAATATAAAAATATTTTCTCTAGAATCTTATTTTGCCGTATCATAATGTGATTTTTATCTTACGTTTTAATATTTCATTTTAAATTTATAATAAAATTTTAATTTTAAATAAATCATATTCGTAAAATTTTAAGTAACAAAAATGTAACATTATTATTATTATTTATTTAACCGTAGTAAATAATGTAAAATAAAAATAAAGACGAACAAATGAACAAATAACAAGTGTTAATGAATGCAAGAGATTGAATATATTATTATAATATGTGTGACATATGAATACCATGCTTTTTGCGAAAAACATTATTTATACTGCTCATTTTTTCAGAAAATATATATTTACCACATTTTATTTAAACTTCGTATTACTTTCAATATTACTCAATTATTGTAAATATGTAATAAATTCCAAAATTTATCAATTTTAATAATCATTAAAAATATATAATAATATCAACATAGAAAATTCTATATGATGTTAATATAGTAAAAGAAAAAAGGTATTTACGAACATTTTTTTATATTTTGTTTTATATTTGGCAACATCATTTCTCAAAATTTAACCAAAAATATTAAAATAAAAGCAGAGTAAATTTTTATTTCGACATATCATGAAATTGGACATACTGATTAAATGATTGTATATCGAGTCTAATTTTGATTCTAAATCATTTCATTTAACAGTTGCAGAGCCAACAATCTCAAATAATTTGGATATTGCTTATTCAAGCACGCCGTAAGTTCTAACTAAACAAATCGACATGAAATTAAATTTTTTTTTGATGTCCACTAGTTTGAAGTTGCCACATGAAGCTATGCAAAATTAGAGAACTGAGCTTAACTCATAAAATTTTAATAAAATTGTTTCATTAATCAATTTTGTGAAATAAATATATGATCTGATCATATTTATTAAAAAAATAATAATTTATTCACAATTATAAGTAGAACCAACCATCTCATACAAACTTACTATTACTTAAATGGCTGCGCTGTATCGTCCAGCTCACCCCATTCCCACGCGCTGGCCAACCCAGACTCACACACGTGGCTCCTTCGTAAAACTGGGCCACAAACGTCACTCTCAGTCTATTGTCGCGTGTCTCACAACCCCCTACAAATGGTTAATTAAAATCTCATATCAGAGTGAGCTCTTACCCCAAAATCCAATCCCCCATGAAATTTCAACCCCATCTTTTTGAGCTCCACGTTACCACTTATTCCACTGTGTAATGGCACCCACCCCACCTCACCTTCTCCCCATCAAGATTTAGCCCCGTGTTTTTTTTTTGTTTGACTCTGTTACTGGAAAAGGTTCCATTTTATTGGTGGGTTGGATTGAAGGGCAAGATTTCTGCGTGGGATGGAGGGGGTTGGTAGAAGTGGCGGTTGTGTGACCACGCCGTTTGTGATGAGGACTTATCAAATGGTGAATGATGCGTCGACGAATACTTTGATCACTTGGGGTAGTGGGAACAACAGCTTTATCGTTTTGGAGCCATTGGAGTTCTCGCGGAGGATTTTACCTGTGTATTTCAAGCACAGCAATTTCGCTAGTTTCGTGCGTCAGCTCAATACATATGTGAGTGATTCGTGAGCTTCTGATTTGATTGCTTCTGAGTTAGAGGTGGATTTTGTGGGATTTTCAATTGTTAATCTGTGATTGTATTGTGGGATTTTTTTGTATAGTTTTTTTTTGCCCACATGTTCTGAATTCGGGTACTCGAGAAACTAGTCGATTTTTTCAGATCGGTCAATGGATAACGCCATGGATGAACAGTAGGATAGTCTTAAATTAATATATAAAATTATTACTGTGGAGCAGTTTATTTTGTAGCAAACAATCTTTGACCGAGAAACATGATTTAGCTGCGATTCTTTTTCGAGTTTTCATGAAGTTTTTTCTTTCTTCTTTTTGGTATGCCGCCAACTTGGCCCACACCTATTTGCATCCCATTACCATTTGCACTACCGGAATACCAGCAGCTGAACCGAATTGGGTTCATTGGCTAGATTGTCTACTTGAAGGAGTTACTTGAGAATGTTTGGTATTTTTTGACATCTTTAGTCCATGTTCCGCCTTGAAGACGAGATGATTTTGAAAGAGGTGAAACATCAAGTCAAAGAATATACTAGTTGGATATAAACAAACAAAATATGTCAAAATAGTATATGTCCTTTGTGTTTTGATTGTTAGGGGAACTAATCTGATTACAACAAACATTAATAGACCGTACTGCTCATTTTGAGGGGATTAACAAGAAAGACAACGATTCAGTCTCTTCTCCTCTAATCAAGACTATATATCTGACTCTGTTGTTATCTTCCCCTTTTACTTCTCGTTTTCCTATCTGATCCTTATTATTCTCTCATATGAACATTTCAATCTATCTAGATGTGTTGTAATGGACCTACTACAAAATGAACTATGAAAACTAGAACTATAAAGGCTCTACTGAAAGCTTCTATAGTAGAACTCATTTGAGAGGGCTTTGACACATTTTTTGTGTGTATCCATCCAACTTGTAATGCTTCTTGACTTGCGCTAATTATATTTGTGGTGTCAAGTGATTTAGTATATTTTAGGTAAAGGGTTTCTTCATCTCACGCAGTTAGCTTCTCGGTTGTGCTTTACTCACTAAAATTCTATTATACTTAGATAAAGCAGGTTGAATCGTTGCTAGTCCTGGCTGATTCTGTCGTGGATAGATGGTAAATAAAATGGGAGTTTTCCCAAAAAGGTTTGGGTCACAGAGGAATTTCTCAGTGTTATTTACTTTGAAGATTAACGTTGTTATACGCATGTTAGTAGGGAAATTAAGTTTGACTTGTCTTGTGGGATAAAAATTGATTAACAGCAATCCAATAAATCTATATTTCTAGAGCTTCTGAGAAACAGCACACTTTTGTTGTATCACACAATGCAATTATGCCGAATCATATATGGCCACAGTGGCTATACCTGTTCGGATTATTTACCATTGCTTCAAGCTTTCTTATTTTTGGCGAATTTTTTCTTGTGAACTTAGTAAAAATTGTGGTGGAAATGTTTCATTTTGCCCTCTGCTCACTTATGTACAACTCAAATCTGGTTTGCATGTGATTCAAAGATATAATCTCTAAGTGAATGATATACCGAGGCCCCCATCCATTGTATTGATTTATGACTTATCCAAGTGAAGTGTTTCATTTTTTTTTGTTTTTATTCATGATATGTATTGATGACTTTCCCTTTGATGTGGAGTTCATCCTAGTATTTTCTGTAAGTTGTGGCTTAAAGTTTGGTCCTTGAATACTGAATTCTGTTTGTCTTGTTTGGATCGAAAAACAATTTCCCTTTAATTTAACCTTTAATTTCCATCAGGGATTCAAAAAGGTCGATCCAGATCACTGGGAGTTTGCAAATGAATGGTTCTTACGTGGTCAAACACAGATATTGAGCAACATTGTTCGGAAAAAGCATAGTACTAAAACTTACACTTCTCATCACAAAATCGAAGATGGTGAATTTTGTGATGAGAAGGAGCTAGTGTTGGAGATTGCAAAGCTAAGACAAGAGCAAAAGAGTCTAGAACAAGAGCTGGAGAGCTTGACTCGTAGGCTTGAGGCAACAGAGAAACGACCTCAACAAATGATGACTTTCTTGTACAAAATTGTAGACGACCCTGATATTTTACCCCGGATGATGCTTGATAAAGAAAAGACAAGGCATCTATTGTTTATTGACAGCAAAAAGAAGCGAAAGCTAATGATGTCTTCTACAACATCAAATTCTTCATCGGGAATGGCTATGTCGAGCTCATCAATCGAGAGCGAAGAAGATCGAGAAGGTAACACTTTTAAGGAAACGATGACAATTTCTTCCCCTGATGGAAATTCGAATGCCGATATTTGCCACCAATCTTCGACACAATTCGAGTTATCATCACCCAAGTTGTTGCATCAAAGACAAAGCATAGGTGTGCCTGCAATTAGTCAAGAACGTCCCAATCCTTCCAGTTTCACGAGCTCATCGATGCTAAGCTCGTACAATGAAAATGGTGTCTTCGGGGCTGTTTCACCTCCTATGGATAACCTCATGGACTATAGTAACTTTGAAGGATTTAATGGTGGTTATTTTGGAGAACTGTTAACTTGGGAGAATGATAGTGACGCGCTACCTCATCCATTCTCATCCTCGGAGAGTGGCCTTTAGCAAGTATTAGAGTTTCATTGGGATTTAGACATTTTTAGGCAATTAAGTTCTCATCTATTCCTCAAGTTCGTTGTACGATAAATTACGCTATATATTTGCGTGTGTTTCGGATATTTTCATACTTGTACGTAATTATATGTGATAAACTCGACATGTAATTCCAACGCCTTGTAACATCTGTTGGTTTTAGAGGTTGCAAATCTATAGTATAGACATCTCATAGTGTGGGTAATGTATATATTCTGTCCCATTTCTTTGAGCCATCAATTTTTGCTTGCACCGTAGTAAAGCAAAATAATCCACGCAATCTGGCCTCTTGGAGTTCAAATTCATGTGAATCCCAATAAGTCAACTAGATAAGTAAAACTCTTCCGACCAACCCGGAGGACGAGGGTTTGTGTTGTGTTCATTCTCACGACACATATAGAAGTTATAAATGTATAACTTTTAATAAGACATTATACTTATGTTGCATCCATTCTCATTGTATTTTAATTTGAAAATTTGTACTCGATTTACTTGTAATCATTCTTGAATAGCGCAAAATCGCAATTCATTACGCCATAATAATAACTAGTTTGTGAAAATATCACCCTATTGACGACTAATCATGCGACCACTTAGTCTATTGAACGTCCAATACTACACAAAATGGTTTAACATTGCTGATGGAAATACATTGTCTTGAGAATAATGTGAATCCTATGGAGCATGACCACATTTAGTAGATATTATTTTATCCATTCTTGAATTGTACCAAATATCTCATATGGTAATTGATGATCCACCATTTGAGTTATGGTCGTACAATATGTCAACATTCATATTAGTGTTGCATTTATGTTGCGTCAACTCTCATGATATGCAAATGGAGGTTAGACATGTACAATTTTTTAATGAGATATTGTACTTATGTTGTGCTCATTCTTATTGTACTTTAATTATACATTTTCATACTCGATTTACTTGTAATAATTCTTGAATCAGGCAATATATATCGTACTTCATTAAGCCATAATTATACCTATTTTATGCAAATGTCACATATTGACGATTAATAACATGACCAAATGTCTATTCAACGTCCAATACTACATGAATATAGTTTAAAATTGCTGATAGAAGTACATTGACTTGAGAATAAGTTGTATTTTATGGGTGTGTCCACATTTAGTTGATATCAATTCACAATTTTTGAATTGCATTAAATATCTCCCTATGGTAATTAATTATCCACAATTTGAGTTAGGGTCATATAGTAGGTCCTCATTCATCCTAGTGTACTTCTGTTGTGCCTATTCTAATGATACACATATGGAGGTTAGACATATATAACTTTTAATGAGACATTGTATTTATGTTGTGTCCACTCTCATTGTACTTTAATTATATATTTTCATACTCGATTTACTTGTTAGAATTCTTGAATCGCAAAAAATTGCACTTCATTATGTCATCATAATCATACCTATTTTATGCAAATGTCACCTTATTGACGACTAACCATGTTAGCAAATGTCTATTGAACATCCAATACTGTATGGATATGATATGAAATTGCTGAATAGAAAAAGGATGATCGGGCAATCCAGGCGGCTCCACAAAAGCAAAGAACTTGTCTCGGAGAGAATCGTATTTCTTCAAAAATATGATTCGTGGTGGGTTCGCATAATATATCCTCATTTATATTTTTGTACTTATGTTGTATCAACTCTCATAATACACAAATGAGGGTCGGGCATGTATAATTTTTAATGATGCATTGCTCCAATATGGTTATCTAGTAGGCCAAATACCTACTCGATTAACATCAAATCATTTTTGAGTCTTACAATTCATACTTTATTAAGTAACAATCATGCTTAGTCATGCAAATGTCACCATATTGATGATTAATCACGTGATCAAGTGTCTATTGAACATACAATATTGCACGAATATTGTATAAAATAGCTAATATGGTATAAGGTGTGAATCATAAATTTTTTTATTTGTAAAATTTAATAAACTTTCTTTTAATAATAATGTGAATATCAATTCAATTTTTTTGGATCTCAGTTCATAATTTCACCAAATCGCACTTTATTAAGCAAAAACATAATAATTGACGCACATAATAATGGTTTTTGGAAACCTGAATTGTATCAAATTTTGCTTACAATTGAACCAAATGCACTTAATAATACAAAAAAAATACTTAACGTGTGCTTAATCATAGCATTTATTTTAAAATAATAACCAAATTATTCCCAAAAAATAATGGTCATAATATTGCAAACAAGTTGTAGGTACTTACAATGTCACATCAATTATACTCTATAGCTATTTAATAACATTTATTACATCAAATCAAAATACCTCATAATATTTCAATTATACCACTATTCAAATATATCACCACTAAAAATACAAACCACAAATCATATCTAAATTCGAATCACACTATCCCACTAAAATCACTAAACCAAAAACACATTGTTTACATCGACACCAGCACAAAACCCATGATTTTCAACAAAAAATATAAATAAATAATTTCAATCATTTTTCAAATTTTTTTCTCGTTCGACATTATCATAGTTCAAATATTCTTTCGTAAAAATAGAGGATGTGCCAAAGAGTAGAGTAAAATGCATTTTATAAATAATTATTCCGTAAATCCGATATCTTAATATCATCTTGATTTGTGCACGTAGAGTTTGACGGACAAAAATATTTTGAAACCTTTAAATTTTTGTACTTAGATTTTTCCATGTACAAGAACGAATTTTCAAATTTTACAGGTAATTTATGAATAATTACTAAAAATCTAGTTTTTTTTTTTGTACATTTCCATAATATCAATCATACAATAAATATGTCCCTCAGTCTATCTATGACTTTCTGCAGATTTTTTTAGAATGTGATTTTTAGGCTATTACAAATATTTGATGATTTTACAAATATCTGAGGATTACTAAGTTGTCGTTTGAAAGATAGTGGCTGTAAGTTACTCTCCATAAAAAAATTATTAAATAAATAATATTTAAAAAAAATTTATATTGATAATTGTTAAATATGATAGATAATATGAATATTATAATGCAATACATTGTATATGGGTGTCATAATATTTATCCTCCATTAAATTCAAATCTATGGGAAAAAAAATGAATATTTTTCATTTGTGTGTGCAATTTATTGAGTAAAAACGCTCTATCATAATAATTTTTAATTATTTTATGTTTGGACAATTACTTATAAAATATTTTTTTATAAATTTTTACAAAATATTTTAAAATTTGTTTTAAGAATAAATATATATTTGGATACCTATTTTATAATTTTTTTAGAGTTTAAAATGTGTTTGCAAAACTATATTAAAAAAACGATTTTAGAGTTAAAAATAATTAGAAAGTATTTGGATAAATATTTTTTAAAAATATTTTAATTTTCGTTTAACTCACATTTTTATATTCTACAAACCTCAAATAACATTTGTCAATTGCTCTTTAAAATTTAAATTTGTAGAACATTTTTTAAAAATATTATTATAAAAATATAATCTAAATACATACTTTAAATTTTTTTATATTATAAAACACTAAATTTTTTTTTTTGAGAGAACACAATCACCACCGTTCCGTCCAAATCGCGAAATCCTAGGCCGCACACTATAAATTTCACGTTCAAAATCAGAAAATACGTTAGAATTGGAAAAAGAAAAATAAATCAATCCAAGAACGGAAATTCCTCCGCTCTAATCTTCATCCCTCTTTCCAATTCTCCGGCTGTTTCTACTTCTGAATCGATGGGGGCGATGGCGAATGATTCAACGGCTTCATATGTGGATTGGGAGGAGGTGGTGGTGTCGAGCGAGAAGGGGCGGCGGGAGGTCCATTACTACCTCAAGCGCAACGGTGGGGGGGCGGATCTGGTGGTGGTAGGAAAAGAGAAGAGCGTCAGGCATATGTCCTATCTTTATGCGATGAAAGATAACAAGGCCTTGCTTTCGAATTTGAAGCGTGTCTCCATCTTGGAGCTGAGGTCGAGAAGAGAAGTTGTTGATTTGCTAAAGTCGATTCTTTCAGGTAGTTATCACACTTTATACTGTTTTTTTGTTTAAGGATCAACGGGGAGAGCAGTTTTTCTTGTTTTCACGGTTCTTCCTACGTTTCTCTAGTTATTTGTGAAATTTGAATTTATTAATTGGGGTGGTAAATTTTTAAATCTTTTTTTTTCCCAAGATTTGATTTTTCGGTGATTTTGGGTTTCTCTGATTAGATCTGTGATGAAACCGTGCACGTGTGGGAGTTTTTAAAAATGAAATCCCGTTGATGGGATGTATTTCGTTTTGCTTTCGTATTGATCTACAAATGAAATTCGGTAAAAGTAGAAGCGATATTCTTGTTTTAAGTCGGTTTTAAGCGTTATTATTGTTCTGTGCGTGCACTATATTCTGATTTTTTCAACGTTGAACTGTCTATGCGATTGTGTTCGAATTTTAAATTTGCCATCTTCTTATCACTCGTGGAAATGAAACTTTTTTAAATTGTTTCTCTTTTTATATGGAGCTTAGCTTCTCTTGGTTGTTTCCTGACCTGGGGCAAAAAAAAAAAAAAAAACCACTCCTGGAATTGAATTTTTTTCTCTTTTTCAATGGAGCTTAGCTTCTTTTAGTTGTTTCCTAACCCGGATATTTTTCTTTTGGGAGGCCGAATGTTGGCCAAAAAAAAATCATTTTCTTGTTTTAGAGGACACTTTTAGCTTTCTTAGAAGACAATTCAAGACCTGTATCTCCCCCTGTTTCACGAAATGTTTTATTTCCAAATAGGTTAATGTTAATCTGCAGTCAAATGTACTTTCACCTGGAATTAATTTGTTAATTGTTCTCGATTAGTTGTTCATTGCATTTTGTGAGGGTTCTTTAATTTTAGTCTTATATTGGATTTTTTTGGTACTTCTGCTAGGGACGTTTGGCTTTTCTCAACTCTTTTCATTTATCTGGCTCGAGGAATAGCGGAATACTTATTCGACTTATAACGACTACAAGGTTCTTTTTATTTTTTAGGAAAACCTTAGTGCATCAGATGTATTATAACGTTTGATGGAGGTTTTTTTTTTAGAGTTATATGAAACTTTTGCAACCTTGGTCACTTTTCTCCTCTATCTCAGGACTTGTACGATTTTTTGATATCTATGATTTGTTTTTGCTATTTTATATTCCACTCTTTGTTTTTCTTACGATGCTGTCAAATAGCGTTAAACATGCTTCCATACCTTAGTGTTGATGTGGATGGTGTTTTTTTTTTGTGAATCCGGTTTCAGGTGAGCGAGCTGATGGTTACTTTGGGCGGTTTGGAGATGACCTGGAATGCATATTGGACCTTGACAATATTAAGGTTAGAGAATAAGTTCTTTTCTTTATTTTCTTTAGATCCAGTCACTCTCTCCTGTAATATACCAGGATGAACAATAAATTTTATATTACCTTTCTTATACAATACATTTTATATTACCATTCTTATTCTGAAACATTTGTAGGATGCCCAAACACTGAGTTTGAGTCAGTATATGACTGAGTTCATGTGGATAGGTTCCCCATGGACTTGCCGAAAAAGACAGGAGGCACTATGAATCATTCTGTCGCAATGGTGTTGTAATATCTGTGAGTTTCTATCAGTGCTAATCCTCTCAATCGTTTTATTTGTACTTTTTGGCTTAAAACTATTTTAGTTGTGCTTCTTTTTAACCGGTTTCATGTTTCTGTGACTTGCAGGTTCAAGACTTTGTATATGTATTGGCAGAAGAAGGCAGACAACTTGTTGCTTACTTGGATGATATGTATGAAGACCTTCGAGGCAACAAGATGGTTGTGGTACGATGGTTTCACCGAATTGATGAGGTTGGTTTTGTTTTGCCTCATAATTATAATGACAGAGAGATTTTCTTTTCTCTTTGTCTTCGAGATCTCAGTGTTGAATGCGTAGATGGACAAGCAACGGTCCTCAGTCCAGAGCATTATGAGAAATTTATGAGCAAAGATTCGAGCATGGGGTTGGAGCCTTTTGTGTGTTATAGGCAGTTTCATAATGATGATGTAAAGCCATTTGACGTAACAATCATAAAAGGCTACTGGAAACAGGAACTATTGAAGGTAATTTCTTCTCCTTCAGTACTTGAACCAATTGACGAGGATCGGGAAGTAAAGTTCTCTCTTGGCGATGACACTGTTGGATGTAGACCCAACAAGAGAATTCGCTTGTCTAAAGAGAGTGAAATATTCTCAAACCCTTCTAACAAAAGAAAGCAAGGCGAAAATCTAAAAGTTTGCTCTGGAGGTTCTGTTGATCAAAAAGGAAACTTGAAAATTGACAGTTGGGAAGAAGGTTGCTCCCATGCATCTTTTTCTAAGCTAGATGATGCTATGCTATCAAATTGTGGGCAGTACTTGACTGTTGGCTCTCGAGTCGAATTGCTCTCAGAAGATAGCGGGGTCAGGGGTTGTTGGTTCAGGGCATTGATCATCAAGAAGCACAAAGATAAGGTGAAAGTGCGATATCAAGATGTTAAGGATGCAATTGACGACTCAAAAAATCTTGAGGTGGGTATAATGTTATTTTCTCTCCTTTTGTTGGAAAAGCGTAGCTGCATTATTTATTTTATTTTCTCATGTTTTGTTTTTTCATTCTGTAGGAGTGGATCTTGGCATCTCGACTAGCTACACCTGACATTTTAGGTATCCGGATATCTGGAAGGGCCATTGTTCGGCCGACCCCGTTATCTGATGAGAGAAGTGGATCCTCCGTAGTAAATGTTGGAAGCGTAGTTGATGCTTGGTGGCATGATGGATGGTGGGAAGGAATGGTTATCAAGAACAATTCCGTAAATAAGTTCCATGTTTATTTCCCAGGTGCATATCTTTACTTTGGATTTCTGAAATTGTTCTGTCTCTCACGTTTAATACCTCGGATCATTCTTCTTGGACTTAACTGTCCTGATTAATTTGCAGGGGAAACGAAAGAGCAGATTTTTAGTGTTTTTGACTTGAGGAGGTCACAAGAATGGATTGATAATGGGTGGAAAAATTTCAAGGACAGGCCAGAGATCATCTCAATGTTGCTCGAGCAAGAAACACTGGTAAGTACAAACAAAGACGCTGATGTTAAACTGGAGGCTGGTTCGTTTGGTAAAGATGATTTTAGTCTTCCAGTGGATACCTATGATTTACCAAAAAGGGCTTCAGAAATTTGTGGCCCTATGGAGATCCATGATATCAAGATGCCGAATGATTTAGAAACCATACGAGATCTCTCAAAAGATCTTTTGCTTACTCAATTGAGATGGAAATCATCTGGTAAGAGAAGGCGTAGCCGGAGCCCAGTTAATAAGTCGTGTTATGTTGCAAATTGTGATTACTTAGGAATGCATTCGTTTGAGAAATTCTTAGTCAATCCCTCCTTGAAGTTCGATCCAGACAACTGCAAATATTCCAATGATTCTCACCTTAATTCATCAGTTCTCTCCTCCATGACAAGCTTGGTTATGTCTAGACGACTTTTTTGAAATCTTGTTACTCCAACGTCTCGTATCTCATCCATCTGTACATTATCGCTAGTGTCTTTAGAATTTCTCCGTAATGGAAATTGCTTACGGTAGGAAGGTGACGCGACAAACAAAGTCGCCCGATTTGTCTACATTAGCTGGTGATCTTGGCTGGAGCAGCAGTTTTGGGAGTAGCTTTTAGGTGATTTCATGTTTAGCTGAAAGTTTCTAGGATTGTATATATTAATCTCTGCTTAGAACATTCCTTTTTTAACATCCATGTTTTTGTTTTTTACTTGTGAGTCACTCACTCATGTATACTGAATTGATTTTTAGTGCAGCACTGTATTTTGTCAATAAGTATGTTCTTGTTGCTTGCGAAGCATGTCTGGTTATTTATACATGAAAGGACAGTGAAGTAAGTTGGCGCTATCTCACGAGCTGTACTTTTGATCCTTTCAATATAAATTTGACTGAATGTCGTAATATTGGGTGCCAAAAAGATAATTTTTGGACATGTTTTAAAAAACCCCCCAAAATTCTTATGTAACATTAAAGTTTCAATTACTCGCCAAAATAGATATATTTAAATCACACTGAGTTCATCTAGGTTCATACGCGCACATTGTGGAATGAAGATCCACAAAAGTACGTGTAAATGTATATATTTTAATCGACGATGATTGAGAAACATGGTAAAACCAATGCCATTATAACAAGTAGAGACATCAAACTTTTCTCGGTTAGATCATTCTTCGAATAGGGATGATATTTCCTTTACATACGTTTTTTTTTTTAAAAATTTAAGATTAATATTATCGATCAACCCACTATTTGTCTATTTAACTTATGTTTTTTTAAAAACATTTATTCGTTCTTCAATGAAGGTTGTCGTGACATCAGATTTGCTTAAATTGTCTATCACCACGTCAGTAATTTTCGGTGACACATAATTTATCGACATCACGTCAACACTTCGATAAAATACACTTAAAACTAAATAAATGCAAATTGATGGACTGATACTGTATATAAAACGATGGCAAGACAAAAATAGAAAACGTGAAATAACATTAAGAAAATAGATTTTTCGGTAGAAATAAAAAATAAAACATGTTGCAATGTTTTGGCTTACTTTGTGAATGCTCGTATATTTCAAATTTTAGACGGCTGGTATTTGTTCAAACTAGCCTTATCATCTAGCACAACGTAAAGACGTGTTTGGAGTAGTCAACCGAAACATAATTATCTCTTTATTACATGTTTATTTATTTGTTTTAAATTTATTCTTAATATATGTCATGGTGGCACAATCCATCCTTGTTTATTCATGAACCACCTAAAATTTATGTGACCCCTATTTCAAATAACGATTACATGTTTAATTTTTAAACCTTATTATATAAATTTCACTAATTAAAATGAATAAACTTTTTTAAAAGCTACCATTTTGATTCGTTAGTGGGTTATTTATTTATTTATTATTATTATATATTAAAATATGTGATAGGATAACTATTCTTCATAATTGAGTTTATAAAATGGAAGAAGACTAAAGAAACACTTGTGTGGGCTACTATCACACTAATCCTGATCGGATCAATCCAACCAGTCAGTCTAGCAATCGAGATTTTAGTCTTAGAAGCAACTTTAATACAATAATTGTATGTTAAGCAAGCCAAACTGAGGGGCCTGCTTTCACAAATTGTAATCAAGCCATCTTTGTCAACTTCGAAGTTTCCAATTCATTCACAACTTTTTGCTCTTCCTAAATCTCCATTTTCTCCAACATACCAACCCCGGTGAGTGGTTTTCTAGTGCTCATCTCTCTATACTACAATAAAGTAACATACATATATATATATACATATACATATATATATATATATATAGAAAAAAATGTAATATATATAGTCCCTTTTATCATTTTGGTGGGCGGATTGTGTGTCAAATCCTTTTCATACTGAACTGCCAAAAGTCTTGGATATTCGAGCATCACAAGATGAATATGAGCCTTCTGTTTTAAACATTATAGTTTTGTGATATCTATGCAGAAGTTTGACAATGTTTGGATGGAGGAAGAATGAGCTGGTTAACACCGCCATGTTAGACGGTGCGCCTTCCCCACGAACTACCGCTACTAGCCTTGCAGCAGTTGAATCATTAGCCATACCTCAAGTGAGTTCTCTCTCTCTCTCTTCATTTTCGTTCTCGAATATAAAAAATATGTTTCCCTCTTGATTAAATACATCAAAATATTGTTGATTATGGCTTGAAAGTAGGTTCAAGAAGTGGTGTTCTTAGTTGATTTCCAGTGCGAAAGGTGCCAACAGAAGGTGGCTAAAATCATGTCCAAAATGAATGGCAAGCATTGCTTTTTTAACCTGTACATCGATGGTCCAAAATGAATATATAAGATCACTTCTTTCGTATCGATCAAATGCGTGTAATATTCTAATTTAATTTTCTCATTTTCGGCAGATATTCAATCTGTGGTTATTAATGTGCTGGAGAAGAAGGTGACACTGGTGTGTACTTACTCAACTACTGCTAAACATATAGCTAAATCAGCCCACCAAAGTTCATGGACGCGGCTGTTTCGTCGTTCGTGTACTAGCTAGTTAATACAATAAATTAAAGGCTATGAATGACCCTATCCGAGATGATCCATGTATGCCTTATTCAGACGCTCATGTAATTGACTCGTCCAGTTGGGAGCACATTTGTGTGAGACGATCTTACGTGTCGTATTTTGTGAGACAGATATCTTCTTTGGGTCTTCCATGAAAAAATATTACTTTTTATGCTAAGAATATTACTTTTTATTGTGAATATCGGTAGAGTTGACCCGTCTCGCAGATAAAAATTCGTGAGACCGTCTCACAAGAGAACTACTCTTCAACAATTAATTTTGGGTTAATATTAGTTTTGGCTCTTCTTGTTTGTTGTTTTTCTCGAAATCATCCCTCTTATTTTCGGGCCGTCAAATTAATCCATCGTGTTTCATAACCCATCATCTCCATTTTAAAAATTAACTGAGATTCGGCCCAGCTCCTTTTAGATCATCTGATACACTATCTTCTTCTTATTTCTCCCAACAGAAACAACATATGCTTTACTTTTCAGTAGAATATAGTTTGAAACAACATAAAAAATGAATCACATAAATTCGATCATTAAAAAAATAAATTACCATTGCAGAAATTCGATCACTATACAATGGGAAAAGAATTCACAAACAAGGATAAACTAATAGTTAAAACACAAAATAAATCATTAAAAAAATAAATAATAATTGTAGAAATTGTTACGGGTTGATGACGAAGTAGCTCAAATGGTATCTGGAATAGCTAAAGGTAGGTTATAGCCTTCGATTTCAGCTTCACATTGTCTGCATTTATTTTTGTTTGATTGTTCTTTCAACCTCACGGTCTAGATAAAACGAAAATCCATATTTTAATTTAACAAAATAAAACATAATCTGGATTATGACTGAAAATCACGAATAAAAGCTGGAAAACGAAGAAAATTGAGACGAAAGCAATCTACTTACCGACGACCCTATTCCGAAATCTTTGTGCTTCGTTTTGGTGTCGTTTAACCTACTGTTCTTCGATTTGGGAAAAATAGGGGAAATGTATCGTGTATCAGACGATTTCAGAGTATATGAGCCGAATCTTTAACAATTTCATTTACTATATACAAGTTTATTTTATAGCATTATTAATTTATTATTAGTTACTCTGTACACGCATCGCATGTGTATAGTTTTTTTTATCACGATCGATGAACCAAAGTGAAATTATTTGACAAATTATGGAGGGCTAAATTGATATTTGAATTGTTGAAATAAAAAAAAAGTGTGTTGAAATTTAAAAAAAAAAAACAAAAGTGTAATATTAGATCATATAAGGGTAAAGTTGGAAGAAAAAGTTGATGTTCTCTAAGTGTTTAATATTATGTCATCACCCTTAATAAAATACTAGTTACTTTGCACACGCTATGCGTGTGTGTACAATTTTTTTTTTATCATTATCGATGGACTAAATTGAAACTTGACAAATTATAGAGGGACTAAATTGATATTTGAATTGTTGAAATAAAAAAAAATAAAAATAAAAAGTGTGTTGAAATTGGAAAAAAATTAAAACAAAAGTGTAATATTATTATCATATAAGGGTAAAATTGGAAGATTGTGTGTTGAAATTGAAAAAAAAACAAAAAAAAAATGTAATATTAGTATCATATAAGGGTAAAATCGAAAGTAAAAGATGGTGTCATCTCTAGGTAGTTATTATCATGTCCTCACACTTAATAATATAGTATAGATAATAGATAGAATAGATTATCATTTTGAAAATTGGGTAAAATTGTTTCAAATTTGTAAAACTAATGAAATTAGGTATTGTTTTAAGTTAAATATATATCATTGAGTAATGAAAACTAATTATATCATAAAATAAAAATAAAACAGGGTGTCAACTGCTAAGTAGCACTTTTCATGAGGGAGTCTTCTGAAATATGTCAAACGATAAGGGGCTTAATTGAATAATCCAAACCTTGAGGGATCCATCGATAATTTCATCATATCGAAATTGACGTACCTGGTTGCAAGTGCCTGGAAATACCAAATCGACTGATTTTGTCGAAACCCTAACCCTACCTTAAATCGATATCCACTATAATTTGCTGTAATTTGTACCAAATGGCTACCGATTCCGAACCCACACGCTGCGTGCACCACCGGTCTTCCTCCCTCGACAATACCGACGAGCACTCAAAGCGCCGCAAGCACCGCGATCATCGCCATCGCCACCACCGCCACAGGAGCAAGAAAGACAAGGAGGAAGTTCCGAGTGATGAACTGGAAGTAGGAAGAATTGAAAATAATGAGGTCGAAGATAGGAAACTGGGAAATGGTGAGGATGAGAGCGGTGCGGTCGCTGATGTCGTTGTATCGAACGGATTTCAATTTACTGGGGTAGATTACGAAATGGAGGAAGGGGAGATTGTTGAGGATGATGACTTAGGTCGTTATGTCGATGGTGAGTTTGACAAGTCGAAGAAGAATTTGGATTCCGACTTGGAGTCGGGAGAAATAAAAAATCTTCAGGACAATGATTCTTACCTGGTGTGTTTTAATTCTTCCCTTTTATAACAATAACCATTTCTTAAAAATTATTTCATGAATTACGGGATTTTGGATTTTTTATTCTCTTCAAGGAAATGTCTTGAAACCATGCATAAAGGTTATACTCTTCAAATGTCTACTCATATTGCTATTGCAGCCTCCCTGTGAATGAACTGTTGGACAACAAGTTAATCTAATTAAATACATGGAATATGAAAACTTAATTTCTTAGAGGTCTTAGCCGAATCGTTTTGTTTGTTTGTGATAGCCACTTTCCCAAAAAAATTTGTAACCTTTTATTATTCTTAGGTCACGTGAGATTTTATGTACCATTTATCAGATAAAAAAATTATTTTGGAACTTTTTGAAAAAATTCTGAAATTGGACTACTTACCTCTTAGTCCTTTGAGTTGCTCTGAGTGATTACTGCCTTGATTTTTTGGTGGCATCTTGAACTAAAAGTGAATGATGAGCCTTATTGCAAATGTTTTAGTTGCATTAGAGAGTCACGGCAATTATCAGTAGGTAACTTGACACACTTTTTTTCTGCTGCAAGAAAAGTTGCCACAAATATTTCAAGGTTCTGATAGACTGAACAGATGGTGGGTTTCAGTTGATTTGTTGGACTTGGTCCCTTGATTACAAGTTTCTGCATATATTGTTTAGGTTACATGGATGCCGTTATGATTTTGATGGTGTTCTATAATTCATCTTTCAGGAAGTTAGCGAAGACAATGCGAAAAGTGCAGAAAAAAATTCAAGGAAAAATAATGATGGCGAGGATATCAAAGTGAATGGTGATCTGGATAAGGACAGAGCATCTAGTTTGGATGATCGAGCAAACAGGCATTATTCACACAAAATTCACAAAGATGTGCATATGGTTTTTAGTATGGATTTTAAGAGGACTAGAAAATTGGATTATATGGTTTATCCAAATGATCAGTGGAAAAGTTCGTCATCTGAGAAAAGGCAAAGAGTTGTTTCGTCCTTTCACTCTCATGAAGAGTATCTGAATGGGAGTTCTTCTAGAAGCTTGTCGAAGTCGCCTGTAAGTACTGGGGAAAGGTCTCGGTCCCGAAGTATATTGCGTGAGCCTTTAATTATGGAAGACTCTTATCTTGTAGAGGTAAATCGCAGGAATAATCCTGGCGATGAAAGGGTGATTGCCCCTGACAGAAACAATAGTGATAGTAGCAGGGATGGGATGAGGTCGAAAGATATTAAACACCATTCTAGCAGATATTCGGAAGGAACAGAGAGGTATTATAAGAGAGATGAGCATGACAAACACAGGAAGGGAAGTATGGAGAGGGACTCGGTTAAGGATACGGATAGAACCAGAGAGAACGAGCAAGAGAAGGAGAGAGAAAAGGAAAGGGCCAGAAATCACGATAGAGTTAGGATGGACAAGGAGAGGGAGAGGGAGAGGGTGAGGGTGAGGGGCAGGGACAGGGAGAGAAAGGGAGAGGGGAGGAACAAGGATATTGCTCGAGGTAGAACAACAGATAGAGATGGTGACAGGCCTAGAAGCAGAGAAGTTGATAGGGATAACGAGAGTGATAGATTCAGAAGGCGTCAGATGCATGATGATGAGGTTAGTTTCAGAAATAGGGACAATGAATCCAGGCATAGAAGGAATGTTGAAGATTATCCCAGAGAGAGATCAAGGGAAAGTGATTTGGAGAACATGGGCAGTAAGTCAGGGGAGAAGGATGGTGAGAATATTAAGAGGTACATTTATCCTCGAGCAAATATTAAAATTTGAGGAGTTCTTGTTCTTTGATTGTTTATTGTTGGTATCAGGGAGGAAGATATACAAGAGGATTATCAAGATAAGATTGTGATGCAACTTGCTGAACAAGAAGAAGATGACCTTGAGAGAATTGAGGAAAGTAGGAGGCGCAAGCAAGCTATCCTCGAAAAACATAAAAATAAATTCTTGCAAAAAAATGAACTGAATTCAGAAGAAACAAGTAAGAGTTATGGTACTCATTTACCTGTATGAATTCTGCAAAATCATCTGTCATTTTTTTTGTAGTACAAAATTTAGTGTTGAGGTGTTCTCATGTGATAAAGTACTCTGGGATTTCTTACTCGTTGATATAATGGTGTTGAAACTTATAGAGCTTGTTTGGCTTGTTTTGGAAGTTTTGGAGAAATATTGGGGAAATAAAATTTTAATGTAATCATTTTAGAATTGAACACAATTAATTTAAATTATTAAAATTAGTATATTATGGGTTAAAAGGTACTCTGATAAAAGCTTGTTTTTATCGTTGTTTATAATTTTGATGAATCATTTAAACTTCTCATTGATATCGGTCCTGTTGGAGCATCATGAACTTGCTTGTGTTTATTTGTTTTTCCTGAAACAATAAGCAGGTACATATCCTCTGTGGAGCATCTGTGTTTGTAGAAATGGAAAAATAGAAGTACCACGCAAAATGTTTATGGGCTTGTTTCTATTCGTTCTCCAAAATAAAAAATTTGTCTGGTTCTTCAGATTTTACCATAGTCCACTCATTTTACTTATTCTAGTAATTTCCCATTCTTTTTTTATATTATTTTATCAGGTTTATTATCCAAACTATTTTTTCAATGTTCATATAATTTATAAATTAAATTTTTTTCTCCAACATGTTATTAATTTATTTGAGATATTCTTTTAATTATTTCCTATTTATTTTTTATATTCTAATGGAATATTTATAACCATAAATTTTACTGCTTTAGTTTTTAATTGCATTATTAATTATTTTTTTGCTTTTAAAATAAGGTAAGTAAAAAGTAAAGTACTACTTAATAAACTTTTTAGAAAGTATCTCCAAGTAGTATTTATTTTTGTTGGTAATAAAAATATTGACTTCTAAACCAACACCTGTATATTTTTTCTTATAAAAGCCGTATATTCAATAAGCAGAAACAAGTAATGGGAACAATCACCAAATCTCGCTCCTGAATGCACCTACTGAATATTTCATGTCTTATTTTGATTTTCCCCTCTTGGCTAATACTTGCCTCATGGCCAGTTAAGCAAGATGGACGGTCTTCTGAACAAGTGGTATCTTCAGAAGCTGCAGTGGATTGTATTGACAATCAGGTGGAAGGCTCAGAAATTTTCGTCCCTGAGTCAAACTTTTCAGTTGGGAAATCACCATTGCAAAATGGTCTTTTAGCTATTCAGAGGCCGGCTGGAACTGGAACTGGAACTGGTGGACTAGGTGATGGTTCCCCCAAGGTAAGCTAACCTCAATTGCCCTTGATGCACTACATTTCGATTCTCACACCACGCGATGGTGTACATTGTCTTTTATTAGTACGACATAATTGGATAAATGGCATATTTATGTACCTTTTTAAGTTGATATTACCTTAAGATTTCTCCTAATTTCTTCTTTCTGTTCTGATTTGGCTTGCGGAGATGATTGAAATTATTTATAAAACTGTGCAGAGTGAAAGGTCGGCTGATATGTTCCGTGATGATATATTTGGAGAGTCACCTGCTGTTACTTGGAAAAAGGTCAGTGCTAAATCTGATGCGATTATTTTTTACCTTTTAATTTCCTGTTAGAACAATCTGGATTCAACATCCTAGGAGTTCATTGTTGCTTTATATATCATTGTTCTCTGTCTTTGAGGTTTCTTTTTCTCCACCGCTTTCACATCTTCTCAACATCTACTGGGATGAGTTAACATTTTTTCATCTCTTTTGGCAAAACACAGCCTTCTCATTAGCTATGTCTACATTAGAACATGCGGGAAATGTTCAATGATTTGTTTTTAAAAATTAAGCTTTTCATGCTGGTTATTACGCTCACCTTATGGTTAAGCAGTTAAGTTTTTGCCTACATGCCAGTTTGCACTTGACTTTAAATGAGAGTAACAATTCTATTAATCAAATTTTGTTTGTGAACTAAACACTTAATCAGGGAAAAGCAGACAATGTGGCTGTTGAAAGAAGTGAGCTTCATGACAATTGGGATGATGCAGAAGGGTACTACGGTATGTGTCTCACCATCAATATCATGATCTGTTTCTATGTGCATCCTTTCAGATATTGATAGCTCAAGTTGGACTTGAAGAGCCCATCTGTTCTTTTCACTTTCTCGAAAGCATGTAGTATATACATAGGTGTCAATACAGTGTCTCTAGCTCTTTGAGGTTGCAACATAGCTTAATGGTGCCATCAACTGAAGAACGGAGAATGTTAAGTTTGATAAAAGTCTACATTTTTGTCATTTTATTCCTATTTTCAAATTGTGTTTTTATGTTACTCACCTAGGCTCCTTTTTTCCCCAACATCCAGGCTACCGATTTGGAGAAATACTTGATGGTCGATATGAAATAATTGCTGCTCATGGGAAAGGAGTCTTTTCTACTGTTGTTCGAGCAAAGGATCTCAAAGCTAACTCCAGTGACCCTGAAGAAGTAGCAATTAAGATTATCCGCAATAATGAAACAATGTGGGTAAAATATCAAGTCTCTCATTTAATGCAGTAAATGATAGTTAACTGTGATTAAGTCCAGGTGTTGCCATGTAGGTATAAGGCAGGTATGGAAGAGTTGGTAATTCTTAAGAAATTGGTCAAAGCAGATCCCGAGAACAAGCGCCACTGCGTTCGCTTTCTTTCCACCTTCAAGTATCGAAATCATCTATGTTTAGTTTTTGAATCTCTGCATATGAACTTACGTGAGGTTCTTAAGAAATTTGGTCGTAATATTGGTCTGAAGCTTACTGCTGTGAGGACGTATGCGAAGCAACTATTAATTGCGCTGAAACATCTGAAAAACTGCAGTGTTCTTCATTGTGATATCAAGCCAGATAACATGTTGGTATGATGCCAGTCATTCTTCAGTTCTCATAATTATTTCTGAGTTCATTCTCTGCCATACCTAATATTGTGCATTTTCTTCCTTAGGTGAATGAAGCTAAAAATATATTGAAGCTGTGTGACTTTGGAAATGCCATGTTTGCTGGTAAAAATGAAATCACCCCATACCTTGTCAGCCGTTTTTATCGCTCCCCTGAGATAAGTAGGTTTTACTTTTTATTTCTTTCGAATTTGTTTTTGTCCAGTATCAGAAAGTTATAGTGTAGCTTATCTCTTTCCTTTTCTGTAGTTTTGGGCCTGCCTTATGATCACCCCATGGACATCTGGTCAGTTGGTTGCTGTTTGTTTGAGCTCTACACTGGGAAAGTTTTATTTCCTGGTCCTACCAATAATGACATGCTCCGTCTTCACATGGAACTGAAAGGTTCATTTCCCAAAAGGATGCTTCGAAAGGTAAGAAACCTGTTGGCGTGATTTGGCCTTGTTGTACCACTTTTTTCTTCTAAGTCTGCATGTCTTCTATTTTTCAGCTATGATATTAGTGGTTATGATTTAGAGCTATATTGTGCAGGGAGCATTTGCTGACCAACACTTTGACCAGGATTTAAATTTTCTTGCTACAGAGGAGGACCCTGTCACGAAGAAGGTAGGTAGGAAGTTAATATTACTTTAATTTCTATAGATGTAGAAAGTTGAAATTCCTGTCTCAAGGTGATTACTATGAATTCCTACGGTTTGGTTGAGCTTTTGCTCTGTTGTTGTAGGGGATTAGGAGACTAATAGTAAACGTGAAGCCAAAAGATTTTGGCACACTACTTCTGGGATCTCCTGGTGAGGATCCAAAAATGTTAGCTAATTTTAAAGACCTTATGGAAAAAATTTTTGTGTTGGATCCAGACAAGAGGTTGAGTGTATCTCAAGCCCTGAGCCATCCTTTCATCACGGGCAAGTGAAACACTGATGCTGCTTCTGACTACGGAACTGCTGTTGCATTCAATACTTGTACATTTTCATGAGATCTCACTTAAATCAATTGTCTAATGGGGACATTATTTGTCTTTGTTCTCTCTGTGGGAGCAAGAACTCGGGAGACCTTCACTGCGCACGGTAGAAGTTCTTAGAGATGATCTTGGGAAATGCATTTAACAAGGAGTTCTTTCGTTGGATTGTTTACAGTGTCTATTGTAAGATAACCCCGCCAAAGGTTTTTTTCTCAGCCTGTTTGTACTATTTATTATTGGGGACAATTAAGAAAGTTTATAATGATATCATATTTTTACTTATATCACTTTCCTATTCTGCAACCGATCCATGTGGTTAAATAGAATGGTGTTGTTTATCTTGTTGAAGAGAGAATAGAACTATTGTCTTCATACATGTGCACACATGTTCTGTTATTATAGTCATGATACATTACAGAATTTCCTGGGATAGTTGGGAAATGTTTTTTAGGTTTCATCCCCCACATATTCTATTCTCATCCCAGATATTCTGCTTAAGAAATGGTTTTTGTTTTTAATTTTTTTTTCAATCCATGATAATTAATTCCACGGGATTATTTCATTGTTTATTTTATGTCTGTAACCTGCTGTAGATTATTTTGGTTCCTAGAGATTCTGATGTAACCTTTCATTCAGGAAATCTACCTGTGCTATGAGGAAACCATTCAGTGATTTTAGATGCTAAAAAGACACTCTGGAGAAGGTACCTTGGTTTGTTAATTAGGAGTTTGTGTGTGGAACCTTTTACAATACATCAGTTGGTTCCAGAAGCTGCTTCATTGACCATCGTTTGGTTTCTCAATTCATCAGTCATGATTTTAGGTATTCTGTATTTGGATGTTTGGTCCAGAGTTTCGTTCTTTGATTCACAGTAGTTAGCTTACATAATATATTATCGAGAATAATCTCTCCTGGTGTTTTTCCTGGCCATTTTTTGGTCCTTAGTTCTTATATAATGATTATAGGCTACACTTTCAACATGACTTATTATATTTTTCTTTCCTTCTTTGTTTTCTCCTTGGATAGTAGATGCATGGTTTTTGGTGCTGGGTTTTAGAACTATGACTATTTATGTATGTATGTTTCTATTGAGTTGCTATGCATCTGATCCATGGTTTGGTTGTTCTGGAGGATTCTATGCCCTGGACTAGGAGGTGTTCATATGCTGGTTCAAAGTGTGAAACTCTTTGGTGGGTAAACCATGTGACTTTGTTGACTTTATTTTCTCGAGCATTCATTGTCAAATGATATCGCAACAATTGTTTGTGACATGCATTTCTTTGTTGATAGAATTTGAGCTCACATGTGCGTTCACAACTCTGGTAAGTATCTCCTGTATCTTGAATATTGTCCTGCGTCGTATGATGATCTTATAAATTGGCGTGGTTAGACTAAGGTGCTCATGTTTGTGCGAGTCTTTTGATGTTTGTCTTCCAAATCCTTATGTAATATCCAAAGTCGTTACCATTTGATTTGTCGGAACTTAGTTTTTGTGTTTTCTGCTTATCTTTTGGCCATGTATATTGTGCCACAGGAGCACTTATCACTTATCAGTACATCAATCTTTTTGGTTTATCCTTGGTTTATAGACTATTGGAACTCGTAGACACCGTTTGATTCGTGATATATGATGATTAAATGTTATTGATGTTTAATGAATGGTAAAAGAAGTTTATTTTTGTAATCACTTATTATATGGTGTTTGGTGTGTGAGATGGTTGTTGGTTAAACAATTTATAATTATCTTATCAACCACACCATATAATACTTACAATCAAACTTTGTTTATGAGCATCATACAATGAATGAGGTTACTCTCTGAACTGCAGAACTGGTTCAATTGTAGGGTGGGTCTTTTCAAATGAGTGGCCATCATTTAGTGATACCAAAGCAACAAATTTTTGAATTTGAAAAAGCAATAAAGGTCGCCATTCCTGATTTAATCTAGTTGCATACTGAATAGTGCAATTTAGTTCTTCAAGTCATCATATAATTTAAACTTGTGACAGGTGGAATTCAAAATTCCAATTTCCCTCGTTACACTTTTTGTTGCTCCCTTCTCTTGTATCAATATTTTTCATTTGGATGTTAGACACGTAAGAATTTGCTTATCGTTTCTGTGGTATTCATTTGCGGAAGATAAGCAATTAGTGATGTAGACAAAAATTAATGTGGCACCACCACCAAATTTTGAAATCAATGAAGTCGAATGCATCGAATAGTTTTTGTCTATAATTTTTCATGTGCATATATAGGAAGTCAAATGATGAAACACGTAATGTTGTGTGGATATTTGTAGCTTTCAGTGACTATGAATTCGTTGTCATGTGGTGTTTTGGAGGTTGAAGGAAAGGCTTGTCCTCTCTAACTTTCAAAGTGTAGATTAGTTTCTTCCAGGACCAGATATAAAAACAAATCTGCTAGGTTTGCAAACTGTTGTTACTTGAACTGGATGCGGGGTTATTTTGGTCTTACACAGGTATATTGGTGTGTCTCATTTCATGAGAATAGCTGTTACTTGTAAATGATGCTTATTAGAAAAGGCATGTGGAATTATCGTCATGTTAAACAGATGTGTGTCATTTCACGAGACCTGTACTCCGAAGGGACAAATGTGGTTATGAATGAAATCTTGACTTCAATCAAGTTTTACCTACTGTTTGGGGAAGAACTGCATGCTTTGATGGGTCTTCTAGACAGGTGGTGTAATGTACTGTAATAAGGATTGATTTTTAAAATAATCTTGTTACTTGTAGAGCAGAAGCTGATTGCCATTCAGGAAAACAAATTGCATATAATGTAAAAACATTTACAACAAAGGAAGACCAAAAGTCATACAACCTTTTCCCTAAATAACCTTTCCGGTTTATCGGTCCCTGTACCAATCTAGTGGGCGGGCTTTGATTGATTTTCATGCCAAGTTAAGCCGCAAGGATCAATGAAGACGGTTTTCACAGCCAGTTTTTGTGTTGAGTTATAACAAGTACCTTGATGTTTGATAACCATTAATTTGACCTAATTTTTTCTTCTATCTTTGCAACGATTTTTTGTCTTTGATCAATTAATGTGTTTGTCCGTCCTACTTTCGTGTCTGTAGTTTTTTTGTTGCCCGTAAAAATTGTAAAAACATTTTTGTGATCGTGCGATTTCAATTCTAATAACAGAATTTACTTATTTGGATTTTATTAAATATTAAATGCCACCAGTTTGTTTATTATTTATTTTAAGTTTACAAGGAAGAATTTGATTTGCTCATACTACGTTACCAATGAAGGGTTGATAGTGGTTCTCGGTGTGCTAGCTAAAACATTACACTAACCACATTTCCTTGTTATGGCCCTTTGCAAAAAAGAGATTGTATATGTGACATGCAAGAGAGTGCCTTGTTAGCGTTTTACTTATCGATTCCCCCATAGGAGCAATTCTTGGTGGTTCATGAGATCTTTTAGCCTACCTGCCTGCCTGCCTGCCTGCCTTCTATGTTGATTACGCTAGGAGTGCTAGTGTTTTGGAAATGGGAGGGTTCTCTGCAGGTTGGAAGATTTTCATCAATGGCTCTAATATACTTGTTTATTATTGACCTCGTGGAGTGCTTTCACCTCATTGTTAGTGAGGTTGGCATGAATTTTTGAGAAGTCCATAGATTTGTCGTGTTTTTGTATTCTTGAAGTTAAATTATCCTTTCACGAGGTTCTACGCCAATGGCTTTCCTATGGCTTTGTTATGAACTGCAATTTGAAATAGAGATTTTAACCCACTTTCCTTTTACGACTACAGACATTCTTTATTATTTTATTTTCACCCTCTCGAGTAAATAATGGCAATTAATATGAAAGTTGTATATATAATTTTTCTTATTAGTATGATGGTTTAGTAGTAGTTGGTGGCGGACTAAAGAAATTGGGGTGGCGTGTAACGAGTAGGAGTCTAGATAATTTTTCTCACTGGTGACTCAGATTGAGAAACAATGCTTTCAGTAACTCTGAAAATCTTGATTAATTTGCGACAGAGTGAAATCTTCCCATTTGAACTACGATACACGATTGCTGTAAGTTAGAATGATATTTAACGTACGTCGTATGTCGTTGAAATCAAAATAAATAAGAAATGGTAAACGATGAGATGGTCGATTCTCGTCCTTGTATAATTTTGACAGAATTCTGTCAAAATTTTGCCCATGTGGCAATCATCAATGTTGAAAATTTAATATATTTTTAAATGTTTTGAAAGACGGACTGTTGTCCGAGTGATTTAACATGTGGGCTAATCTAATATGAATATTGTAGTTTGAAAAGTGTTAAGATGGCAAAAACTTGTGTGAGACGGTCTCACGGGTCGTATTTTATGAGACAGATCTTTTATTTGGGCCATCAATGAAAAAATATTGATTTTATTGTGAATATCGGTAGGGTTGATTTGTCTCACAGATAAAGATTCGTGAAATCGTCTCACACGAGATCTATTCTTAGATATGTCGAGCCGTATGTTATTACATTTATAAGCGCATTCAATGATGTAGACGCAAAAAACACAGATCTTTTTTCATAAAATTCTTTGATTTTGCTTTCTTGTTAGAACGCTTCTTCTAATCTGCTAGACGATGTTGAAATTTGTCGATCTCAGAATGGACTACTTGTAAGTATTTTAAGATTGCTTGTACAACTTGAATTTTTGCATTAAATTGCTAGGAAACTTCGCGTGTATACGAAAGAATTTCTGTTGCATTCGCACTCTAATTTTAGGGCCTTTCCATAATGACTTTGATTTCGTTTTCAAAATTAATTTAGAGGGAACGTAGTTAGTATAAAAAAACTTGATAATTACATATGAAGGTTATTAAATCTGTAATGCAGTGTAAGTTTTCAAAATGGCCTCAAAATCTATCGATATAAAAATTTTGACATGGTGGTGAGGAAAGTACGAAACTTTTTAGAAACGCATGTCTCGTTTGTATTTGTTTGTGTTTTTATGCTAATGTTGCTGCTATCCATCAATTTTAAACAAATCTTGTGTCATACTCCATTCATTTTGTTAATGTTTCTGTTTTTGATTGACGTGCATAATTTTTTCTAATGTCTTGAAAACCCGCAGTTGCTATTTTTCGATACACATTAGATAACTCTCTGGACTAATAATTTATAAACCACACTAGTCAGATAAAACAAACTGCGAAAATTTTGTTTGACAAACTCACTATAAAGTGTTGATAGGGAGAATCGAAATATTTACTATTGATCAAACATTTATTCATGCTTTTTTGGAGCTGGTAAGCACAACTTTGGGTATATCTTTGGTGCTCATTTTCTTTTGATAAATTAACTTTGAGCGCTTCTGACGAAATGTTGAATTAATGATTTAAGAGTTATTACTATTAATTAGTTAATTAATATTATAAAAGATCTCGAGGGTTTATATGTACGTACAATTAGTGCACTGATCAATAAGTTAAATTAATTAATATATTTTTTTAAAAAAAAGCCATATAAAATGTATGCCATATACGAATGAAACCATTTACTTAGGAGTGGAGAAAATATATAATATATACATTTATTATATTATAATTATAATATCGATTTTTTTTTTTTTGGAATTAACTCGAATCCAAACTTCATATACTTGATTATGCAAAATAACATTTATCCGTATCAATTACATAATCCATTTTGTTTTTTAACACAAACTAAAAAAATTATGGGGAAAACATTATGTACATGTAAATTTTATTATACACCTTATTCAAATTGAATATAATTAAAAAACAATGAACAAGAGTATATCAGTAAAACAGTTTATTGAATGTGAAAACTTGAATTATATATTTGGGACGAACGAAGAAAAAAAAAGCCTAAACTCGACAAAAAAGAAGAAGCTCGAACTATACGATTGAGACGAAGTGAGTATTTTGATCGATTGGTGATCTGAATTTCAATCAAGAAAATAACAATTTTATCCTTACTTAAAAGCAATTAAATATTCTTTATGACTTTAGAAATTTTATGCAGACATCTCAAGTTATTGCTGCTTTTGTATCACTTACATTCCTACACAATTACTTGCAACTTGAAAATCTAATTTTTATTCTTACATAATATTTATATTGATATTAGCAGCTCAACAAACTCTCTGACTTTTGTGGGCATCCCAATTTCTTTTCTTTTAGGTTATCATCTATATTATACACACACTAACTTTTATACAAGTGTGTGAAATACGAGATCTTAAGGTAGTATTTGGAAATGTTAAAAAAATGATTATGAATTTTATTTACAAATTTTTTATAGAAAAAATCAATCATCACTTTTCAAAATATTTGCAAACATTATTTAAATTGAAGATTGTGAATGATACAAACAAACACTATTAGGAATATTTTTTTTATATAAAATAAAATAAAATTGACTAGTAGTCGACCTATGCGCTAGCTTGACTGCTTGAGTTTCTCCCAAAAATTTATTGGCAAAAACTTACATGAGACGAATTTCTTATTTGGGTCATCCATGAAAAAAATATTACTTTTTATACTAAGATTATTACATTTTATTGTGGATATCGGTGACCTGTCTCACAGATAAAGAGTCGTAAGATTGTCTCACAAAGATCTACTCAAATTTCTATTTAATCTTTGTTTTGCACCAACCCGTGTGAGTTTATAAGCTATATTTCGCTCGGGTTAGTCCATGTAGTGTAGGAGTTCTCCCGTTTACTTCTTTTTCTTAATATAGTTCCAAAAAATGTCTCGTATTACAATTTTTTTACCCAATATAGTCCTTTTTGTTATTGATTTGTTGGGAAAAAAAACCCAATTCGATCCTTAAAGATTAACAAAATCCAACGCAATCCTTTTTTCTTGCAACTGCCACAAATTAGTCCTTTATGTTTTAAAAATTTGCCCAAATAGGAAAATTAAATAAAAATAGAAAATAAAGGTAAAATAGGAATAATGATAGAATAGGAAAAAATTTCTAAACAAAATAGATTAAATTAGGACACTGAAAAGAAAAGAAGGCTAAACTGAGAATTGTCTAAATATCAAGGACCAAATCTGGAATTACCTCTGATTTGCTAGTAGATCACGATTTTGGTCATTTGTGAGACACATATTGGGTATTTATTCCCAATTTATTTCAATTCATATGCAACAAGTGAATGCCAGAAATAACAATGAGATACAAATATAGAATAATAACGTCCGAAACTAAATCGGGTAAGAAATCGCAATATGAAGCTATTTTGGTAAAAAAGCAAACAATAGTAACTGAATTGGGAAAACCCCAAAACTATAGGGACTAAGATGAATATTATTCTTTCCTCGGATTGATCTACTGAAAAATACTTTATATTGGAATTTGTTTTCCTATAGAAATTATTCCTCTTATTTTAGATTATATTATATGATATTTCAATTCAATAATCATTCTTCGCCTCTCCAGTAATCACCTTATTATTTGGGTTAATTGGGTTTTAGTCTTTACACTCCAAACTCAAGTTATGATTCAGTCATCGTATCAGAAATATTTAATTTTAACACACTGAAAATGTTTTTCATTTAAATTCTTTGAACTTAAAAATCCAAACATTTTGTATCTGAAATGCATAGATTTGTACCTTATTTTCGACATTATGAATCTTATTGTCCCAAAAAATGTTAACATTCCATATCTAAAAATTATATATCTAATTTGATTTAGGTTATACTTAAAAATTTGTACATTTTTGCTACTATCTCAATTTTTTGTATCTATGTTTATGGTTTTAGTTTTCTTATCTTACATATGAAATAGATACTATATTAAATTAAAACTTACTGATATTAAAACTCATGAATTTATGTCACAATTTCAACTATATGTACCTATTTGGACTCAAAAAATACCATGAAACTGAAATGATAATAACATGTGGGGTCAAGAGGCTCAAACTGAGTTTTCCAACACGAAAACTGATCCTAAATTATATTTGATGTCTAATGTGATAATCCAAATATTTTGGGAGTTTTAAAATTTTATTTTTATTTACAGACTTGTATTGATATTATTTTCGAATTATGTAAGTAATAATAATTTCGGATATATTGACTAATGCATTATACAATATCACTCGCCTCCTACAATCCTTTCCCAGATAAACCTGAGGATCAACTCGAGGAAGACGAGTCGGAGCAGTTTTGGGGCTGGTGAATTTCGAGATTTTAGTTTAAGTTTAAGCTTTTATTTTATTTGTAACGTTTCCACATTAAATTCGATCGTTTTTCGGTTATTGGATTGTAAAGACATTGTTATTCATTTCAAATTATGATATAAACTGATTTTGGTTTATACTGTGTTACGAGGTTGGTTATTTTCAATTGTGTGTGTGAGAACCCGAATTTTCAGCAGTAGCTAGCATTTTGCAGTAGCTAACAATATTCAGCAGTAATACAAAAATTTCAGCAGAATCTAACAATTCCAGCAGCAATTAATATTTCAGAAGCTGGTATTTTTTCAGCAGATATAATTCAGCAGCAGAAGAATTCAGTAGAGCGATATTCCAGCACACAACTACTGATTCTGGTTATGACTTGTAACTGAAGCATTTAACATGGAATAAAGGCTGTTAATGACACATAATGACATATTATGGTCATTAATTGGGAGGCTAACAATCAGAATTTTGCCTATAAATAACACCCCCAAATCTCTGAATTGGTGTTACACAAATCTTGAGTTATCACTTGAAATTCGAGCTAAGAGAGTGCTATTTTTGAGCATAAAAATCTAGTAGAGAGAGCAAGCGGATTCCAGACTTCAACCGAAAATTTCTAGCAAAGTACGGTAAGTGAGCTTATGTATAAATATCTTGAAACCAGTTTGATAATTCTGTTTTGAAGCAAAGTATATGTATTTGTGATATCTGATTTTTGAAGCACTGAAACCTAGTGAACTAATGGTAGGAATATATATTCTGAAACATTCCTGATTACTGAATTCTGATTACTGATTACTGGCCTCACCCTTTAGAGGAGAGAACATATAGGGGACTGATATCATTTTAGCCATGAAATTCACAAACATGCTCAGTGCTTGCTTGCTAAATTTTAAGTTCTGATTTATGTTCTGAAACCTGTTATTCCTGAATATCGATTCATGTTCTGAAAGTAAGAGTTTCTGTATATTATTTGTATTACTGTTTCTGTTGAAAATTGTTTTGAAAACTGGGAATTATTCCTGTCCCCGCTTATTGAGTGACGACCAAATCACTCACCCACCAAACTCATCTCAGATAAGAACAAAGAAGAAACATTAGAAGAAGAAGATCAAAATCAGTTTTGGGGCTGGTGAAGAAGACTGTTGTTTCTCAGTTCTAATTTATGTTTTTCCGCTGCATCTGTTAATACATTTTTTGTCTTGTTTTTACATTTCCGTCATAATACATTAGTTACTTGAGTTTGTATCAGACAATGAAATTTTCAGTATTATGAATAAAAAGACTGGTTTATGAACTTTTGTACTTCTTAGACTCGTTGTTTTCAAATGTAAATTTGAGAGCAACGCCGGTGTCGACTAACCACGTCCCTGAGACGTGACTGTGTGATTGCTAAACAACGTCGGTGTCGACTAACCCGGTCTCGAAGCGTGACATCTCAGACTTAATCTAAAGATCTCTTTTATTATTTTGTATTTTCTTGGTACTACGATACAAATATAAAATAAATAAATAAATAAATTGGTTCATAATTAATTAAATAACCCCACACGTCCTTTGGCAGTTATTATATAAAATCTCCAAATTTTGTTTAAGGTGCCATCAGTCTTCTTCCCTTCGTCACCAGCAAAAGGTGCAAATCGGCAACCGCTTGTTTGTACTCTAAGACCCTGCTCTTCAACAGCTAGATACTCTCAAGTTCTTGGAAAGAAAATAAGAAAAGATATTACTTATGGGCATAAGAAGAAAACTGTATTCTTTAATGAGAAAAGGCTTCAACACTTCGAAATTCAAAGGGACTCTGAATTTGGTGATTACTAGATTGGCAGTGTTAAAGAACCCGCGCAAGCTCGGGGCAACGTCGCATGTTCCGACGTCGTTGAATTCCTTAACCTCCGCTACCATGAGAGAGCTCTTCTAAGGGTAATATATTTGTTTATTTTGCGACTCTGTAGTGTGTTGCTAATGCTTGCAAATGACATTAGTTTTCAGTGTCTTCCTATACTCTTGATACACCCTTTTGATGCGAATGAAAAGACATTTATAGCTGATATTTTCTTCTTTCATCGGACGTATGACCCGTTATCTCATGGAAGAATTGAGCTTGTTGCTGGACTCAAATTCTACAATGATTAGATTTTTGTATCATTCTATTATATATATCATCTCCTGATTACACGTCGTTCATCGTCTCATCTCACGAACCAACGGACTTTTATTTTTTGGATTACTATGTCCTAATATGGCATCAAAACAGGGGTATAATTTGATAACTTGTGGTCTAGTTCATCGAACCGATCTTGTCTGCATAACTTTTTAAGCTGTTTCTACCTAATGTTCAATCAGCATGTACACTCGAGTCTTGGATTCTTTTGAGACGAGTGGTTTATTGATATTTTATGGAATTGTATAGTCTGATTGTTTTTATTTTTTTATGTATTGATATGCAGGTTGAGCAAGTGATTAAGGAGCAAAATATGTTGGATGTGTATGCCATGTTGGAAGGATACTGTCATTTGTTGATTGAGAGAGTCAGCCTCATCGAACAAGAAAAGTTAGTTTTCTTCTCTCATCTGTTTTCTTGATTTCTTAACTGCCGATTGAGAATTTTGTTGCTCGAAATCAAATTTTCTTTTCCATTCTTCATATATATTTCAAGTTTTGTCGTTTCATGCAGAGAATGTCCTGATGAAATTGTGGAAGCTGCATCAAGCTTGATTTATGCTGCTTCAAGATGTGGTGATTTTCCAGAACTTCAAGAAATTCGCAAGATTTTCTCCTCTCGTTATGGGAAGGATTTCGTGGCTCGGGCAGTTGAATTACGCAACAAGTGTGGTGTGAATCCTAAGGTATATATACTAAATATTCGGCCGAATTATAAAAATTTGAGTTGTATCGTTGTCACATGTTACAAGTACTTATAGTTAAACGTAAACAATAATCAATTTAATATTCTAGTTCGTACATAATTTGTTTCCTACAAACAGATAATACAGAAGTTTTCTACAAAAACGCCAACCTTGGAGAGTAAAATGAAGGTGCTTCAAGATATTGCTACAGAAAAGAACATTGTTATGCCAAACGAGACGAATGCTCCACCGATCGTACTGGTAAATTAGCTAATCTTTCAACTCAATAATTCGCTCAAAATTACGCGCGTAAAATCTTTTAAAAATGAGTTGAGTAAATATACTGTGAAATTACGATATTACTGAAAACTCGAAATCATTAATTCTGTGTATACGGACAAAAATATGCATGCTCAAGATTTAAAAACACTATTTTTTTAATGAGAGCTTTTTGCAATTTCGAAATTTCAAAGTGTTAGTATATCATATATGCAATTACGTCGCGTCTCACACAATTCTTTTCATCTGTTTACATATTAAAAAGCGTCAAGTTCAATAAGAAACTTTAATCTGAATTTTCAGAGTCTATCACCCCATCAGAAAGATGAAGATTCAAGAAAAGGGAATCGGCAAAACAACTCAAAAAGACATGATGATGTAGAAGAAGCAATGGATTTCACAGAATCGCCAAAACTCAGGGTAAAATACAGAGATGTCGCTCATGCAGCACAAGCGGCATTCGAATCCGCAGCATACGCAGCGGCTGCCGCCAGAGCTGCTGTAAAGCTCTCTCGATCTGAATCAACCCATACTGACGACCAAGATCCTCCAAATCATCAGCCAACAAAATTATCATCGGCCACATTTCATCCTACTCGAGATGAAAAGGATTCATTAGAAGATAAGCTGAAATTTGAAAAAGTTCACCCCATTCAAAGCCATGATTGGGTACCTGAAACTGAGAACAAAACAGGCTATAAAAGGTCCTTGTCTGGTACAACTGCGGATTTAGAAGCTGAAAACATTAAGGAAATGGAAACTTCGTCTGAAGAGGGAAATATTGATTCCAAGCCACTGGCAACAGAGGTAGTTTTCGATCAAAGTGATGATGAAAACGATGAAGTTACCGAAGGGAGTGGCAACAATTCAACTACTCCTCTTACTACAGGACTCTTGCAACATAATGGAGAGCTGGATTTAAAACCGAGCCAAATTCATCAGCATCTGTGACGAGAACTGAGAGTTCAGGACCTCTGAACATCAACCGGAGGCCGATTTCTGTGAGGAATCAATGGAGACAGGGAATGAAATAAAAGTTTACTTTCGAGAGAGAGTTTACGATTACTAAAGGTTGGAATATCAACATAATTGTTGAGTACAATTTAGTCTGGATATGCCTAGTGTATTTGTATATGCTCGATTGAGTAATACATTTGTTGGAAATTTGAATAAAAATTATGTCTCATGAATGTGGGAGTGTCTTTTAGCTCCCACATTCTTGAGTTAGTTGTGACTCATTATTGTGAAAGTGTATTTTGACTTTCCACATTCTTGAGTTAATTGAAGAGTTTTGGCTCTTCATATTCTTGATTTAATAGGAAGATTAATTGAGTTAATTAATCTTGCATGACCCTTCCTCATTTCAAACATATGAAAAAATCTTATTTCTTTCAAGTATTCTCTTGCATGCCTTAGCTTTTCATTTGGCCTCCGTTAAATTTCGGTGATAAAGTAAAGGTACGTTTTTAGTTCGCTGTAGTGGTGCCTCGTGCTAGGTTACTGCTAGTTGTTCCGTTATATCCTGGGAAACAGACGTCCAAGTACATCCTTGAAGCACATACCGATGTGACGAATCTGTTTTAAGGACATTATATTTCATACAGGCCTTGGTTTGTTTTATCTTAAGTTTTTTTCTACTTTTTTTCTTCAATATATTTTTCGCTGGTTTTCTGTCAATATATTTTTGTAATATACCATTCGATATATCTTGCAACAACATTTTCTTTACTGATAAAAAAAGCTAGCATTTGAGAATTGAACTCAAATTTTTTAGACAATCTTGTAGAAAAGTCCAATGAAAGAGAAAATGCAATACCAACTTTAATTAAATTCAAGATAAACTGACGGGAAAATTTGTATGAACTGAATATTTGCATTTGCTGCCAATTGGAAACAATTTACAATACACTATATATCTACTTTCCACTTGTCTTCGAGAAAAATGACCACCATCAAAGTAAGTTCCGCATAAGACCCTTAACATTATAAATCCCCAATGATCCGAATTTGAAAGCATCAAACACAAACAAGAAATGCATGAAACACATGGCAACTTGTGTAATGAATTGGATTATTGACGTCCCATATTCGTTGATTGTTTACACTGTACCAAAACGAGTCTTTCCGACGTGTTTATATCCTCGTAGACACGTATACTAGGTAGCTTCCTAGTAGGTCACTCATACTAGAATTACTCCAAGTCAAGCACGCTTAATTTTATAATTTTTATGTGATGAACTCCTAAAAAGAAAATGCACCTTGTGATATGATTAATGCACCTATCAAATCTTTTAAACACTTCTCAACAGCAGAGTTCTATATCTAAATAGTTTTGGAATCTCTCTCATTCTGGTATGAGATCAGTTCATTCATGTTCTTTTCCCTAGAAATCTACCAGGAGTCGCTCATTGTCTATGCAACCTCATAGCACCAGCGATCACCCCGTCCTCTTGGGCCCTGAACGTCACATATCCACCAGTAAAGACAATCGGAATTTGGAGCATTGTAATCAATATGATGTCTCCTATACTGAGCTGAGGCGGCAAGTCAGGAATTTGATAGCTGAATATGATGATGGTGTTGACTAAATACTCGGAGCCCGGAAACAAAGCCCTAATCACAGGGCCATCATCGCATGTTTCGCAACCAATATGGTGTTTATAATTGGCCTGGAAACCAGGAGGAATGTGCTTCTCCTTCTTGGATGATTAACTTGTGGGGAGTAGCTGGTAATGGGACTGGGGTTCTATACCACAAATCACTCACCCCAGAAGAAAACCGAATCAAGTATGATCGTTCATAGAAAATTTTACTTCAGCTCACTGCGCTCATGTTTTGTTAAGCCCTTGACAAATTCTCTATTGTCATGTGGCCACTGCAGGAAGGAAGAAGAATCACAAGGGAAGAACATACAAGCGAGCCAAAAATTCTGGGTGATTGTAGGTAATTTCAATAGACAAATTCAAAGATTCCGAGTTGAAAACGTGTTAATAGAAGCGCGAGGCATGGCTTATAAGTGCCATAGAGCCAAGGCGCAAGGCGAGTTGGGCATCCAATTGAAGTGAAACACCACCCTAGAATGATTAACTCGAAATATCCTCTCAGAAAATTTAGTAAGATACAACCCAATATATATTTTGTAGATTATCAAAGAGGAGTTAGAGAAATATTTTTAATATATCATCGGGAGTATCGGATATTTGTTATCTTGCAATTCACTGTTGATTTATCATCTCTACATCGAAGGTGCACTTACAAGTGGCCCCGGGCCTTTATGGTTAAGGCACAGGCTTGGTTGAAGACTGCGGCATACCTTGTGTCAAGACACAATCGCAGACCCTCCACTGGTCTTGAGCCTAGACGCACGCCTTGCGAGCTTTTTATTACTACACATCTACTATACTTTACTCTTAGCATGCCGAAAGAGGGTAGTTCTATAACATAAGGATACATTTTACTATACTAGCATGAAATCATAGGCAACATAATCCCAGATAACAAAATTTCACATAGGAAACTCATCTTAGACATAACCAAAAATAGTTTTTTTAAAAAAAATAAAAAAGAAACGTACACTAGCAACCCGGGGTTCCATTGTAGTCAAGAAATCCTAAACAGAAAGATTAACGTACATAAGTCGTATCTGGTGAAAAGAACACAAGGAAGAGTTCATTCCCTGGGGCGTGCCCACCACAAAGAACTCAGGGCCCGAAGTCTTGACTTGTAATCATTGATGGCCAGAAGAGCACGAGCAGCTTGAAGGGTGGTCAAGATTCGCTGCAATTGTTGCAAAGTTTGCTGTCTCAAGATATCAGCCTGTCAAGTATCAAATACATAACCTCTTAACGTTTGATAAATCGGAAATACAGGTTCAAAAATGTACTCAAGTAAGCGTTCGAACGTTGGACGTAGGATTTGTAATGATGAAGGTGGGTGATAATTCTTGATTTGGGATTGGGTTTGGGGTTAGACTTGCCTCTTTTAAAAAATATTACTCATAATATTTTTTAAAAAATTTGTTCGAGTGGGTTTTACCCCCCTTACTGGATCCATGATCATAGATTCATGATTGCTGCATCATTGGAAAACCATATGTAGGATAGATTAATTGTACCTGATGGAGGAAATTTTCGAGTGCAGCGAGTTTGCTCATGGCATTAGACATTTGTTCCATGTAATCAGAAACATATCCAGAGTCACAAGGTGTTGAGGAGATGGAGGATAATGTATCGACGAGTGTTTGTTGCAAAGCTTCCATTCCTTGGGATAAGGCATCCTCAGCTTGTTGAGAAGATTGCTGTAAACTTCGGATTCCCATCAATTGTTGTTCGGTTAATGGCTGAATTTGCATTTCAGGTATCTAAAATTCCAAAAACTGAACGGGTTAGAACAAATCAAGACTTGCCACTTTGTACACACAACAAAATTATGGAGTTTTCTTGAGCATATTTTCCCACGATCCTAAAGCCATCTATTAAAAAGGTTTTTTCAACTCATCCTAGTTAGAACACATCATAAATCATACAAGTAAGATTATGTTTCGCCCCACATATCCACTGCGACCTCCCTTTACATTTCGTCGGAAAAGAATGTCAGAACAAAATAAATAAGATTCCAGACAGATAAACTAATAGTTGAATCACCTTGAGAACTTCGGAGGAACGGAAGCCTCCTAACCACATGAAACACCTTTCAGTAGGAGCCTTCCACATACCAGAGAGCATGTGAAACACATCGGATTTCGCACCTACACTCTTCAATCTGAACACTTCATCATAATGGGACATCACCGCATCAACAATAAGCCGTAGTTCACTGTCTCCCACGTGAGAATTCACAGCCGATCTCAGATCCTCTATCAGGTTTCGATGTTCTTCGCGCCATCGAGCATATTCCATGTCAAATGCCAAAGCCCCTACACAAAGTATAATTGCATCGCTTCTAAAAAGTAAGGAATTGTTTTCATAATTGATTGAAAGATGATATCATTTCACAACTTTACCAACCATTTCCACTGTTAGAATGACTATGATCTCCCGTGAATCCAGCCGTAGCAAAGATGCCCTGCATTTAAATATGAAGGCGTTGTGTGATGGAAAATATAATTTCCATATTAAATTGATTTTCCAAATATAATCTTTTTCTGGTTGATTTGATTGAGTATAATATTTAATTATGGTTTTGCTTTTCTAGATAATTATGTTAAGATTTTATTGTGATATAATATCTTCCTTATGTCTAATTTCATTCTTGATAAGATTATGTGGAATATTGGATTTTACTTTTCTAGATATTATATTTATGATAAAGATCTTGAAGATATTATATTATTGATTTAACTCTTGATTTCTTTATTTTGTAGATTTCCTTGTGAGATGAAGTGAATTATAAATAAGAGAGATGAAGATTAAAAAGAAGTGAGAGAGTTTTAGTGGAGGAGTTCACGTGTAGGATTTTCGTGGAGATGATTTTCTTGGGAGCTTAAAAGAAAGAATTTTCGTGGGAAAAATTCAGAGAGTTTGTGTGTAGAATTTTCGTGAAGTCGAAGTGTTTTTCGTGGGAAGTTTTCGTGAAGAGTTATCACGTGAGAAGATTTTCTTGGAGTTTTTAGTGAGTTTTTCTTGCGGCTTCTTCCCCCCGGTCAATATTCACTTCTGTGTGCACGTTCAGAAATTCAGAGAAAACCCTTATTCGAGAAACGTGCTGTGAAGAGGGTGATAGAGTGTTGCTGTGAATGTTGAGAACATCTGCGGACAACATCTGAGAAGAAGTTGACCGAAGATTGCTTCTCGTGGATCTATTGTTTGGCAACACGTTTTTGCTTTCTTGTTATAGTTTTATTCTGGTTGTTTGTTTTAGAAAGCATTTGTTTTCTCAACTTGTTGAGGAAATTGATTTTTGTCATAATCACTAGTGTTAGGTTTTTGTAAACGATTAGAGTTTTTTAGTGATTAATTTTTGCCATAAGGCACCGCACAAGTATTTATACTTGTACATATTTAATCTCGTCCATCTGTTTATTTAAAGTGAATTTGTGTTCCAAAATATAATATTCCGCTGCATGTTGTCCGAGATGTTGTAACATCTGGCACAACATTTAATTCTGATAAAACACGAATTTACTATTTTAAATCATATTCTGATATTCTTATTATTTCGATCGTCTGTCGGACAAAATAATCCTAACATTGTGTATAATCAATTTTATTTTGTATCAACACATTGCATATGACAGAGAAAAGCACCTGCTGTCGAGCTCGTTTCAACTCCTGCTCTAGTTGGGTAAGCTTTTGTCGGCTACTCTCCAGTTGTTGAACATAAGCCTAAAACACAAAGATTAGGACAGGGAAATAAACCTGATCCCGAGCTTTTCCCTACTTAATTGAACTCTTGTTCATAAAGGATAATAAATTCAATAGATTAACGTATACTTTCTTCCTAATTCGACTTTTCTTTGCAGCTTCCCGGTTCTGAGCCAGCCTACGAAGTACCTAGAAAAAAAAGAGCAACAGAAACAAACAAAACAATCACTACAAAGTTACATTCTATATCAAATGAAAATGAGACAACTGCACGTAAAAAATCAACCTTCTGCTCTCCAGTTTTTCCGTCAGAAGGGTCAGTCGAACCCAAAGTTGTCAATATTTCGTTATGGACTCCAGGGAACTAAAAGTACAAACCCAAATCAAAATCATCCCCATCACCATAAATTTCAAGGCAGCCACCTTTTATTTCAACAATAAAAAAAACATGAAAGAACAAAAGCTTCCCTCAGGCCTCACAAAGAAAAATGTTATAAGCTTCCTGTTAAGTTCTAGTTCATGGAAACGTTAAATAAATCCACAACATAACTTCGATAAGAAGCAAGCATAACATGCTCCAGATTCAAGTTTCATCGATTATCTAATAGTTTTTTATCCTTGTCTTTTCGTTCTTTTTTTCCCTTGCAATTTTGAGGAAACAAACAAATATGCAACTAGAACCCAAGTGAGACACAATATAACACCGAATGAATACACTGTCAAACTGTAAACATACATGGCCTACCAGATCTCTATTGCAAGATCTCAAGAACCCTACATACTTATTGTCGTAACCAACAGCTGGTTTGGTCTGCATAAACTTTACTATTACAACCATAAATCGCTACTTTGGAGGAACATCATTAACTTCAGCTACAGTAATATGCTGAGGAGCAACAAAACTGGAGCTGCGGCATGATGCATCTAAGAATTTTATTATAAAAAATGTAATTTCGAACACACTTCAATACGAATTGATTTACACCACCAAACAAATGAAAAATCAAAGCTTGGCAAATTGAGAAGTTAGTTTTTTTAAAGAATTTCTAAGTGATTCCTCTGCCATCGTCAACTCAAGAAAATAGTAAATGCAGTCAAACTTTAGCAAGTCCACGCATTCAATAGATACTCAACATCTCATATCAAAATGTATACGGGTACAAAATACTCGACAAATATTGAATTTAACTTCAGAAGTATCAAGATTATAAAAGAAATGTAAACTAAAATCTATCATACAAAGTTACTGGGGAGCAAGTAAATGAATAGAGGGGGAGATTAAAATATTCAAGAACTTGGATGAAATATTATTTTTAGCTTCATCATTGCGGGAAGAAATTCGCATGTCAAGAACAATATCTGGGTAAATATTAAATTCCAAACTCGGTCTAAAAGTTTTGGAAATTCAATGTGCATAATGGAGATGGAAAAATGAAAGGATGCTCAGTGAAGAGAATTTGGAAAATTAATTGGCCGTAGGAGACGAAAAAAGCCCAGAGGCATGGATATGCCTCACACTATGCACAGATCATTTAAAGCCTAGATATAGAGATTATAACAATGGTCTCCTCGCATCAGGATATATATATATATATATATATATATATATATATATAATAAATATTATCCTATATTTTGTTTCAAAAAAAAATATTATCCTATATTTAATACACACACCAATCATATGTCGCTTTTTGAAAAATAGTACCCTTCCGTGGACCCCCACCATGCCGGATATTATAAAAATAACGTCACTGACTACTGTATCAACATAATTCATACTTAAATTTAAAAATAAAATTAACATAAAAATAAAATTTTTCACGATTCAAAATAGATTAGAATTTTATCTCATAAAACATAAAATTGAAATAATTTTTGTATTATAAAAAATCAGTTGTTAGAATAAATTAATCTTTAATAACAACGGGATTGTTATATCAATTATTGGAGTAACACTTTAGAACATTAACAACTGAAATTTTATTTTCAATGCTCAAGTATATGAAAAGAATTCAAGCTCAAGCTCGAAATGTTTCTAAGTTTGATTCATAAAATAGTTTAGTAATCAAATTTCACTCAAGTTCGATCAATTATGACTCAAGAAATCGCATTTAATTAGAAAACCAAATGTATAATTGCATGCATTTACGTTCGATTAGTAAATTATTAATATATATTAGTGCCCCGATCTACTTGTATAATATTTTTTTATAATTTTATTTTAATTTTTTATAATGATATTTAAATGAAAATTAAAATAAAATTATAAAAAATAACAAGAGATTAAAAAATAAATAGAAAAAAAAAGAAATTAAAATTGAATATACAACTTTATATTTAAAAAATAAACATTTTATCAGCTAAATTATACACATACATTAAAATTTTAATATTTTATTAATATATATAGAATTATTAAAACAATTTATAACACCAAAAAGTTAGTTTTAGATTTCAATTAATTTAAGAAAAAATAACTAATTTTGATCAATTAATTATAGGAGTCGTTTAAAAGAGATAAAGCTAGGTTTTTGAAGGCTAAGGCACTTTCCCACGTGTTAGAAAAAAGACCTGATTTTTTTCATCAGTGTCTGTAGACGCATCAGTCTGTTGGCTGTGATCTGCCACCACGCCGGAGTCGCCCCAGTTCTCAAAAGGCCCGTTTCCCAAAGCTCCACCGCCGCCAACAGTCATCATTCCTCCCTTCTGCAACATGAACTGGGCTGAGTCCACTCCTCCAACTGCCGATCCCATTTCAGACGAGCCCAAACTCTACAAAAAAAAAAAACACACACACACAATAACGAGCTAGAACACCAAACCTTGTGTACAAATGAAAACAAGATCCTTCGGAAGACTTACAGCGTTGACTCCACCGAACTGTAAGTTGTTCGACAAAACAGAAACACTGCTCGCATTTGGATCATTGTATATTGAGTCTACAAATAGCAGAAAATAAGTTTCTGGCTAGTGGTTACCATGAACGAAGAAATAGAGAAACAATTTGAAAAATGAAACCATGTTTAGAAACGAAGAACAATATTACTTATTGTCAAATTAACAGCATGATCAAATGGACCATTTCCAGTTGACTGCTCGAGCTCCCCGAGTTCCGGAAAACGGGTACCACTTCCACTGCCTTCATCAACTCTACATACACATATGCTTACAGTTACAACACATAACACATGAACATAGAACTAAACGATCCAACCACACAGAAAACCCATGTCGAAAAAATCAAGCATGCAACTTTTACAGCAAAAACCAAAGCTTCAAACATGCACCTGTAGTAAAATGGTGAGTTGGAGTGACAAAAAAGATCATTGTTTGTGAGAGACATAGTGTGGTGAACTGAAGTTTTGAAGCTTTGCATTTTTCTTTCACACATTCACAGCATGAAGTGATATTCTTAACAGCGTCAAGATCTCCGCGTGTGAAACACAATACAACACCCGGAGAACGGGAGAAGGTATGAGAAGTTGGAAAAAGTATTGAGCAGAAAGGAGAAATGACAGTGATAAAAGAATATACAAGGAAAGGTTAAAAAGGCAGATTTTGGAAGCAATCTATTTCGACAGAGGATAGCGTACCCAAGTGGTGTCGCTTTTTTTATATCTATTATTAAATTTAATTTACCACCCCACAATGGAGAAGATAAGAACTTTGGCGACGCGTGTGAAATTAATTATAATCAATTAATTAATATATTTAGAAAAAAAATTTTCTTCCCATATAAATATAATATATACTTAGATAACGTGAGAATTTATACTAATAAAAATAATCTGCGCTCTTGCTAGCTCTACCACTTAAATTTCCTACATTTATGCTTTGTTTAATTTCCACAGTGTCATCAGACAGACCCTTTTCCAGTAGAGTGTACCACTTTGCCCCAACAAGTTGTACCCTAATGTGCGTGGAACGTGGAACCTACAGTTTTGTCGTCATTAATTTTATTTATGTATATATATATATATATATATATATATTATATATTTATATATGTTTTATAAATTTTATAGATCAATTTAATATGATATTTGTGTGTGGAAAAATTGTTATATATTTTTAAGTAAATTACTGTAGAAACTCAATACATACAAAAACTGTGAAAATTGGAACTCAACCATTTATATATATATATATATATATATATGTACACCTCCAACGTGAGGAACTCAATACATATGAAAACTGTCTGAAAATTGGAATATCTAAATCCCAACTGTTCTAATTTAACGGTGGAAAATAAAAAAACATTGGAATGCGCACTTGGATCAACCAACTTCTTATACATTCATTTCAGTTTCTATTTACCCCATATATGATTTTTCTCTATGCGGGGAACACCAACAACTTAAATGCTACGATATGCCCTCATAAATACTATTTTGTCTTAAAGGACGTTTAATTTGTTACATGATCAATTCACTGTTACTGATGAATTTGAGGTTAATGAGATGATGTGGTAGAACCTTAAGTGTGTGTTGATGTTGCTAAAGAAGAGACATTATAATGTTTTATTAATGTTATTTATAAATTAAAATAAACATATTATGTAGTTATAATGGAATACAATTTTTTTTTGAGTAAAACTCGTAATTTTAATGCGAAGAATCGTCAATTAAAATCTTAACCAACCAAACTGAAAATTCTCCATTCATCCACAAAAAGGATGAGGGAGAATAAAAAATAAAACGAGCCAAATAATGGGCAACTAAATTAGCCGACCCTCGCACATGAATAACTTCGGAAATAATAGAGGTCTGAATTCGATCTCTGATTTCTGCCACATAAGAACCAATGTAGCTAAGATTCTTTTGATTGATTGTGATTGCTTGCACTGCCAACAGAGTCTGATGCCACTTGAACATCTCGAAGATCTTTCTCATACAGAAGCTTGTTTCATTCCCGGATCGCTAAAAGCTCCCCATGCACCACCGATATTGGTTGATTGATTTGTTTTCCAAATGCTAGCAACAACCGACCCTGTGAGCCACGAATCACACCGCACACGCTATAATGATTCTTATCCTTATTCACTGTTGCATCCACATTCATCTTGAGATTGTATGACCCTGGCGGCATCTACTTCTTTTCCGGATTACCCAACTCAGCCTGAATAACAATATTTTCCTTCTTTTGAGCCTTTATAAAATCACAAATCATTGCGGAACTCCAAAAAACAATATTCTCAAACTCCTCTTTTGACAAATGTATTTTCAACCACATGCATATCTCTAGAGAGCTGGTTTGTATTGCTCCCTTCAAAATATGGGCAAAAGGGGAGTTCTTCCATAAGTGTTTTATCGCGGCACAGAAGAAAAGAGCGTGGCAGGTTGAATCCATAGGATAATTACATAGACAACAAGATTCACTAACCGGGACATGGTGTCGAAACATGTTTGGATTAGTAAAGATACAGTCATGAGAAATACTCCACCAGAATACCAGCACTTTAGGTGGAACAGAAAGACTCCATATAAACTCCCACCAAGATTCGATATGATGTTCCGATTGGTGCTCCGGTGGGGAGAACAAACCACGTTGAAAACGACACCCATCACACACTATATACTTGCCTTTGGCATTGAACCTCCAGAAAAGAGAATCACACTCTCCTGTCGGCAGGATTGGGATCTTAAGGATTTCGCCCGCTACAAATGGATTAAATCTATTAGAGATTAAATTTACATCCCACGCTCCTTGATTAATTAATTCGTTCACAGTAGCCTCATTATCCCAATCACCCAGCGGCTCACCAATCTTTGACTGCATGGTAGGGATCCACTTCTCGTTAAAAATCTTAATAGAGTTTCCATTGCCCACTCTCCAAATCAGTACACGCTCCAGAAGTTCTTTGCTACAAAAGATCTATCTCCATATATAGGAAGGATTACCACCCAATCCCGCTTCTAGCACCGATTCGTGTCTGAAGTTTCGACCTTTGAGTATTCGGGCAGCTAGGGAATCCGGGAAACGGATGAGACGCCATAACTGGTTGGCGAGCAAGGCCCGATTGAATTCAGTCGATTTTCTGAAGCCCAGGCCGCCCCGACACTTTGGTCTGCTTAGAAAATCCTAGGACTTCTAGTGCATTTTCCGCTTACCCTTATATAATCCCCACCAGAAATTCGCACATTCTTTTTCAATATCCTCACACACCATAGAAGGCAGTCTGAAGCATGATATCGCAAATGTGGGCTGGGCAGAATGGTTAGGGCTTAGGCTTGAAGAAACTCATGGTATGTAAATAGAGTTTTCGAAAAGAAATGAACAAAAGTTCAGTAGGTGTCCTAGGCTGGTCCAAGGGTTTGATGGGATTGAATTGGGTTGTATATTGTATGATTAGGTTTAAAGCTTTGGTTCAAGTTTGGTAAGGTTTGATTAAGTTTCGAGTCCATACGAGTCAAAACCGGGATGTGCGTCTAAGTTTAAAACGAATTGGTAAATTAGTCGAGAAACTTAAGTTTATGTCTAATAAACATTTAGGGGCATATTTTAAGGTGCTATGTTAAGTTTGGAATGATTTGGGTCGTCGTTTTAAGCTCTAAGAACAAATTTGGAAAGCTAGGGTTTCAGGGGCAAAATAGTCATTTTACACCTGAAAAATGTTAGACGTCCTGGCAGTGCCCTGAATGCTATAATAAATATTAAAATTTTTATTTTAAATATTTATGTAGTTTTATGATAAAACGTTAATGTTAAAAGATATGTTGCATGCTTGGTTTAAAAGAAAAATAATTTATATGTACATGAATTTTTATAAGTGGTGAAAATATGAAAAGTTGAAGGAGGTGAATTGATTGTGACTAATATGATAATACGGTGATATGTAAGGCTAAGGCTCAGTTGACGGGTGAGAGTGTCACTGATGTTCCACCGCCCGGTACTATGGTAATATGTAGATGGATCCATCGATCTACAGTTAATACGAAAGTTACAATTGAGGATCTAAATTCAATAAAAACTAAACGTATACGTATATAATGAAAGGAAATATGATATGATATGTTGAAAGGAAAACGTTAAAAGTTTATGTTCAAGAAAAACTACTTTATTAAAAGTATTTTCATTGTTGCTTGTGAATGTATATGTATTACTTGCTACCATGGTTAAGGTTTGCTGAATCAATAGATTCACTAGCTGTGATCAATGCAGGTGAGCTTGATATTGATGGAGGTCTTGCTGGTTGAACTAGCTGGACTGAAGGTGCACACAATTCAAGGATCATCGCTAGTTTTTCACAAATAAAATTATGTTAACATTTAAGCTACTTTAAAGATTTTATGACTTATGATACTTTTGAGAGATTTTTGAGAGAGTGTTAGTGCTAAGTTTATTTTTGAAATAATTTTAGTTTAGGTTTGTTGACGTTTTACGACGTTATGCTTTGAATTATTTTCTTTTGGATTTTTAAATAATAGTTGGTTAGTTTATTTTTAAATGGTGCAAAGTATTCATATTTTAAATGTTAGTGTTTCGGCCTAATGAATCAGGAAAAAAAAATTTCTAGTATTTTTTAAGAAAAACGAATAGTGGACGTTTTAACTATCATCTCAATAAATCAGTATAATTTATTGAAATTAAAATCACATTCCAAAATAATAAAACAAATTTATCTTGTTAAACATAATTTTAATAATAATAATGTGATATTAATACAACTAATAAATCGTAATTTTATTAATAATAAGAATTGGTTAAAAATAATTATTTTTATTATAAAAATAGATATCAGATTTCATGATAACTGCAACATTTATTTTTTTTAAAATACCATTAATAAGTTGTTCTAATATACAAATCTTATTTTCATTTTTCTCGTCTCAATAAATTAATATAATTCACTGAAATTAGAATCACAATCCAAAATAATTAAAAACAAATTTATCATGTTACACGTCGTTTTTTTAAATAATAATAATGCGATATTAATACAACTAATAAAGATATTTTAAAATTTTATTGAAAATGAGAATTAGTTAAAAAATTATTTTAATGATAAAAATAGATGTCGGATCGATAATTATAATAGAAATATTAAGTATAAAAAATATTAATTGAATCGGAAATATGAATAAATATTTAAAATATATAATCAAAAATCAACAAAAATGATAGACATGAATTAATTGTGGCGATGAAAATAAAAACCAGCAGACCAGCAGCACTCTTTAAGAAAACAGTAGACAAAAAGAAAATCAGAAGCTACTGGTCTAGTAAAACAAAAGCAGTAGAAAGAATAGAAAAACAGAATCAGTAGAAGATGTTGCCTAACGTGACTACTTTAAATGTTACCGTTAAAATTACCAAGTACTAGTATTAATTGCAGCATTAAATACTATACGGATTCATTTAATTCACTTTACCGAGTTTAGTACAAAACAGTACTGATTGTTTTATAGCTTTTCTGCAGGAACCTTTTTTTGGTAATAAAGCTGACTCTATCAGAAATCTGAAGACATCTTCTGATCATAAACGTTGAACTCAGTCGCTTATATATACATGGAACAAACCCTTACAAAAGAGAGAACTCTACGCATAATATCTTTTCAAGGATCAACACTATTTCACTCAACGAGATAACCTCGAAATTCCTTGATAACATTGAGTTCAACACAAAGAAAAGTAGCACACGCTTCATAGCAAATATCTGATCTTTTGAAGATCATTTTGTGCTACTGATTCTTACACTCTTCACAATCGTTTACAACACTTATACTTTATCAGGAAGAGCTTGTAATCTGAAAAGAGTCTTTTCAGAAACTTTTGTATCACGTACTTTTTGAGTCGAGTAACTAAGAGTTTCAGTAGGCAAAGGTGTAAGTCATTCTGAAGTGGGTGTGTACAAGAGTTGTACTGTAATATCCAAAATCTTTTAGTTATACCTTCTGGAAACAGGAGAAGGGGAGATGTAGAAGATTTCATCTTCGAACTTCCATAAACAACTACTGCCTACTGTTATTATTGTCTTTCACTTACTTCATCAGATTGTTTCCGCACCTATAATTGTAATCTAGGTGAAGGTATACGCAACAAGATAAACTACTATCTCTAACAGGATTTTAGTACCTCATCAAAAGAAAGGAAAAACGAGTAGAGTTTATTCACCCCCCCTCTAAACTCAACTTCGATCCTCAACAATTGGTATCAGAGCAGGTTATTCTTGTTCGTGAAAAACTACAACAGATGGCACACTTTAGCAAGATCCCTATGTTCTCTAAGGAAGATTTTGATGATTGGAAGATTAGAATGCAAGCTCATCTTGCAGCACAAGATGATGACATGTGGTATGTCATCACAGATGGTCCATTGAAAATATTAAAGCCTAACACAGTTGTTGCTGTTACTGAGGGTGCACCGCAGATGGTTGAAAAATCAAGAAGTGAATGGACCAGCGAAGATAAGAAGAAGGCCAACCTTGATAATGTTGCAAAGGATATATTATATAAAACTCTCGACAAGAATACCTTTAGCAAGATTAAATGTGTTCTACTGCAAAAGATATTTGGGAAAAGCTCATCCAGATATGTGAGGGAAATGAGCAAACGAAAGAAAACAAACTATCTGTAGCAATGCAGAAGTTCGAAAATCTAAAAATGAAAGCTGGTGAAACTCTAAATGAGTTCGATGAAAGATTCAGTAGCTTGGTAAATGAGCTAACAACTCTGGGTAAAGAGCATAGCAACAGAGAAATAGCTCTCAAGGTGATGAGAGCCTTACTCAGAGAATGGGATGTAAAAACAATGGCTATGAGAGTGTCCAAAGATCTAAACAAGTTGGAACTGCACGACTTGTTTGCAGACCTGAAACCATACGAGTTCGAGCTGGAGGCAAGAAGTGGAGAAGAGCCCTCAAGTCTACCTACCAAGGCTCTTGTTGCTACTGCTACTGCTACTACCTCTTCTACTACTTCTACAGCTGTACCTCAAGCATTACCTACTGTGATCATTGACAGTACATTGGAGAAGACTGCTGAACAAATCAGTAGTGATGCTATGTCCTTGTTTGTAAAGAAATTCTTTAGGTTCATGAAAAAGAACCATCGAACTTATCAGGGTCCCAATCGCAACTTCAAGAAAGATTCACCATCTGGTGATACGGGATGCTTTAACTGCGGGAAAATAGGTCACTTCATTGCTGATTGTCCTAAACCAAAGAAGGATGACCAGAAGAGAAAGGATCACAAGAGGAATGACAAAAAGTCCAGAAGAATTCGAAAAGCAATGATTGCTGAAGAAAGCAAATCCAAATGGGCGGACTCCAGTTCTGAGTCATCTGATTCAGAAAGTCATTCCAGTGACAGTGATGCAGAAGAAGTTAAATGTCTCATGGCAAACACTGATTCAACCTCGGCATCTGGGGAGGTATTTGATTTTGATTCTAACGAATTCACACGAACTGATCTGGTTAATGCATTACATGACATGGTAGAAGAGTATTCTAGACTTTCTCAATCATTCAAAGAAGTTAAGATCGAAAATCAGAACTTAAAGGATCAGAACAGTAAGTTAACTTGTTTGCAAGTAGACAGCTGTAATGATTTACAAGTTGAGATGAGTAAATTAAAAACGGAGAATGAAAGAGCAAAAGCAGATTACCAGAAGATGCTTTCTGAAAACCAGAAGTTATCACTACTGGTAAATGCTTGGAACAAGTCTTCTATTTCACTGGAAAAGATGCAAGAGTTACAAAAATAATCTGGAGACAAGAGTGGTCTCGGATTTTGTAATAATGAAGACACCTCTGAAACAAATACTAAGCCAAAACTGGATATGTGCAAAGGGAAGTATATTCACTTTGTGAAATCCAGCGTGGTACAGAAACCAGAAGTACCTACTGCTTCAGTAGAAAGGAATGTAAATCAGATGAACAGAAGAATGCACTATGGTCTGGGTTATGTTAAACCTAAGGAAAAAGTTGACCAGAGTTCTAGAATCATGAGTGGATTCAACTCAGGAAGACAACCTCCTATGAAGGTTAAAAACTACCAGTACTATAATTCTAAACCTGTTCAGAAGAGATACAGGCTGGACAACAGAAATAGAAGGGAAGAACAACATACTAGGATGCACAATGTTAAAAACAACAGACCCTTTGTTGCACACACTTCCATGGATACCCGAAGTACAAAAATTGTACAAATGTGGGTCCCCAAAGGACTGATAAGGCTTGGACCCAAAAAGATTTGGGTACAAGATACTAAAATTTGTGTTTGTAGGAACAGCAGAAGAAAACAGAAATCAGTAACTCTACATGGTATCTGGACAGTGGATGTTCCAGACACATGACTGGACAGAAAAACCTACTCTCCGAGATAATGAGTTGCACTGGACCAAAGATAACTTTTGGAGACAATTCAAAAGGTAAAACCATGGGTAAAGGTAAGATTATCCATGGTAACATAACCATTAATGATGTGTTACTAGTTGACAACCTTTGTTACAATCTAATTAGCATTAGTCAACTATGTGATAATGGTTATTCTGTAGCTTTTCAGAAGCACTCATGTGTAGTTAGAGATTCTGCTGAAACTACTGTATTAACTGGAAAGAGAGAAGGCAACACCTACAGAGTCTCTTGGAACTCAAATCATGTCAACACTCCTACATGCTTAGTTGCCTCGCTTAGTAATAAACACTGGCTATGGCACAAGAAATTGAATCATCTGAATTTCAAGTCAATCAATCATCTCAAAAAGCAGAATATAGTTGATGGCCTACCTGATATTAATTTTGTTTAAAAACCATGTTTGTTCTGCTTGTCAGCTTGGGAAACAGATAAGATCTAGTTTCAAGAACAAAGATAGCAAGTCAACTTCAAGATGTCTGGAATTACTGCATATGGATCTATTTGGTCCAATCCCTATCATGAGCTTAGGGGGAATGAAATATACTCTTGTTGTTATTGATAATTTTTCTAGATTCACTTGGGTAATATTTCTCGCAGGAAAAGATCAAACCAGTAGCCTCCTGATCAAGCTTCTGAAAAGGATTCAAAATGAAAAATCTTCTTCCATCATTAAAATCAGAAGTGATCGGGGTACTGAGTTCACTAACAAAAATCTTAAGTTATATTTGGATGAACAAGGGATTCATCATGAATATTCAGCTGTCAGAACACCTCAACAAAACGGAGTAGCTGAGAGAAGAAATATAACGCTAAAAGAAGCAGCTAGAACAATGCTAGCAGATGCAGACATCTCTCAGCGCTTCTGGGCTGAAGCAATTAACACTGCTTGTTACACGCAAAACAGAACTATGGTCAACAAAAGGCACAATCAAACTCCGTATGAAATATGGAAAGGGAATAAACCCAACGTATCTTATTTTCATGTGTTTGGTTGCAAATGTTTTGTACTAAATAATGGCAAAAATCACTTAACTGCATTTGACTCAAAATCAGATGCTGGACTATTTATTGGTTACTCTGCTGTAAGCAAAGCCTTTAGAATTTTCAACAATAGAACTCTTAATGTTGAAGAGTCGATTCATGTTGTCTTCGATGAAGACAGCAGTGCTCCTGAAATATTTAACACGTCAGATTTAAGTAACAGGTTAGACAGGATCCACTTGGAACTGGACAGTGAAGATGATGTAGAAGCAAACATCAAGGATCTTCAAAATCCAGAACCAGACATTCCGATAGTGGAACCAGAAGTACAGACATTAGATCTGCCTATACCAGCAGAAGACACTCAAGAACCTACTACTGATTCCGTCAAGAACAATCTCAACATATCAAATCAGGAAGATATCCTTTTAAATCCTTTTATTTGGAGAAAATCTCATCCTCCATCATTGGTTATTGGTAATCCAGCAGCGCCTTTGAGAACCAGAAGGCAAATGATAAATGAATACATACATGCTGCGTTTATTTCTCAAGATGAACCAAAGAAGATTGAAGAAGCTCTTTTGGATCCCAGTTGGATAGAAGCTATGCAAGAAGAGCTGAATCAATTTGAGAGGAATAAAGTTTGGTTTCTAGTACCTAGACCTTCTCACCAAGCTGTCATTGGAACTCGGTGGGTATTCAGAAACAAACTAAATGAGGAAGGAACAGTTGTAAGAAACAAAGCAAGACTGGTGGCACAAGGATTTAGACAAGAAGAAGGAATAGGCTATGATGAAACCTTTGCACCAGTAGTTAGGCTCGAAGCTATCAGAATATTCTTAGCCTTTGCTGCTTTCAAAAACTTCAAAGTATATCAAATGGATGTAAAGAGTGTGTTTCTTAATGGTCTACTACAAGAGGAAGTCTATGTTGAACAGCCTCCAGGTTTTTCTAATCATGTGTTACCAAATCATGTTTTTAAATTATATAAAGCCTTGTATGGTCTGAAACAAGCACCTAGGGCTTGATACAATACACTTTCACAATTTCTCATTAATCATGGTTTCATCGTTGGTACTGTAGATAAAACCTTGTTTACCTTAGCCAAAAACAAACACATATTATTAGTTCAGATTTATGTTGATGATATCATATTTGGGTCAACTAACCCCAAATTATGTGCAAAGTTTGCTAAGTTAATGCAGGACCAGTTCGAGATGAGCATGATGGGAGAATTAACATTCTTTTTAGGATTACAGATTAAACAACTTGATACTGGAATTTTTATAAATCAAGCCAAGTACACCAAGGAGCTTCTGAAAAAGTTCGGTATGGAAGCATGCTCTGCTGCTTCTACTCCAATGAACTCGTCTATTAAACTTGATAAAGATGAAAGTAGAATTCCAGTAGAGGTAACTCAGTATCGTGGTCTTATTGGTTCATTGTTATATCTGACTGCCAGTAGACCAGATATCATGTTTGATGTTTGCATTTGTGCTAGATTTCAATCAAACCCTAAACAATCACATTACATTGCTGGTAAAAGGATTTTAAAATAACTTAAGGGTACTCAAAATGTAGGCCTCTGGTATCCCAAGGACTCGTCGTTTAATCTTATTGGATACTCAGATGCTGATTATGCAGTATGTAAACTGGATAGGAAAAGCACAAGTGGTTTTTGTCAATTTCTTGGTGACAGGCTGATATCCTGGTTTAGTAAAAAGCAGACCTCCATAGCCACATCTACTGCAGAAGCAGAATATATGGCTGCTAGAAGCTGCTGCTCTCAAATATTATGGAAGCAACAAATCTTTTTGATTGTTGACATTACAACTCCAGGAGTTTGATCCAAGGATCATTACGTAAAGAATGACATCTTCAAACTTTCTTCTGAACATTTTTGCTTCGGCCCCTGGATCAGACTCTAACTCTTCTTTAACTTGAGCTTTCATTTTAGATTATGAATGTTTAACTTCGTTTAAGTTGTGCAGGCATTTATAGTAATCTTCGGAAGACACAAAGACTCTTGCGACTGTTCATTTTCAACGGTTCAGATTGAAAGATTGACAAAAGTCGTTTGGTGTTTAATATCCACTTATTAGTTGCATTTACCGAGGGGGAACAGTATCTTAGTCAGACTAAGATTTTTATACCTTTTTCAGAAAACAGATAGAGTATTTGTCTTTTCGATAAGACAACAAGTCTGCTGGTTTTGTCACAGTGCTCAAATATTTCAGCACTCTGAAACTTCCAGCAGACGTTATCATAAAACGACAAATCTTCTTCTGATTATTTTTAGTAACCGTCTGGACAGCTCGCCTATTTCAAAATTTTAAATCATTCGCGTCTCTGACAAACTTTGCAAGTCTTTTCAAACATTCAACCATAAACATACTGACACGTGTCCTTATGTTTACTTGACGGCTGTACATTCATTTTAAAATATCACCTTCTCATTTTTCACTTTTACCGTTTCAAAACTGTTGCTACTCAGCTACTGCTTTCTCTTAATCATCTTCTATCTACGGCAAATTTTATCTGATCCTTTCATCGTAGAGAAATGGCCGGAGCATACACTCTTAATGCATATCAAGTCAACTTTGCTTCAGTTCTCAATGTCAAAGATAAGAATCTTGTTAAAATGTTTCAAGACCTTGAGAAATCAGGACTTCGAAACTTCTTGGAAGCACCAGCTGTGATATACAAAAATGCTCTTCTGGATTTCTACGCTAAGGCAGCTGTGCATGAAGGAAAGATCGTCCACTCTCAAGGAGATGCATCCATCTCCATTGATGCCGCACTATTGGGCGCAACTTTTCTCCTCCCACTTTCAGGTACTTCTGAACTATCTGATATTTTCAAGCTAGAAATGTCTATTGCTCTTGCACTTTCTCAGCCACTGGAGAAGAATTGTCTCCTTCTTGCCACAAAAATTTACTCAAAATGGAATATCAAATTCTGGCTGATATTGTGGCGAAGGATATATTAGTCAAAGCTGGCACGTTCGACAAGTTAACAAAGGAGAAAGTTCAAGTGATGGCTGCCATCACTAAGGGAACTAAAGTGGATTGGAGTCATTTCATATTCAGAATCATGAAAGACATGGTCATCAAGAAAAGTTCTGGATTTGCTGTTCAGATCAGCAAAATGCTCAAGGATGTTGGTTTCGTTTTTACAAGTGAACAGGATGCTGTTTCGGTAACAATGATTGATGCTGAGAATGTACTCGCTTTAAGGCCCAAGCCAACCGTGGCTGAATTTGTTGCCTTGAAAAAGGAGATTGGAGAGACTCTTTCTGAGACTCAGAAACCTCAACGAAAGATTAAAAGGAAAAGAGTGATCGTCTCTACTGATTCTGATAAAACAGTATCAGAAGAGTCTGCTGCTGATGTTCAACCATCCCTACCAACTCCAATCAAAAAGAAAGCACGGATTGTTCTTAAAATCAAGAAGACAGCGGCAATTTCTGAAATTGAGAAAGTGCCAATCAGACAGGTGTTTCCAGAAGTGGTTCCATCTGCACGATCCAATGCTCCTACTTCAGTGCAAGCTGCTGCATCTGTTCCAGCAACATCTACTGCTTCTATTTTCAGACCAATGTCTAGAATAGTGATTAGAGAACCAACAAGGGGGTCTTCTGCATTTCGACCCATTTTGCCTATCTCATCAACCGACAAAGGCAAAGGAAAGATGATTGAAGAACCACAATTTTTTGGACTCAGAACAACTGTGACCACAGGTGTTGATCTTCATTTGGCAGAAATAGAAAGCTCTGCCAATGATGACATGAATTTCTTTGACGAGTGGCACAAGGTCCGAATTTTTCATTCTTTTGCTTACTTCAAGACGAAAGGATCCTATGGGAAAATAATGAATGCTGAGAAGAGGGTCTTTCAGCTTGCCAAAACAGAAAATGTAATCGAGGCATTGCGTAGAAGAAGCTACATCCTCGAACAACTGAAATGTCAGAAGTTGGAATCAGTTCTGAAAATTCTTAAATCAAATTTTGATCCTACAATTCCTACTGCTGTTTAGGATCAAAACGTCATTCTGATTCTAACTGACAAATTGAAACAGATGAGTGAGCAACTTCTTGATCAAGAAAAGGGCTTTGGCGAGCCAATTGAATATCAAGTCGGCCTTGTTTCAGACATTCCACAGATCCAGACAGTTGAGGAACGGACTACAGCTTCACCAAAAGCTTCTGTTCTCAGTACTCCTGCATCACCAACAAGGCCTCTTCAGTCATCATCTCTTTTGTCTGTGCATGAACTGGCTTCCGTTGAAGAAGTCATTGAGTCAATTGTTCCCACGTCCCCTACTACTCAGGAAGCAGTTCCAGCTACTTCATTGCCACAATCACCCTCTCCAACCGCAGAACAACATATGGCAGAATCAGATGATGTATCTATTTTGCCAAATCTAGAGAAATTTTCTGCTGCTCATCAAGCTGAAATGAAAGTTCTTCTGAACCAGCAATCTGAACCCATAACTGTAGAACAATCAGCTTCACCTACTGCCGTTGCTCCAACAGAAGAGAACTTGGTCTCCAACTTGGTTGCTCCTGATGAAGAGATTGTTCCTACCATAATTGCTGCCGAACCAAATGTTTATGCTATTCCAGATGAAACCTCTGCTGACCCTGGTCCTTCTACTGCTGTGATGGACACCACTTCCCTCACCACCAATCAAGTCTCTACTGCACTGATTGTCACTGATCTTGTTCAAACTCTCACGGACACTCGCGCTGCTGAAATGAGGCAACGCATGCTTGCGCGAACCCCCTCACCTGAATCAGAATCATTCAATTTGGAGTTTCAGATTGACGTTCTGCAAAGGGAACTCAATAACCTGTCTGATTTAGTCAAGCGGATGTCCTGTGAAAGCATATCAGAATTTAGTGGTGCTCAGATCTTCAGAGAACGAATGAGCAAACAAATATATAAAACGGCGGAATCCGTGGAGAAAATGCATGCTGAAACCATTGTTTTCAGACAAGCTGTATCGAGAAATCATAGTCACATCGTGCTTGCTCAAACTGATATACTAAATCGACTCACCGAGCATGATGATCTCATTCGATCATTTTCCACCTCCATGGAAGTAATGGATGCCAAGATTGATTCTCAAACTCAATCTCTCACTACTCTCAATGATCGTATCTCTACTCAAGCTCCGTATCTGGAAATGTTAACCAATGACATTCAAAACTTGTCTGGAAGAATGAATGATCTTATGGCCCATGTGATTGCAGCTGATGCCAAAAAGGGGGAAGAAAAACGAAGAGATTCATCTAAAGCAGAACTAAGGCAATCAGAAGCTGAACCTTCAGATAGAAGATTTCAGGATCCTCAAGATGAAGAAGTCATTTACAGGGACATTGGAACTGATTGACAATTTACTGTGTTAATTTCATTGATATTATCCTTTTGCTAACTGATTATCTGTTATTTAACGCTTTCCTACTGTTTAGGTTTTGGCATCACCACAAAAGGGGAAATTGATAGACATGAATTAATTATGGCGATGAAAATAAAAACCAGCAGACCAGCAGCACTCTTTAAGAAAACAGTAGACAAAAAAAAAAATCAGAAGCCACTGGTCTAGTAAAACAAAAGCAGTCGAAAGGATAGAAAAACAGAATCAGTAGAAGATGTTGCCTAACGTGACTACTTTAAATGTTACCGTTAAAGTTACCAAGTACTAGTATTAATTGCAGCATTAAATACTATACGGAGTCATTTAATTCACTTTACCGAGTTTAGTATAAAACAGGACTGATTGTTTTATAGCTTTTCTGCATGAACCTTTTTTTGGTAATAAAGCTGACTCTATCAGAAATCTGAAGACATCTTCTGATCATAAACGTTGAACTCAGTCGCTTATATATACATGGAACAAACCCTTACAAAAGAGAGAACTCTACGCATAATATCTTTTCAAGGATCAACGCTATTTCACTCAACGAGACAACCTCGAAATTCATTGATAACTTTGAGTTCAACACAAAGAAAAGTAGCACACGCTTCATAGCAAATATCTGATCTTTTGAAGATCATCTTGTGCTACTGATTCTTACACTCTTCACAATCTTTTGCAACACTTATACTTTATCAGGAAGAGCTTGTAATCTGAAAAGAGTCTTTTCAGAACCTTTTGTATCACGTACTTTTTGAGTCGAGTAACTAAGAGTTTCAGTAGGCAAAGGTGTAAGTCCTTCTGAAGTGGGTGTGTACAAGAGTTGTACTGTAATATCCAAAGTCTTTTAGTTATACCTTCTGGAAACAGGAGAAGGGGAGACGTAGAAGATTTCATCTTCGAACTTCCATAAACAACTACTGCCTACTGTTATTATTGTCTTTCACTTACTTCATCAGATTGTTTCTGCACCTATAATTGTAATCTAGGTGAAGGTATACGCAACAAGATAAACTACTATCTCTAACAGGATTTTAGTACCTCATCAAAAGAAAGGAAAAACGAGTAGAGTTTATTCACCCCCCTCTAAACTCAACTTCGATCTTCAACAAAAAATAATAATGGAAACAACAATAATACCATAAATGATATGAGATAAATTAATAATATAATATTAGTTATAAAATAATAAATAATAAAATATTAGTAGTAAAAATTTAACTAATTCAATAAAAATTATAATTTTATTAAAGTTTTATTATTAATATAAATTAACAAAGAATAATTAATCTGAATATAAAAACAAATGCAAAAATGAATATATGGTATATTAAAGAACACTTGTCAATTCTAAAAGTTAATGCGTTTTTTTATATAAAATTAATATAAATTTAAGATAATATGAAAATTGAGCAAAAACAAGTTTTCAATTTTGTTTAATTTTCATTGGTCAGATGAAAAACGAAAATGGAACATGACATAAATTGCCAAAATTGACATTATTATTAATTATTAATTTAAATAATTCCTTAGCATCATGCATGCGTCAGCCAACAAATATGTCAATGTTTAGTTTTAAATAAATTGGAACGGTACGCCTAACGACAAATACATCAATAATGGTTTTTGCTGTCAAGTCACGTTTAGCTTTGTTCGATAATTGAGAGGACGAGCGTAAAAAATATTTGGTTATGGTCGAGTTTGTCGAATTTGAGTCAAATTTGACAATATTCAAATTTTTTTATACTCAATTTTAAATCCAAATTATTTTTTTCAATAGTTCATAAATTGTTCGTTAGTTTTAATATTTTATTAATATAATTATATATTAAATACTAAATTTCGAACATTTAGAATATTTGTTTTCAAACTAATAATTTAAATATTTTATGAACATGTTCGAATCTTTCGAGTCGAATTCAAGCTTTAATTCGAACAAAAGATTTTAACTTCGAATCGTACTCAAACAAGAATAGAACTAATTCGAGCCGAATTCGAGCATTTAATTTTTTATCATATTCAATTCAATTCGGTTCATTTCCACCCCTAATTAAAAGTAAAAAAAAATGGAGACAAAAGAAAAGATTTGAAATGAAAATTTTTAAGTTATTTTTGGGAGTTTCTTTAAGAAAAATAAAATAAAGAAATTTGTCGGAAAAGATTCTACTCCATATAACAAGCAACAAAACTCATATTAGAACTTTTAACAAGTCAATTTTATGAAATGAAACTAACAGTAGGTCTACTGTGATACTATCTTATATATTTATATATGTTAGATGGATCGACTCAATCCATACATACAATGAAAATTAATAGTTTTTTTACGAAAGTTTTAAAAAACGTGAAGCACGTCAAAATGAGATTAATACGAGTTTTAACATGAAAAGCATTTTTAATTGTAATTTTAATTTTAATTATCTCAAATAAATTAACTGAGTAAATAATGCATAAATATAATACATTTATGAGGAAAAAAAAGTTTTGTTCTTCTATGTTTCTTCCTAGCAATTTTATAAAATTTCAGATTTAGTTCTGGATCTTTTGATTTTTAAAATTTTATTATTTTTTATCGGGATTGATGATGTTGCACACTTGCACAGTAGACATCGGTCCATATCAACTTTGAATTTGTGCAACATCAGCGCTACGTCAAAAAAATATCAAAATTATATATTAAAAAAACAAAGATAAGAGACTAAATTTAAATTTAACAATATAAATAATTAAAATCACAAAAAATAAAGCATACATAACTAAAAAAACAATTTCCCATAAATTTAAGTGTTGATGTGGCATACACGATGCGATATCTTATTTGCCTTATTTGTTGAGTTGATGTGGTATACACGACATTCATGATTGATAGATCAATATAAAATAAATATGTTGTTAACACACATCATTTTATACATACATCGATACATGACATGCACGTTGAGCTATGATCCTTGGATACCGTTATATCATTGAATTTTGATTCTGTGGTTTGGAACACGATGCTATGTTTGACATTTTATGCCCTTAAAAACATAATAATTCGTGACTCTTATGATTGATTGGTCGAGATATGGGATTTGATAGCGTTTTGCCGACGTTATCATACGAATATTCCTTTATACTTGACTGAGGCAGATGTACTAACTCGAACATCGATTTGATTGCGATTCGATTGGTTGCGATACTTGCTCAGTTGATGGACATTTGACCTGATATCTCAACGACATGCATGCATTGCATATCTTATATCTTTATGTAGATACATGTTGTATATATTATGGTTGTTCCATACGGAGCATTTGCTCACCCCCAAGGGGGCTGTTGTTGTCTTGTGTGTGGACGATGACAAGTACTTCAGGTTATCAGAAGACTGGAGAAATTGTAAGACTGCTATCTTAAGGATATGAAACATCATTGACAGATAGACACGTACTTCCTCATATTAATGAGCCTAAATATTAATGGGCCTAATAGCTCGACTTATTAACATCTAAGTAACTGTATTTTATGCTGTAACAAATATTATAAGAAAATAAAATTATAAATTGATTAACCATTATAGTTTTTAGTTTAATGGTAAAAATAAGTAATATTTCACACTGTCTTGAAAAGTCAAAGATACATCGAACATATTAAAAAAAACATTAATGATGCAGAGAAATTTGATATTTTAAGATTCAAAAGAGTTTCATGATTATCATGCCCCAAACAGGAAATATGGTGTGACCATTTTTTTTGAAAAAAAATCAAATAGGTTTCAAAAACTTCAAGCCGAAAAAATAATTTAAAAAATATTCTAAGACAAATCTATTGCATCAAATCAAAAATCGAAAGCATTTGTTTTACATCCAGAATACAATCTAAAAATTAGTTTTATTACACTTTACCTTTAGCATAATATCTAAATACTCAATTTAATGATTGTATGTAAAAAGTCTTTGCTGAAAATTACATCCAGAATACAATCTAAAACCACTATCATTATTAAAATTAAAAAGTCTTTGCTGAAAATTACAAATCCGAACGGAGTTCATGCATGTCTTGGCTCAAAATATATTTCTCTATATATAAAAAAAATTTACTTTTTTTTTTAAAAAAAAAGTAGGTCCATTCAAATACACCCTATGGTTATTTGGGAAAATTAGGTGCATGGAAAGTATTAAAGAAATAACAACAATGCATATTAAATTTGTATTGGAATGGACTTTGGAGTTACGTCATTGAATGATTCCCTGAAATTCTTCTAAACTTCGAAAATAACTAATTTTTGATATATTGATAAAATATTTTTATCATTTAAAAAAATACCTTTAAATATTCAACTAATGTAATATTTTACATTTATGTTTTCATGTTATTTTGTCTCCAACCATTTTAAATAGAACTTTTATTTAGATTTTTTATATGAAAAAACCACCCCACCTGTATTTTTTTCTCAGGAGACAAGCTAGATAAACTATAAAATATATCGCTGTTTATGCATCATAACATTTAGTACGTTCAGATAAGAGGTTTTAAGTCGTGAAATAAACAACAGTGTTAGCATATAAATAAATTTAGAGAGTTAATTAATTTATCTCAACAAATATTTTGGTTGGGTTATAAATATTGAAATTTTATTTTTGTCACTTGGATTTTCAGTAAGTCAATTAGTATGAACCGTGTGAAAGCATATTGGATGAGATTGTTCGAACAAATGACTTATCAAGAAAATCAGTTGGCCGGTTCTGTGGAATAGTATTTACGGTAGATAAACTGATAAGTAAATAGGCACGAAGTTGTTTCTGGATGTTCCGAGACTTTAATACTTCTACGTTGTGTATTCTTTCTCACGGAAGGATTACACAAAAAGATTTTAGTAATTACAAAAAATTTGAAATTATCCACTTCAGTAGGACATAATACTTCCTGACTGAAATTCTTAGTAAACTTCAACATAAAATGATATGAGCAATAAGAATTATCACTCTCAATTACACAAATTTCACAAGAAAATTCTAAGTACAAATTTGATCCTTACAATGATCAGATAATAACTTATTTACGTGTGATGGTTTTTTAGTATAGCTAGCTCTCAGAGAGATTTTTCAGAAAGATCGGTTTACTTTCAAAGGTTCAAAGATCGATTATATTATGTAACTGTGTAACCTTCGTAGCTTGTTCAACAGATCTATTTATAGCATAATCTGCAACGAAAATATTTTCAAAATAATATTACAATTTCTAAAACTGTTAAAGCCAGTGTTGTTAAATGGTTCGCCCAAAGACAACGCTTTTTCACCGTTGTCGTAGCTACAATTTGCGACGGTTGAAAAAAACCGTTGTCGTAGCTACAATTTGCGACGGTTTTGACAACCATAATTTGCGACGGAAAGCATATAACAACCGTCAATAATTAGCGACTGTTTGTTACACCGTTGCTAAATTTAGCGACGGTTTACTAATAACCGTCGCTAAATATAGCGACGGTATACATGTGCAAAACTGTCTCTACTTAGCGACGGTTTATACATGAATTCTGTCACTAATATTTTAGTTAAAATAAAAAAAAATTAAGAATTTAATAAATCTGTATTTTGAATTGGTACAATCGTGTAAGAGATAAAAAAATTTAAGTGTCGTGAAGTGATAAAATCGTGTAAGAGATAAAAATTTTAATTGTTTTGAAGTGGTAAAAAAATCGTGTAAGAGATAAAAATTTTAAGTGTTGTGAAGTGGTAAAATCGTGTAAGAGATAAAAATTTTAAGTGTTGTGAAGTTGTAAAATCGTGTAACTGAGAAAAATTTTAAGTGTTGTGAAGTGAAGTGGAAGAAAATAGAGCGAATTTGCAGGTATTTATAGAGAGTGGTGGAAGAAAATGGAGGGAAATATAGGCGGGATTGAATTTTTGAATTTGCGACGGTTTGCTGACAACCTTCGCAAATATTAGCAACGGTTTATTCTAAACTGTCGCGAAAAGTAGCGACGGTGTTATCTAAACCGTCGCTAATTTCAAATTAGCGAATATTAGCGACGGTTTAAGCTAAACCGTCGCTAATGACAAACGGTTTATATAAAGCGATATAGTTAAAACTGTCGCTAACATTCGCGACGGTTTATCTAAAACCGTCGCTAAATAATATTGTGTTTTATTCTAAGCACACGCTAATCGACAACGGTTTTCTAAAACCGTTGTCGATTGTCCAAAAAAACACGCTAATAGACAACGGTTCATGAAACCGTTGTCATAAACGTTCAAAGACAACGGTTTTACAGAACCGTTGTTATTAACCCTAAAAACCGTTGATTATGAAATTTCTTGTAGTGCCTGGCAGTGCGCAGGAACCTGACATTCTGTTAAGATTCAGTAGCTGTTGGTACGGAAAACTTTATCCCTTATTTCAGCTGGGCTCTGATATGTTATCACTGATTATACTGATTCTTCATTGAATGATTGGATTTAGACTTATTAATCGACGTAGATAGACTGTCAGTTAGGCTTCATAGGTATCCTTCAATCGATTTGGTTATCAGTATCTTATGTTTTATTAGTCTGGCTCTGTAATCAGTTAGATACTTTAGAAAATTTCTTCTCATTAATATTCTTTTTTCCTCTTAGACTATATAATTTGTTAAATCACCAAAACTTACAATTATTCAACAAAGAGATATCCAATCAATGTTATTGACTAATTGGTAATTAGCATTAAATGGTTGTATGCATTAAGATCTAAAATATATGGTGCATCTAATTATTGATTAAATTAATAAAAAATTATATACGCAGCTGAAATGTTTTAATCAATCTTCAAACTTCTGTGGACATTATTATTTGGATAGATATAAAATTCGGTTTCTGGCTCGCTTCTAATTTTAAAAACAAAGAATAAAAAATTTTGAGGTAGCTTTTCCCAATAATTGAACTATATTTTTATGTGTTCATACTTTACGTCCTACCATAATTATTACATTTTATTTTAAATTTCAACACTTCTTAAATAATTTATTTGTATTAGTCCAATCTCTAACATCCAATAAATATTAAAATTTCAAGACTACCCGTCTACCCCACACACCATTAATATATACTAGTTACTAACCACACGCGATGAGTGTGTACAAATTTTTTTTATCATTATCGATGGACTAAAGTGTAATATGACAATTTATGGAGTGACTAAATTGATATTTGAATTGTTGAAATAACAAAAATAAAAAATAAAAGTGTGGGTTGAAATTTAAAAAAAAAACAAAATAACAAAAAACAAAAATGTAATATTAGTATCATATAAGGGTAAAATTGAAAAAAAAAATTGGTGTCCTCCTAGGTAGTTACTATCATGTGATCAATCTTAATAAAATAGAATATATTTATATGAAAAATCATATTTTTGAGAAGTTAAAATTAACTATGTATATTGTTGTGATGTAATAATTATTCATGCTACCTAAAGTAGCGCTGAAATTAGTATACGATTTAAAATGAATTACGTTATTATCGTCATATATAGTTTTTTTTTAAGCGACAATTGCAACTCGATCCTATTTACATATCATTTGCTTATATTCTTCTAAATATTTTTACATATGATTTTTTTGGAACAATATATTTTTCATAAAACCGTTGAGAAAAATCAAAATGCCATATTTTGATAGGGCGAGAATGCATAGAAATGGTAATTAAAGAAGAAGCATCCAAAATCAAAATTATTAAGAGTTTATGCATTATGGACCTCCACCACCTTACCAAGACGCCACAAGTGGAAGATGAGCCTTTATAGTATTTTATTTAATTTTTCATGGTTTATGGAAACATATAAAATCAACACAAAAATATAAAATTTATTTAATGAAGAACAACTGACTTTTTATTTTTAAAAAATATTCTTAAAAGACGCCTTTTGTTGTAACGACCATGGGTTATCCCGATCTTGGGCTTTCTCGGGGACCTTGTCCCATCTTGTGTTCCCTCTAGGACATTTTTCCTCACGGACTTTCCACATGTGTCATTACTCATAGGACTCTCCACACCAGGTAGGTGGAGTGATACATCCTCAAGTCTCGAACCCATGACCTTCTAGCATAAGTACATAGTTCAAAGAGACTTGGTAACTGGTACCATACCTTCAGGATGAATTCTTTAGAAGCCGGGCAGGTGAATGCCCGATACATATTCTCCCCGGGCAACCAGATGCCCGGGCTCTCGAGCCATCTCCCGAGAAGCTTATCACCCGGGCTACCTCGATAACAGTGCCGCACTCAAGTGCTATCTTATCTGTCAGATACAGGAGTTTGACGTGTCAGAGAAGCTATCAGAGGTAGGGTGGCTTGACAGTAAGTTAACATCAAAGGCCATGAGTGGTAGGTGTACGCGCAAATCGAGGTAATCCTTGATTTCCCTTCCTATAAATAGTAGGTATGCGTCTCATTTAAAGCACTCTGAATCCTTGCACTCTCAAGCACGCATATATTCTCATATATATTGCTTGTGTTCTTCTTTATTTAGCTGCTGACTTAAGTATCGGAGTGGTCGCGCCGGACACCCCTCCGGTGCCCATTCACGAGTTCATCTCCTTCTTTGCAGGTCACGATCGAATCCATCTACTTTGCTCATTTTGCTGAACAACATTATTGATTCGATCCGGTGCAGCCCCCGACCCGACTCATCCATTTCACCAGGATCACATCATTCCAATGATGCGATCCTGGTGAAATAGATGAGCCGAGTCGGGGGCTCCACCGGATCGAATCACAATATGGGAAATAAAAATATTTTTTGTAATCAATCCAGAAAACTGAAAACATATCATTCTATACATACATACGAACAAAATTTAAGGATGTGTTTTGATAGTCGGATTTACTGAATTTTGATTTTAAATCCTTAAATAACCTCATTTGAATGGTTTTTAAATTCATAGGTTAAAATTCTTTTACGCTCATGCATGCTTAGTGGTTTTTTAATCCATATTAATGAATTTCGATTTTTTTTTTCAGAGTCATTTTAAATCCAGCTTTTGTTTTTTATTACTCGAACAAAACCTTGAATCAAAATGAAACCTAATATAAATTCTAGTTACGCATCCCATATTTATTTTAACTGCAAATGTGGAGTGGTTTTTATTGAAAACAGTGTGTTTTAATCCACTTTGGACTATTTTTCGCAACCTTAAAACTCGAATGACGTTTAAAAATTAAATGTCAACTGATCTTTTGCCAATCTTAATGATATTCACAATAAAAAGTAATATTTTTAGCATAAAAAGTAATACTTTTTCATGGATTACCCAAATAAGAGATCTGTATCACAAAATACGACCCGTGAGACCGTCTCATACAAATTTTTGTCCAAAAATTAATGAAAGCTGTTCCCGAGTGATGAATTATACTGGGATGGGGAATGTGGCATGCTCTGGGAAGGTATTATGCAAACTTTAATACACACACATATATATAAAATATGCGTATCATTTTAAATGAAAATGCTGGAAAAGATGATGGGATAGTGATGCTAGGGGAGGGCCGCAAGGTAGGAATACAATTAAAGAAAGTTAGGAGAAGAAATTAAATGGACAATTAATAGTATAGGGTCTTTGCTTCAACGCAACCACAAAAAACCCTGCAAATCTTGCACCTCCCTGCATCTACGTACGCAGCTGTTATTAGACGCCAGGCCGTGTCGGAGGAATAAAGTGTACGGGACCCGCATGCCACCGCGGTAGTATTTCGGCCGCCGTACGCTCCTACACGCGCCTACGCGACCTAGCTCTGCAGTCGAGGTTATGCCAGATTTTAGGGTTTGACCCGCCGGCAGGCTGGATTTTAATTTGTTTCTTTCAGGTCTAATTTTTTTTAAAAAATAACTATTAATTTTAATATTATTTATTTTGATGTTATAAATAAGTGGTTCTCGTGCTGATTTTTTTTTATCTAAAAATAGAAGCAAAATTAACATCATATCATATTTTTAATTTTAATTAAATTAAGAAAAAGTTTACATAATCTAAGTTTAAGAAACATACAAAATTTATTTACTTGGATATAAAATCAAATCCACATTTTCAATTAAAAATGGGATAATCTCAAAACTACTTTTATTATAGTGACAAAAATATATAAATATATATTTTCAGTTAGATCTTATTTTGCATGAACATTAAAAATTGTCGGAATGAAATCTTAAAAAAGATTTTTATATGCAATGAAGAACCAATTATTTGATTTGGGTATGTGCTGAAATTGGCATTTTGATATTGAATAAGTCTCTTGTGAGATAATCTCACGAATTTTTATCTCTGAGACAATTCAACTCTACCGATATTCAAAATAAAAAAGTAATACTCTTAACATAAAAAAATAATATTTTTGATCATGCATGATCCAAATAAGAGATCCGTCTCACAAAATACGACTCGTAAGACCGTCTCACACAATTTTTTGCAATTGATATTTACCTCCTCGCAAGAAGATTCGGAGTGAAAATTAAAAAGTTCCCAACGATTGCTCGATTTGATGAGATAAATACGATGCTGAATTAGTAGCCGTCTACATATATTTTTGTCAAAGAAACGTCACTCTTCTTTTAACGACACATATATAAATTTTTGTCAGATAGTGTCGCATTTCTTGTTCCTTTCTTCACCTATACTTTTACCACGTTTTCGTACATAGATTCACCAAACAGTGAAAAAATCGAATTTAAAAACGACTTTATTTTTTAAGTGTATTTTGGATATTTCTATCGTTTGGGGTTTTCGTCATAGAAGAGATAAAAATCATTTTTATTTTTGTGTCCGACGTGATCACTCCAATCCTAAAGTCAGCAGGTGAATGAAGAAAATCAATGTAGCAAAGACAAACACTGTGCCAATGGTGTTTCAAAATATAGAGAGTAAATGATGTGAGAGATATATGTATGTGAATGAATGCCTTAATGTTTAAATAAACGTGGTATTTATAGAAAAAATCAATGACCTTATTTTCAGTGCTCACTTATTAATTATAGCAAGATGGTTGCTCATACCTTACTTTTCTAACATGCCAAACTTTCCATTTCGTCTTGTCAAATGCATGCGGTTCTGATACTAATGATTACCAATATAAGATATCTCATACTTATGTACTCGAGTGATGTGCTATTATCGAGATAACCCGAGTAAAAAGCCATCACCCAAGAACTCGTCTGGAATCCCGGGCTTCTGGTGATCTGGGAGGATGATGTCTCGGGCATTCATTTGCTCGGCTATTTGTCAGATTGGCCCAAGACTTGTCCTAACCTGATCCATGACCCGGGATCACCTAATACCAATTATCCAGACCTCCCTAAGGAATATATATATATATATATATATATATATATATATATAAATTTGATTTTTATTTTTCAATTTGGAGTTCAAAAAGATATATATATATGTATAAAGAACTTCCCAGAAACAAAATCATATTCCCAGGCAAGGATACAATTCAATTTTTTTAAATGCATTATATGATAAGTTTGTTTTTTCTTCTCGATAATAAAATTTTTCACCATGCAAAGGTTACTGAGAGTAAATAATATATGAATATTGATGTTGATGAAAATTGTGAGAGGTACTGAGAGGTCGTATCTCGCATTGGAAGTTCGGGTCAGACCTTCGAATTTGAAAACACAAGCAGAAACGTTAGAGGGGGCGAAAGGTTGTTCCAGCGTGACCCCTTCTACATTCAATTCAGAGAATAAGAAAATAGTGAGAGTATTGTGTGTGTTCAGGATTAGTGAATTTATGAATGAATAAACAATGACCAGAACCTGATTTTTATGGAGAAGAGTCCTTGTGTGAGTATAATTCTTTGACGACTAAAACTCTGATATTTATAGGGCTCTAAATCTGTTGGACTATGGATTCTCAGAATCGTATATGAGGTTAGATTAAATCTTTACAAACTTTATTTATGCGGACTACATATTCATATATGTGAGTGTGAGCTCATTGAGACATGGGCTCGTCTAACGTGTACTGAGCGAGTCCAAGATTTCTATGGGGGAGGTCTGCTGAGACTTTCTCAATCAATGCGATAATATGTTCTGGGTGGTTGGCTCAGACCCTGTTGCGAGGTTGGCTCGGGAGGTCTGCCACACCTTTCCGGTCGACGATATTATGGAAGTATGAGAGTTCGGCTGAGGTGAACTCTCATATGACCTCCCAACGAATTTAAATAAATGAAGGCCAATGTGGATTCTCAGATGGCCTAATGGATCCGAGTGGCTGAGGTGAACTTATGATAACCTTAATCATTAAGATGCTCTCCTAGAGCAATTTGGATATTTGGACTGAATTCCCTCGAGCTACCAAGAGTGAGTCGAACATATCTCTTGGGTATCAAATATTTTAAAATTTTGAATTATAGATAGTGATATAATATAATAGGATTTTTAAAAAAAAAATATTGATGAAAATATGAACTAGAATTGGTAATTATTTAGGAAAAAATATAAAAATGTGATAAAAAATATTTTTGAGGATTAAAATTAAATAATGAAATATAGAAAATCATCTCTACAAATAAATCTAGATATAGACATAGTTTCATTAACGAGTAGTCACACATTGTTTGGCTAAAGTTATCATTTAAAACAGTTACAAGTTCTTATATATATTATAAGTTATTTTCCGAGCTTATAAATTGTATTATCTTATTTTAAAAATAAGTTTTTAAAATGTTTGATAAAATAAGACAGTGAAGTTTAAAGTTCTAATTGTGTTTGATAATATAAGATTAAGTCATAACATTATAAAATAATATTTATATTAGTTATAATTCATGTAATAATAGTAACAATGATAAATATTAATTATTATTAATAATCGATCTTGTGATTTATCTTCGTGTTCGCATATCTTAAAAAATAATAAGTTTGAGATCCAACTTGTTTTTAATAGCTTAAAAACACTCAAACAGCTTATTTTGATACCTTGTAAATTATTTTAAGAAAATATTATTAAACAAAATTTCAGAACTTATAAATTAGGCAAAAACTTGTATGAAACGGTCTCACGGATTGTATTTTGTGAGACAGATCTTTTATTCGGGTCATCCATGAAAAACTATTACTTTTTATGCTAAGAGTATTACTTTTTATTGTGAATATCAGTAAGGTTGACCCGTCTCACAGATAAAGATTCATGAGACCGTCTCACAATAGATCTACTCAATTAATTATATCTCTGTCAAACATCTTCATTATCGAGACAGTAATAAGTCGATGAAAAAGTTCGTTGAATGGGCTGCAAATTTGATAAAGGTTGGGCCTGGATTAGTTTCATCATAATGGTCTTTATCATGCTCATTTTAAATCCATTTTATCACGATATGATCTTGATATTCAAATTTTGATTCTAACAAAATATCATATTATTTCCTCATAAATAGATGTATATATAATTCAAGTGCCACATTAAAATTATTGCATTAACAGGAATAAGTAGCTCTTCATTAATTTCACCAGCATGCAATTTCTTAAATCAAATATGTAATTTTAACCTTTATATCAATCGCAAGATCAAGAAGTTCGATATTTTTAAAAAAATTTGTAGTTAATGACAGTCGTGCTACTCAGATATCTTGAATCATATAAAATTAATTTATTTTCCAAAATTAATACATAGAAGCTATAAATTTTACAATAAAATAATCTTTCACTTTTTCAAACACACACACATGTATATACTTTGAAAATGTTGTCGTTGTCTGAAAAAATATTAATAAAGCAATTTTTTACAAAATGAAGTTATTGGTATATAATAGTTTTTCGATTTACACTTTTTATCACGCAAATATTTTAACAAATTATTTAAACTTGAATTTGACTTGCCTAATCATCCTTATAATTTTTTACCAAGTGGTGTACCATTACCAAAAAAAAAAAAAATTGAACCATAAATTTCGGTTTATTTGATCGGTTTAAACCGTTTCCTGTCGGTTTTGGTTTTGAGTTGTTGTAATTTCAGTTTGGGTTTCAGATTTAAAGCTTCAAAAACTGTAAAAATGAAACCTAGAATTTTACATATAATACATGTTTAAAAAATTGTATATATAATATGTTATAATGTGGTACAAAGTAGAGAACTCAAATGTAAGAATGAACTAGTGTTATTTAGATCAGCTTTGGATCTCCATTTCCAATGCCAACGAGCTAAACATCTATCTCTTCCTCTTCAATACTCACCAAGAGAATGAAAACGAGACTTGGACAAAAACCCACAGAAAATATGTTGATGTATAACGTTGATGTTGTTGTCTTTGAAAGCACCATTTATTTTGGTTATGAATGCATTGTTGGCAAAGACGGAGCCAGAAAATAGATGTTGTAGGCAAAAAATTTAAAAAAATTTAGGATGGGCAAAAACAAATTATTAGGAGAGAAGGGAAAACATATAATTAATTTTAAACTCTTAATCAATGAAATTTAAAAATTGAGGGGAGACAGTCTCACCCATCCGTCCCCTGGCTCCGTCTGTAATTGTCGAGAACTTTAATGAAATAGTCATTGACGTGTTGTAGGGTATTATAAATGGAAGATACTCTCCGACAATACCTTAGGCGACGAGTATACGTGAAGTACTAAGCTGGGTAAAGACCAAAAATATTTCGTACCTAATTATCGAATTTTCTCTATTGGTTATTCACAAAAACTCTTGTGAAACGGTCTCACAGATCAATTCGTGGGTTGAATATCTTATTTGGGTAATCCATGAAAAAAATATTACTTTTTTTTTGAATATCAGTAGGGTTGACCCGTCTCATAGATAAAGATTCGTAAGACCGTCTCACAAGAGGCCTAATCTTGTTTATAAATTTCATATAATTTGGTTTAATATAAATTTCCCATTTGATTATAAAAAAGTCGTAGAAGTTAAATTTACCCATGCAAAAACTTTAATGCAAAATATCGAAGGAATGTTATTATATTTAATCATGTTATTAAATTTTGATTGTATTTGTTTTAAATTACTTAGTTTATTTAACCATCAAATGTTTGATATTTTTCAAGATTTTTAAAGTATAGATGACCATGTCTAGGGGTGAGAAAAAATATCGAATTTTCGGTATACCGAGATTATCGTATCTAAAAAATGCCGAATTTTCGTATACCGAAGATTTCAGTACGGTACGGTAACAATACTAAATTTTTCGGTACGGTAACGGTATGCAATTTGAAAATTTCGGTATATACCAGAATACCGAAATACCCAAAAAATATACAAAATTTTTAAAATATATAATATTTTAAAACAATAAATTTATAAAAAAAATTAAAATGTAAGGTTTTTTTCGGTATAAAACGGTATATACCGATACTGTACCGAAATTTTGGTATACTGTACAATTTCAGTATAATCAGCATGCTAGTTATATGTATCGAAATTTTCGATATACCAAAAATTTCGTTATATTATAGATATGAATTTTCTTATACCGTAATTTTCGATATGATATATGATTTTCGATACGATACAGTATGGTACGGTATACCATGTCACGGGTTTGGTCAAACCCTTGACTCGTCCCGCCAAGGAAAAAAAGGGGCATGAGACCCACCCCTCCCCTTTTGTAACCCCACCCCAAAATCTGGGACATCCAGTGTATGTTAAATCTATTAACCATCTAAGTTTACTTATTTTCAATTACATACAAGGCTTCTTCTATACAACAAAAAACTCAAAAAATTAAGACAATCATTAAAATTACATCCTAATACAAAAATCTTATATTTCAAGCTTCCTAGACAATAAAAATCAGAAGAATGAAGAAGAAGAGAAATGAAAACACAAAAAACATCGGAATCCAAACAAATAAAATAAATATAAGACATCACACAGTTTGCTAAACTTGTATCAAACAAAATAGAAGGAAACTAAAAAACCTTTACCTAGGCAGACATTAACCAAAAATAGAGTACATGAACAAAATAGCATCGAATAACAGATTTCACCTGAAATCGATGACCCCTGGTTAGTGTCGGAGAGAAGATTTCGATATCTAAGGGAAGCATAAAAAATGACGTTCTCAAATCTTAAAAATTCATATGTATTTATTCATCTGACATAAATATTATAGTATTTGACATGAATATAAAAGTATATGTTTTGGGTCTTCTTTGTGATGTTCATTCGATTCTCATCAATATTGTCATTTTGATTCACTTGTTCTTCTACTTATGTCTGTTGCGTTATCTTATTGCTTGTGAAATACTTATTTAGACTTCATGTTTGTCTTTGAATTAAAGCATCTTTTTTCTACTCTAAACCATTTTTTTTTACTTTGTAATATTGTCTCATAAAAGATCTACTATACATATATATATATATATATATATATATATATATATAATCCATATCGGACTCGTTTCTAGACCCATCGATTGGGTTTAAACTTGTCTCATAAACCTAGACCCTCCCCGAACGAGAGTTATTATCACTGCTAGTAGTTGATTAGTAAAATATAAAGCTAAATTTATTAATCATAATACAAGAAGATCAAATCGAATCAAAATAAAATAGTTTGGTTTTCAAATTAGGCATTTGGAAAATCGAAAACCAAAAAACAAAACTGAAATTTATCAAAATCGAATCGAGCAAACCGTTGAACATAGTGGTGGGCCGGTATCCGAAAATTGGGCATCATTTATATTACCCGAACCTGACGTAGAAAAATTCACTACCCGGCTTTCGGGTACCCGAAAATGTTCTCGAAAACGTTCGGACAGCGTCCTATGCCGACTTCGTGTGCCGGAAATTTTAGACATAAAAAAATCCTCCAAATCAACAAATCAATATGTGATTAAAAGTAAGGTAATGACTTTAATGTGGTCAATACTTGATTGGGTATATATTTTTTTATAAAAAATTTAAAGAAATGATATTTAATCATTAAGCTGGAACTAAATTTTAAAACCTTCTGGGATACCCAAAAAAGCTGACATCAACCCAAAATTAATAAACACAACATGATATTTTGTTAAAAAAAAAAAGAAGAAGCTATCTGTCCCGATCGGGTTGGGTAACCGATACCCCAAAAGCTATCTGTCCCGATCGGATTGGCCATCTCCAACCCATATCCTATTTTATCCTCTAAAATAGAGATCCGTGATCTCTATTTTTAAAAACCTTCTCCAACCCATATCCTCTAAAAATATTACAAAATAATCCATTTTTCTTTTTTCATTTTCAAAAAAACACACATATAATTACATAATGTATTATATAACCAAACTTAATTAATTCGATAAACATAATACAATAAAACATGTATTAAACTCAATTTATTTAAATTAAAACATTTTTTTTGACACGACAAACATAAACGACAAGATACAACATTCATAATATAAACATAAAATATAAATCACGACAAATATAAACAACACATATGGTTTAAAGAACAACACATAAATTATATTATCGTTTATTATTTCCATTTCATGATTATTATAAACAATACTTATAATTAATTCATGAAAATAATAAAAAAATTAAAATAAATTAACTAAATATAAAAATTATTTAACATTAAAATTAATTATTAATTAATTTGATATATAATAATATAAAATGGAGCAAAACAAATACATAAAAATACAAAAGGACTATTTTGCAATTGTTATGATGGCATTTTAATAATTTGATGGAATCTCCATATTGATCTTCAAATGAACAGTAATCCTCCATTTTTGAAGGATAATGAAGATTGTATTTGGAGTTGGGTTGGTGTTCCAACCCATACTCTATTTTGGAGATTTCCGCCAAAACAGAGATGGGTTGGAGATGCATCTTGCTGTATGGCATAGACTCACCCGGTAATCGGTATATAATGAAGACTGTCTACAGATTTGCGTTCATCACTGAGTGAACTCGGATCTCAACACTCGTTCACCTAACTAGCTCCCCTTCCCTTACCAACCAATATGTACACGTATAAAACTATCACTGATTTCTCCAGAAATTTTTTGCCTTTCGGGTTTCGCTCGAAATGGGTTCCTCTATTGTTCAAGTAACGCTCGCCTCTTGTCTTTGGTTCCTACGTTTTCGTCAACCAAGTAATTAATTTTTTTTTTGTTTCAGGGATTTACGAAGTAGTTGGCGATGACCGTGTTATCTGAGATCGGGGACAAGACATTTTTCGCAGCTGCTGTAAGATGTTTTTTTTTTCCCTAGTTTCTATTCCACAATTTTTATTGGAGTGATTTTTATTTTTTTATGATTGGTTGTTTTTGGAGAATTTGATTTTCAAGTATTTTGGATATTGATATCGAAATTTCAATGTTGAAATAAGAGTTGATGTCGACTACATTATAATTGTTATTTATTTATTTTTTTTTTTTGGTGTGAATTGTATATCATTAGCTTGCATGTTGGTGCCGGGTGGCAGCTGGAAGCAGAGGTGTTTGGAATTAATTTCCGTGACAGAAAATTTTTTGTGTATTCGTGGAGTCTGCCCTTTTCTTTCTAATTTTACTGACTACAAATTAGTAATGAATTGGACTGGCTTTGGATAAATGCAATGGTGATTTTTAAGTTGTTTTCTATCTGGAATAGAAGGAAATGACCCTTCGGAATAGAAACTATAAAGTTTGTCCTCCTTTGAAGAAAGTGTACCCTGGTTTAATGAAAACTGCCTTAGTTTTTGCATTAAACTTCAGTTTTAAAAATCTTGACGATAGCATACTTGTTTCAGATCTTGGCGATGCGTCACCCCAGAAGACTTGTGTTGTCTGGATGCCTTGTAGCTTTGATCGTACGATTTTGTATACTTCTCCTAGGCTGAAAACTCCTTACTTTTTGTGCTTGTCCATTTTTCAAGTCCCTCAAGTGACATGGAATATTTGTTGATTTCTAGGTCATGACGGTTTTATCAGCTGTTGTTGGCTGGGCTGCTCCAAATCTGGTATGCATTTTGAAATTCCATTTTACCTTCTTATTAAGAGAAATTGCAACGTTAAATTCTAATTTAGGTGGTTGAATGCAGAATATTTATATAAATATCATAAAGAGAAACCACAATAGACCATATGTTCTGTGAGGTTCGGTCTCGATGCCTACATCTACCGGAAAACGACCAAAGGGCTAAAATTCTTATTACCCTCGGGCCTTGTTTAAAACACAATAACATCTTTATATAATGTGAAAATTTATTGGGATAAATATGGAGGAAATGTTTCCTAATAAAAAAACATTAAAGCTATATTGAAGTTGCATAATTGTTTTAATAACATCACATCTGATTCTAGAATATATGATTTGACTTCTATCTTGAGTTTAGTATCGTGTCTCTTAATGAACAGAATTACAACTAAGATTACAGCAAAGCATGCTGATATTTACCTTTTTAGCTCACGTTTGCATAAAAAACTTGCCCTTCGTCAAACCGATTTATCCTTATATGTACTATCTCGGTTGTAGACTTACTAAGATGTTAGGCAAGTAATTATTCTAAGTGACACTACATGGTATTGTGGCCCGGGGATTATCATCAAATTGACATTATATTAAAACATACCAAGAGCACGTGGTTATTCACACAACTGGGTTTCCCCTTTTGTGGGGATGAAGGACCCCCCATCGAAAATATTGGTTCTGGTATGTTTAAGTGAGTGCTTGACCCTTAAAAATTTAACCTTTTAAGTTCTATTCCATGGAGGATCACAATCAGAGCAACTGGTTATGTATCAGTATGTTTGAAAATAAGACAATTGGTGCTTTTATGGGTTGGTTGATTCTTTGATTCTATCCACTCTATGTTCCTGTGTTAGGCATCACACGACTTGGCACATTCATGGATTTTTATTTGAGGGTTGGGGATTTCGCCTTTAAGGTCATAATTCTTTTTCTTTTAGTGTGCATGCTTGGCTTGATAATCGTTGCATGCGACCGACACCATGGGAGAATTGATATCTCCTTTTGGGGACTGTTGACTATTCATTATGGTATTTTTATTGTTGGTTGTCATGATTATATGATAAACATACAGATGCTTTATACTCTTATCTATGCAGATCTCACGCAAATGGACTCATCACATCACGACATTGTGTTTTTGGGGTTTGGCTTGTGGTCTTTATGGGATGCATTCAATGAAGGGTACTTACTTGTTATCCATTTATTCTTGCTTTACTGCCCTGCTGCGTGGTAGAAATTTGATATTGTTCGATTTTTTCCCCATTCAGGGTATTTTGTGAATGTTTTCACTTTCTCTAACAGGGAGACTGAGGAATTTGATGAAGTTGAAAAAGAACTGGTTAGGTTGTTTCTTGTTTTGTCGCATAGTTGAAATTATATTTGAAGCTCACTCATTTTACCTCAATGGCATGGCTAGAATGCTAATTTTAAAATCAATGGTGGAGCAACCAAAGAGCATGATAAGGTAAGTCAATAAACCTTCTGCTTCAAGTTGCATAAATTATTGTATATTAGTTATATTTTAGTGCTAAAGATCATCGTTCCTGGTGAGAGTGGCTTATAACTGCAGTTCACTTGGTAGACCTGGTTGTGTAAGGCTGGTTAATCGCCCTATAATTTCGATTTGTTTGAAATACAAGTGCCCCAAACTAAATATTCAAAAATAGATTGTATTATTCTAATATTATATTCGACCAATACATTGGAAACACACCAATACTCTAGAAACACATTATGCAGCAAAATCATACAATAAGACTCATGACTTGTTTTAGGATTTAGTGTATCCAATGGCAGAACTTGTATAGTCAATTCTTGTCACATGCTTCACCAAATTGGAACTTATTGTGTTAGTGGAAATGATTGCTGCAAAAACTGGTATAAAATCTCAATTATGTTCTCTGGTGATGAGGATACAAGTTATATTTGGTTGACCAGATTCCTTATTTAGTAATTAAGGTTCTCATCTGATTGAATTGAGATCTGACATTTTCTTTGATGTCGTGAGATCTGCCATTTAATATTTGATAATGGATTAAATCCAGGATATCTTTTTGTATTCTGTTCCAGGATGCTGATGATCTGAAGAAGCAGAACCGACCTTTTCTTACTCAATTTTTGTCGCCTATCTTGCTGAAGGTTCTTTACTAATTCTTTTATAAGTGGAATGTAAAAACCAACATATTAATAATTAAATAATTCGATTTCTTTTGCTGCAGGCATTTTCCATTACTTTCTTTGGGGAATGGGGTGATAAGAGTCAGGTATGTCCATATTGAAGGGGATATTTTTTTGGTTACTTTGCATGATAAGGATGCTTGTTTAACGTCAACCACAACCATTTTCCAGCTTGCTACAATAGGTTTGGCTGCAGATGAGAATCCATTAGGTGTTGTTCTAGGTGGAATCCTGTAAGTTCGAATCATGTGGATCTGTTAGGGACTAAATGGCATATATAATTCATGCTACGCGTTTTAGTAAACATTTGTGGACTCGAGCATAAACTTGACTAATTGCTAATTTGCTACATTCACCTCCATTCTGCGTGCAATGTTTCTTCACGTATATCATTTATTACTAACAATTTTAGTCTAGTGTCCTCATATGTTACAAATTAATACCTTTCTAAAGTTTTCTTGTGCTCAAGTTTACTTGTGACGAAAATAAGGTTCATCTGTATAACTGATTGGGAAAAGTACTTTAATCACGTATGGGCTACCATCCTACCAGTATATTTATTTTATTTTATTTTTTGCTCTCTTGCTGGTAGTAATTAAGATGGTAAAATTAACTTGCTTTGTATAGTAAATCATGCTTGATTTCGTTCATATCATGTCAGAGGACAAGCTTTGTGTACCACTGCTGCAGTCTTCGGAGGGAAGAGTCTGGCTACTCAAATATCCGAGAAAATAGTAAGTTTATTGACAATTATAGTACATTTGCTCCTATATATAAGAAGACAATCCTGGCTGCATTTACTTCAAAACTATATCTTGACTGTAGATCGCACTCTCTGGTGGAGTTCTTTTCATCGTTTTTGGAATCCAATCTTTTCTTTCGACTGTTGATTCATCGTGACTTCAAAACAAAGGCCGATACCACTTCTTTTATCAAGTGAAGCTGTTCTACTGAACTTCCTTACACCTCTTTGTTTATTCACAGACAGAAACTGAAGGTAACTTACTGTCATATAGAAATCCAAGATTTGAACTTCTAACTATAATATATACTTAGAAATGACGCTCCTTATCAAAGGCAATTCACTCCTGTTTCAGTGATTTAATCTTGTATAATAATAAAATTAAGATTCAATAAATAAATCATATATATTGCTCAATATATTTTAATATGCTGATAAAATATAATTATAATAAATATTTGTCGTTGGAACACAGAGTCGGAAGATCGAAACAACTTTAATCACCACTTTACTGTTTTGAAATCTACGTTAAGAATTCAAAAAAAAAGTGTATGATATGAAAGTCATGAAAAAATGCCAAATATTAGACTCAATAGTAATTTAAAATATATTTTAGTTTTGTATATAATTTATTTATTAATTTGTAATTTTATTAATATATAATGTAGATAGAGATAAAATATCATTTTATTATATATTTATAAATTTTTTAAAGATATATTATAGATGAATATATATTTTAGTAGTAATAATAATAATATTTTTATTAAAAAAATTATGATATTTACTGTAATATAAATTTAATTAATTAAAAAATTTAAAAATTGTATCTAATTGGATTTAATGACAACATTGGACTTGATAGAAATTTAGAGTAGAGGTAAAATTGGTTTTTAAGTTAGATAATGTATCAATTAAATCGTTTCCAATATTTCATTTACCAATTTATTAATAAGTTTATTTATCAAATATTTTTTACTCTTAGTTTTGGCCATATGTATGTTTCTTTTGTCATCCCTCCGTTGCATTTTCTGTTTTATCTCGTGTAACATTTCATACATAATTAACATCAGCAGTGACAATTTCATCTCACCAAGGCTTTTCCTTTGTCTAACGGGTTTTTTGGTAGATCATATTCTGTTCACAAAAACTATTATGTTATCGTCTCATATATCAGTTTTGTCGGATGAATTTATAACCCGACTCAGTTTATAAAAAAATATTACTTTTATGTCATAAATATCAATTTTTTTTGTAAATATAGATCAAGTCAACTCGTATCATGAATATAGGTCCGTAAAATCGTTTTAAGGAGATTTACTTTATTCTGGTACACATATTTTTCTATCATTTGACATACAATTGTGTAGGTATAACAAATGCTTCTCAATATAAGAAAATTTAAACCAATGATGAAAATACCCCTTTTTTGGCCTTATATTCCATAAAGGGAATGAATACCCTTGAAAAGTAGTGGTGTCTATTATGAGTGTTTTAGTGTACATTAATGTTTCACTTTAGAAGAAAAAGGTTTTGTGTTAATAATGTAACGATGAGTTTTTAGGTGGTGCTCTTTTTCTATTTTCTTGGTAGAAGATGTTAGGATGTTATATACGTTTAATGTAGTGTTTGCAAGAACTTATTTGAAGTGTTTCTCAGTTTCTACACACAATTTCTAAACATTTCATTGGCTAAAAGCTTTAAACACTTAAACTAAGCTCTTACAAACACTATTAAGTATTAATAACAAAACGAGTATTTTATCTGTGTGAAACACAAATTGTTATTTTATATAATTATTATTAAAATTAATAAGTATGTGTTTGAAATTTTATTAAAATTATTGATGTAATATAATGAATATATTTAAATTTTAAATATTATTATAAAAAATTATTATATAAAAAACATTTATATCATTTGAGATAACTTTTGATGAGTATATTAATCTTCTGTCGTTAATTAATTTCTTCATTATAAATGTTATTTATAAAAAAATAATAAATATATCTAAAAATTCAGATACTATTTTGTCTATCAAAAGTTATACAATAAATAAATATTTTTCAAAAAATCAAAATTTTTTGTCATTTATTAGATTAATAAATCTGAATAAAAAAATTTTAATTATTTTTTAGAATATGTTAAAAAATATTTATATTGAAATTATAATTAATAGTAATTTTAATATCAATTTACAGAACATCAATATATTAAAATTCATGATGAAACTTTTTTTAAAATATGAAAAATGAAATATGGTATAAAAATTTATATTTTACTTAAAACATAGAGAGTATTGATAATCAAATATATAAAAGTAACACAAAATTCAAAACATGACGCAAAAATTAAATAAAAAACTAATGTAGACATTTAAAGTAATTTATATGTTCAAGGGACATCAAAATCAAATTAAAATTTAAAAATATAAAAGATATCATATTTAGTTACATATTTACTTCTTGTTTATTTTCAAATATTTAATATGGTATGTGAATACATTAATACTGATAAATATTGAGTTTTTTTAAAAAATAATTTAATTTTTAAAATTAATTTCAAAAATAATTTTTAAAAAAAAAAATATGTAAAAATACCACAATCTGCGCTTACGAAGCGCGGACGCTGCTCACGTGGAGCCACGTCCGTGTGACGGAATATTTAGCGACAGAATATATATCAAAACCGTTGCTAAAATTGAATCAGCGACGGTTTTCAAAAATCGTCGCTAAAATATAATCAGCGTCGCTAATGTTAGCGACGGTTTATTAACCGTCGCTAAAATGGAATCAGCGACGGTTTAAAAATTGTCGCTCATTTTAGCGACGGTTTAAAAACCGTCGCTATTCCGAAATTTTGGTATTTTCATTAACGTTGTACATTGCACGCTACGGATAATTGTATTAACGGCGTGCATATGGATAATAGTATTAACAGCGTGCACATGTACGCCGCGGATAATCTTGAACTTTCAACAGCTTGCATCTTTGCAGCATGCAATGTTCGCTGCGGAAAAAGAATTTGCGCGCTGCGAAAAATCATTTTTGTTGTAGTGAAGACAGAGAAAAAAACAGACAAAAATTCATCACGAAATAAGTTTTTTCAGGAACCTCTACTATTCAACTTGGTTTTTTCAGTGATTCATGGATGACTGACTTTCTTGTCTGTTTTTTTCTATGTTGAATAGTAGAGGTTCATGAAAAAACCAGGTTGAATAGTAGAGGTTCCTGAAAAAACTTATTTCATGATGAATTTTTGTCTGTTTTTTTCTATGTCTTCACTACAACAAAAATGTTTTTTCGCAGCGCACATTGCATGCTGCAAATGTGAGCAGCGGATTGGGGTATTTTTGCATACTTTTTTTTAAAAAAATATATTTTTGAAATTAATTTTAAAAATTAAATTATTTTAAAAAAAACCCATAAATATTTCTTTTTATAGTAATTTTTTTGGCGCGAACTTTTCAAATATGGCAAAACTCTGTTTATATATTTTACTAGTTTTTCACCGTGCAATGCACGGACAATTATTCATCTAATTGATTATTAAAATTAATATGTATGATAATTTGTTTACTTTTTCTATAACGTGACTTTTTATCAAACGGAAATGTTGTTTATACATATAGATCTTAACAATGAAACATTGAATAAAAGAGCTATTTTGTATTTCGGCTGAAAATTAATATCACGCTTGTATTAGACAATGAATGACATAATGTGTTTATCAATTATATTGTATTCACATATAAATTTATGTACTATGTAGAAAACAATAACTGTAACAAAATAAAATGATAAACATGATACAAACTTTTAATATGATTTTAATTTCAATAAATAATTTAAAGTAAAATACAAATAAACTAAATGGATTATAGATAATACAATTAGAAAAAAAGACAAATTATAAATTTTGAAAAACTCCCTTAAATACAACATTTCTCGCTGAATTTTTCGGCTTGCTATCACTATCACATATCAAAATTTTTAGACTCTTAAGATTCATAACTCTTGATACAGCAATGTACAACTAACCATGACTAAAAACAAGGTTCTTAAAAAAAAGTTCTACATGAGACAATGATTGCCCCTGAATTTTATTGTTATCATTGCATATGATACAATCAAAGAATACTAAACTGTCTTCGTTGAAATTTAAAAGGAAGCCTTAGATCAGAGGCGTCACTGACATTATTGGAATAAACACTTTATGACCTGCATTACTTTCAGTACGAATTTTTCCTTCCAAAACATGGTTTCCGAGCCTTGTCAATCTAGTGTCATTGCATAATCTAAGAGAATGATCTATGTTGGAAATAAAATACTTTATTTAATTAAAAGAAATCATACCATTTTAAATATTACTTAACGTATATATTGATGTTGGAATCAACATCTTGACCGAACCATGAAAACTAAATTGTGGCTCTCAAATCCATCTTTTCTGTTTAAATATTTACAACAAAAAATAATTAAAATAAATGTAACTAATTCTAAAAGAAACACTTATAATGATAAGTCAAAAGATAAATGTATTCAAGTATAAAAAAATAATAATTGATATTTAATATAAATTTATTTATCATGGATTATTAACAATAGCCTACTATACAACCCCATAATCAATTTTTGTCGTGAAGCAATTTAACTAACAAAATTTGCCCGTTGAGTATGTCATATTCCATACATATATTTTAATTCTAATATGTTGTTAATTAACAATTTTTCCTTGTTTATATTATTTTGCATGAATTAAAAAATAATAAAAATGATAGTTTATATTAAATTGACATACGATTATTTTTTAATCATCTATAATAATTCGAGAATTGTTGGTCTACGATTAAAGTTAATATATTGAAGAGAAAAATGATTTTATACTATCATTGAAATAAATATATAAGATCTCAAAAATAAAATCAAATTAAAAATTAGTTCATCTAAAATGTAGATGAAAATTTTTAATTATAATAACCTTACATCTATATATATGTGTTATTAATTTATATTAATAAAATGATTTCAAATGAGCACAATTTTTGAAACATGTTTCAAATTTTCAGAATTCATATTTAAATTTTGAATGACAATTTGAATTTGGATTATAATTCCCAGAATGAATTTAATTTCTGGATTTGAAATTTGAAATGTAATTTAATTTGGTTTGTAATTCCTAGGAGAGATTCAATTTTCAAGCAGTTATACACACATACATTAATATACACTTTTAATAAAGAATTAAATATATTTAGACATTTATTATAATATATATTACCACATTTTTTGTTTATTTTCTTTTTTAGAATGTCATTTAGGCGGGAACTTACTAAATTTAGTAACAACTCAACTTTTATATATATATAAATATGATGTACATTCATCGTTCACCTATTAGATGTGATGAAACATTGAAAAATCGTACATCCAATAAATAAATAAATGTCACTTCATCCATGTTCATCTGAATTTGCATGTTAGATAACAATTAAAATAAAATCCTTATAACAATTAATTTATTTAGATATCTAAATACACTATTTTTTCTTGAAAATATGCTTCAACACACTGCTTTTGTTTTTATGAAGAAAAAATAAATTCAGACAAAAGTAATATGGACTCCATCGAACATATGCAGGATATATCTATAATCATGAAATATATTGGATTAATTGTTTACACTACAGAGTTTCAGAGGAATGAAGACGAAAAATCACCACTCGATCAATCTACGAATAGAATTCATAAGTTGAGGCATCAGTAATAATATTTCTCAGGCCACCGATGGTTGACGCCAGCATGATGAACACTCCCACAACTATGCTTGTCTGAAACAAAATTATTTGATATAAAAAAAAATAAGAGAAAAGGGCAAACGGGTTAAAATTTTATGGGGGTGGAAAGTAATTTACATAATAATTCAAGAGTAAGTCTCTTATGAAACAGTCTCACGAATTTTTATCCGTGAGACGGTTCAACACTATCGATATTCACAATAAAAAGTAATACTCTTAGCGTTAAAAGTAATAATTTCTCATGGATGACCCACATAATAGATCAATCTCACAAATATGACCCGTGAGACCGTCTCACACAAGTTTTTTCCATAATTCCGAGGGGGTCAAAATTTTCAATTGCTAATAAAATGCAAATGTTGTTAAATATCACTACCTTTGAAGTATTTTAAACTTAGGAATTTGAAAATTATCTAATCTAGGGAAGTGAATTTATAGAATTGGATTATTATTATTTTTTCTAGCAATTCTTTTGTCCAATATGACGTCATATTTATGCAAAGGAGGAAGGTGTGTAAGACGATCATCTGCCGTTTTATAAAAAGTTACAGCTGATGATAATTGTCCAACTTAAATCTTTTAAATCGTACAACAGTTTAAATGTTCTGTTTTGATTGCTCTCATAGCAAAGACAATTATTACACTTAACAAGACGTGTTATTAACTTCCAATGTAACTTACCCAATTGATAATCCAAGAACGGCTGAATTTCTGTGGTTTCTTAACTTTAGCCATATTATACTAGGTAGCTGCAAAACATAAATTGAATGGGAATGTAAATTCATATATAATCTAATATACAAAAAAATTGGAGCTCCGACAAAAATAAAAGCATAAATAGAGTATTAATTCGGAGGGCTCACAAAGTAGGAAGTTGGAGCAAATCCAAATCCACCAAAGAAGCCAAGAAGATCACCAAAGAAAGGGAATGTCACACCAATAAAAAGGGTAAAAGCTGAAATAATTTGCTCTTTTATTAGTAAAAAGACATATATAATCTAATTTATACGAAAATTAATCATGTTTCTACGGATAATTTATCGTTAACACTGTCAAGACGACACAACTAAACCATGATAAGATTCTCACCTACATAAGCAGAACGGACAATGAGCCTAAGCACAAATCCAGAAGGGGTGATGTTAAATCTCTTTGAAATTGTTCTCTCAACCAAGTCGAATACTGGCATTGCATAAACCTGTAGATACAATCTTTTTTTAAAAGTTTAGTTACACGTGAAAACATAAAATATATATAAAATTATACCTGATAGCTTCCAATGACATGAACCACAACCATCAAGTTAGCAGAAGCAATGAGCCATGCCGGTTTCTGAAGTGCCACGAGCACATTGTCAGCTACGTCTTGCCCGAACGCCCAATATCCGATTAGGGCAACGGGGAAATAACAGATCCCATTAATGAAATAGGCCCAAACGGCTCCTTTCCACATTGGAACTTTTGAGGGCTTCTCAGGGGTAGATGGAATAGTGGCCTGGATTTCTAGCACCACAGCATGTCCAGCATAGGCAAATGTAACCTGCCCTAAGGCATTGAACACACGGAACATGTAGTCGATGGAACTAGTTTTCTTGTATGCGTAGCTCACGTTCGAGACCCGGCCGTGGCTAAGGCTACCTATCCAGGCAATAGTTGAGTAGCTGCAAGCAATCAAATGCATGCAAGAGAAGGTCATCAGAATATTAGACAAGCCTTTTGGTCACGATAAAAATAAAGAAAAAGAAAGTATGATTTGCTTTGATTTACCTTAGTGACATGATTGCAGCAGCCAATGAAACACCAGACACAGAATTGAAATCTGGCAATTGAGAAAGGAAGAAATGGAGACCTCCGAAGATGCAAATCCAGTAAGATTGCCTAATTGGGGTGCAATTAGAGCAGGCGATTTCCATGAATTTCTTGAGGCACTTCCCTCCGGTCACCATGTATACAATGTCACATCCCACCTGTACAATGAGCTGCTGAGGCAGTACTATCCACGGCCCCAGCTTCTTTCCAAAGGCGTGTCGTCCCAGGTCAGTAGTACCGGTCGAAACGGATGCCAGGCTCGCTTTCGTGGAGCTGTATCATCTGCCACATTGTGTTTAAGGTGATGCACCAGGACAATGCCAGGACCATTGTTCCTGGACCCCTGTTTCGAAATCATAATATTAGCCAAATAAGTTGATGAAGTTGAGATTATTATTTCTGAATTTCAAGAGAAGTAACGAAATTGAGTGCGAATATAGTTCGATATGGCTTGAGAATTTTGAAAATTACCAAGTATAAGATCCATTATTGGTAAGCATGAACTTTCAAATTCAAGAGTTCCATTTTTTTATGTATTAAATGGATCCATGGAGGACACAAAATATTTCATACCCCACTTCTTTTAACTCAAATAACATAACTTAAAAAAACATGTATACACTTCAAGAAAGAATATATATATATGGAACTCACAGATCTCTATAATATTGTCCACTTTTGGTCTAACTTATCATATATTTGCTATTGGACTTTACCAAAAGACCTCGTATCGAGGACCAAAATTATTCTCATGGTTCAAGCCTCCTCTCATGCCTTATGGTAAAGACTTAGAGCACTACCTATCTCGATCTCATCACAGATTTACTAGGAGCTTTCTGTTAATATTGGAACATGGACCTAACTCAACCCCAAAATCTAGCTCAAGGGGGGAAGGATTGTCCAAGCCCATATATACAACTCCCAGATTATTTATCCAACCGATGTGAGACAATTAACACACCCCTCTCACGCCCAGGAATGAACATCTGGAGCGTGGAGTTTACAAATGACCCAATTATGGGCAGAACGGGTGGCCTAATTATAGACAGTCCAACACATAACGGTGGAACACGTGTTCTGATATCATGTTAATATTGGAACTTGGACCTAACTCAACCCCAAAAGCTAGCTCAAGGTGGAGGATTGTCAAAGCCCATATATACAACTCCCAGATTATTTATCCAACCGATGTGTGACAATTAACACTTTCACCTCATTGTTTAAGTATCCGAAGATTCCATCAGCATGGCTCGATCTAAACGTGGATCTGATACTACTTGTGCAATGTATATAACATATCTTCACAATTGTTTGATATGATACACTTTGGATCTAAAACCTCGTGAATTTGCTTTTAAATTTTATCCAAAAGACTCCGTATCATTAGAGATATTTTTTCATCTTATTAACACATAATTTTTCCTATATATTTTCAATGTGAGATTTTAGTTTAATTTCTATATATATGTGTGTGTATGTATGTATGTATATATATATTATATATATATATATATATATATATATATATATTGGTGTAAATAAATGGGAAGAAAATTCCATTTTGATAAATTATTTTTTCTACCTCACTTTATAATTTCAAATAATTTTTTTAATCTAAGATGCATGTCGTCTAAAGTATCATTGACTGTGTAATTTTAATCTATTATTAATGCGGAAATATTTTTTTCAAAAATATTATTCTACTATAAAATTTTAGCCCTACTAGTACATAATTATTTCACCTATGAACGTAATGTAATACGGAGTTATTAAATAATTCTTGTATAAATTTAGCAATTTTAGTTTTCACGCACAAGCAAAACATGCATGCATGTGGTTGATTGTTTGTGTCTTTTATGGATTAATTAATAAATACAACGACGAAATCACTTACACGAAGTAGCTACCAGCTAGCTAGCTAGCTAGCTATTATTGACCAGGTAGTTATCACAATAAATTTAAAAATTATTAAAATTCTATATCTAATCCTAGTGAAAATTATTAAAATTTCATATAAAATCCTAGGTGGGAAAAATAACATTGATATATATAATATAATCATACAAAGCTTATACATCCACTTAAGAGCAGAGAGAGCCTCTTACCATCCCAAGTAAGCCATGGCATACGGCAAACTGAGCACACCCGCACCAACCATGGCCGTGACCGTATGAAACGTCGAGTACCACCATTTCGCCTCGCGCGAGGGACCCTTTCCTTCCCATGTTTCGTCCGGTGGAATATCCTATGCATACAATACAAATTTCAAGTGTTCTGAAAAATTATATATATCTCATATCTAAAATACTAATTTTTTCGATCCCGATTAATGTTTCTAATAATTTACAAATCTTGAATTAAAACCCTACCCCAAAAAAAAGTAAAAAAAAAAAAAGAAGAAGAATAAACGATGATCGGGAAAGTTTACCTTGGGTTGTTGAGGTGTGGATGATACCATATTTTTCGTAACGGAAGCAAAGCACACCCAGAATGCAGGAGTTGATCAGTGCCTATCATCGTGTATTTGTAGTGCTTAATTGTTTCCATTTTATTTCTTTTTAATCATTTTTTTGGTGGAATATTAAAGATGATTGGAGACCACCCTTGTATATTTCTATTGGATACTTGTTACCTTTCTTTCATCGTGAGTTTATTGGCATGTTGCATCATCAAAAAAGCTAGCTTTATATTCTTCTTTCTGATAGTATTATTTAAAGGAGTAGTCTGTTATGAGACGGTCTCACGAATCTTTATTTGTGAGATGGGTCAACCCTACAGATATTCACAATAAAAAGTAAGACTCTTAGCATAAAAAATACTTTTTCATGGATGAACCAAATAAGATATCTGTCTCACAAAATACGACCTATGAGACCGTCTCACATAAGTTTTTGTCTATTTAAAGAGAGAATAAATAAAGTGGATGGTAAAACGCACTACGAGCTTATGCTCATTATTTGTTCTTGAGTTATAAATTTAACAAAATTTGACAAATATATTTATATTAAAGTGTGTATTAATCACCAAGGTATTAAGCATGAGTCATGCTATTAGGTATAGCGGGATTTGTACAGAAATTATTGCAATAAAAAAATTTCATTTATCAAAATTTCATGATAAATTCAATATAAAATCTAATGTGTAATAACAAAATTTCACGATAAAATTATTGTAAATAACGGTGTACGATATATTTGTTGTACATTTAGCATTATTCATCAAGTATTGATAAGTAGTACATCAGTGTTTTATGAATTTTTCGATAAAAAACTTGAAAATACAAGAAATAATAATTCCGATTTCAAAAAATTATAAAAATCATGTATACGTATATATACATATATAAACCCTTGAGCTAACCCAATTGTATGTAAATCATGCTAGTTATGTAAACCACATTAAACAAAGTTTGTGGAACAGACTCGATACCACCACTAACTCGAACACTGTGCAATAGACTCAATAACTCCACAAACTCGAACACCTTTGATGGCAATTTATTTATTATTGTATATAAATATGTTTTATGTCCTAATTAATATGACCTTAAAACAATGTAAATTTAATTCTAAAACAAAAACAGGTAAATTTCATAACCTGACCACCAAATCATGAAGCATTCCGATTCATTAAAATATATGGTCACCATGATGCTAATTACATTGTTTTATAAAAAGAAAAACAATGATTATTTTGGCTCCAATTGTTGTTCAGAATTGACTAATCATAACCAGAAAGTTAGTAAATTGCCCAAATCACTACTTTAAGTATGTTTATTCCCACAATTTTAAATAAATATATAGAATAAGTAAAAAAAAAAAACATCCGGCTTTATTAAATTTGATTATATAGAATCCTCTGCGCCGCCTGTTTTGAGCTGGAGCTAAGTGACAGGTCTCACTGGATAAACATCGAATCCTCTGTCTGATTAATATATATATCTATCTATTACTACAATAAATATATGAGTTGAATTGTGAATTTACATCTATGTTCTTATCTTCATTAATATATATCTCTTTGCTTGTTTTGTTTTCATTTATTAATTAATTAATCTATTACCACTATAAATATAGGAGTTGAATATTCATTAATACATGTCTCTTTGGTTGTTTTGTTTTCATTTATTAATTAAGAGTCTAAACTAAATTGAAGAAAAACAAAATTTTCCATCCATTTGTGATGAAATTTGCAATCCATTTTAAAAATCTATTATTATTATTATTACTATTGTAAGGCCCGAGATTTTATTTACAGTAATCTGAGATTAATCTGAAATGATTTGGCAATGATTAATACGAATTATGGGTAAGTGAGAGGTGATTAAAGACGGAACAGATCAGACCGAGACAGACGAGAAAAGACACAAAATGAGGTCGCGTGTGAGATTTGTGGTGCGAGGACCGTAGCTCTCGCGCACATGCGCGTCATAATGCGCGCACATGCGCAAGATGGACAGAAGGCCCCGCGCATATGGGCGAAGTGAGTGCGCGCATATGCGCGAGCATATGTTACCAACGTCCAGAGAGCCTCGCGCATATGCGCGGAAGGCGTCGCGCATATGCGCGAGCTGCCGAGAAATGATGTGCGATGACCAGTAGGTCTCGCGCATATGCGCCGAAAGATGTCGCGCATATGCGCGAGACGTGTTACTCGAGGGAGCAGGCCACTTGCCTTGCTGCATGCGTGGTATATATATATATATATATATATATATATAAACATGCATATTTCTTCAGAAGAGAGAAAAAGGAAACGAAGGAATCGAGAAAAGTTTTAGTAAGGTTGTAGAAAATCCTTACGCCTTTTGTGAGCAATCCGTCCGTCTGTTTTCGAATCCGAGTATAGTACCGTGTTCCTAGCGACGACAGCTACAACTGGACGTAAGTTTCGTTACGTTTAGACATGTTCTGAAATTATGATGTTGTTGGAATTGAATACCCGTCATATATGATATTCTTGACATGTTAGACATCATAGAATCGAAGTCAGATTAAGAAACGGACTGATTATGTAATTGTTATGACTTTTTGGAATTGATTAATTGAGATTCGATATCAGATTGGTGTTGTTATTGAAATTATGAGTTGCACCGATATTGATTATGAGGTCTGGTATTATATCTGTGGTGTTGGAATTGACGGGGTTATCGAGACTGTATTGTTATACCGTCGAAACATCAGTTGATTGATATTGATCAGATTCGGTATTGATTTAGATGGTATTGTGATATCATATGTCGATTGGCATTGATCAGATTATGTTTTGATTTGAGTATTAATCAGAACAGAGTTTGAACTGAGTTATATACTGATATTGTATCTATTCGATTGTCATTATCAGATTGGGTATGGACAGAGTTGAATTCGGGACTTCGTCTTCGTCGGACCGAGAAGATAAAGGATATAAATTAATGTTGAGTTGGGATTGCACAACTCGAGTGAGGTTTGGCTCGAGTTTCCCTAAATCACATACTTTACCTTATTGTATTGATTTGATTGATGTACTTGTTCTCTTGATTTATAGACAGCAGGTATTAGACGAGTAATCTTGTGACAGAAGTGCCTGGTAGTGGTGGGATCGCCACGGGCACATTGCACGATGTCACAAGATAGTGTATTGGCGATTGTGCCAAAGTCTGTCACCGGATGTTTGGCTATCGATGTGGATAGAATTATAACTTCTTCTATTACTGATGATCGATATTATATCGATGTGGATAGAATCGGAGCTTCTTCTATTACTGGTGATCGGTACCGTATCGATGTGGATAGAATCATAACTTCTTCTATTACTGGTGATCGATATTATATCGATGTGGATAGAATCGGAGTTCTTTCTATTACTGGTGATCGATACTATACCGATGTGGATAGAATACGAGCTTCTTCTATTACTGGTGATCGATACCATATCGATGTGGATAGAATTGGTATTTCTTCTATTACTGGTGATCGATACCCTATCGACGTGGATAGAACTGGAGTCTTTTCTATTACTGTTGGTCGATATGGGAATGCTAACTTCTTAAAACCGGGATCCCTAGACTAGGATTGAGTCTAGTCTTAAATGTGAAGTCATGAGTCTAATTGATAGTTATATTGATTCATGTTGATTATGTTCCTGAATATGGTACATATTGACTTATGTTCCTGATGATGGTACATGTTTAGAATATGATTTATTCTTGATATGGATTTATATTCTGATTTGAATACATGTTAGACATATCCGTTATATGCTTTTATATTGTGTTTATGATTGCATGTATACATGATTTATACTGAGAATGTAATTCTCACCGGAGTTATCCGGCTGTTGTCTTGTTTGTATGTGTGCATGGCAACAGGTGGGATAGGATCAGGGTCAAGAAGAGAACGAGGCTGGACTAGATAGCGTGGAGATCCGGGCTTTGAAGCAACTTAGGATTCAGCACTGAGATATAGTTGAACCTAGTTGAATTCTTGTAGATAATACAAGATTTGTATGTTTATGTTTAATATGTAATTTGAATTGAATTACATTACGTTTTCGCTTTGTATTTAAAAAAAAAAATTTAGACCATGTTTATTATAATTGGTTGAATTATTCCTAAAGACGATTAAGGAATGAATTAGCGTCCGGGTCCCCACAACTATAAATATATGAGTTGAATTATGAATTTAACTAAATCTATTACTACTATAAATATATGAGTTTAATTGTGAATTTACATCTATGTCCTTATCTTCATTAATATATATCTCTTTGGTTGTTTTGTTTTTATTTATTAATTAATGAATCTATTACCACTATAAATATAGGAGTTGAATATTCATTAATACATGTCTCTTTGGTTGTTTTGTTTTCATTTATTAATTAAGAGTCTAAACTAAATTGAAGAAAAACAAAATTTTCCATCCATTTGTGATGAAATTTGCAATCATTTTAAAAATCTATTATTATTATTATTACTATAAATATATGAGTTGAATTATGAATTTAACTAAATTGAAGAAAATCCATTTTTTGTGATGAAATTTGCAATCCATTTTAAAAAATTACTTATATATATAATTAATTTCAAAATGATAAAAATAAAAAATATATGTTTTTGTTTGTTTTTTCATAGCTATTAAATGAATTCTAAAATAAATTGAAGAAAAATGAAATTTAGCTCCTTTTTTCTTAGATAAAAAATTTAGCTACCATTTTTTAGAGTGTCATTTAAATTTATCTTCATTTTTGGAACGTTTTTTCATAGCTATTAATGACTTCTAAAATAAATTGAAGAAAAATGCAATTTAGCTACCACTTTTTAGAATAAAAATTTAGCTACCATTTTTTTTAGTGTCATTTAAATTTATCTTCCATTTTTTGGAACGACATTTGTACTCCATTTTTTTTAAAAAAATATATCTTTAATAAAATTTTAAATAATAGTAATAATCCAATTTTTAAAAAAACTTATATCTTTAATGAAATTCAAAATGATAACAATAATAAATATATTTTTTTGTTTGCTTTTTCCTAGCTACTGTTATTATTATTATTATTACGACTCTAAATATATGACTTTAAATTGTGAATTTACATCTATGTTCTTATGTTCATGAAATTATATTCATATGTCACTGTATTTGTTTTCATCTATTAATTAATAAAATCTAAATTAAATTGAAGAAAAATAAAATTTAGCCTCCTTTTTGTGATAAAATTTTCACTCTATTTTTTAAAAAAATTATATCTTTAATGAAATTCACAATGATAACAATAATAAATATATGCTTTTTGTTTGTTTTTTCTTAGCCATTAATGACTTCTAAAATAAATTTAGAATAATAAATTTAGCTACCATTTTTTAGAATGAAATTTAAATTTACCTTCCATTTTTTGGAATGAAATTTGCACTCAATTTTTTTAAATATATATATATCTTTAATAAAATTTAAAATAATAGTAATAATATATACATTTTTTGGTTTGTTCTCACGTCTATTAGTGAATTCTAAAATAAATTGAAGAAAAATAAATTTCAGTCACCACGTGTTAGAATGAAATTTACACTTCATGTTTTTTCTTTTAAACAAACAATATATGTAATGAAATTTAAAATAAATAGAATAATAATAAAATTTACGTTCCATTTTTTTAAAAAAAGAAATTTTATTCTTATTTTAAAATATTTATTTTTGTTTTATATATTTCTGTTTTTTTTTTTTTTGAACTCTATCTTTATTTTTTAGGATGTCCTTTTATTTGATTTATATTTTTTCATTAATTAATAAATTTAAAATAAACAGAATAAAATGAAGTTTATGTTTTCGTTCAAAATTTTATAGTCATCCAATTTTTGAATAAATCTTCTGTAAGACGGTATCAAGTTGATAATCTCTAAGACGAATCGACATTTTTTATCAACTAATGTTAATGCATTTTAAAATAAATCGAAGAAAGATGAATTTTACACTATTTTTCAAAATTTTATAGTTCTCCAATTTTTGAGTAGGTTTTATGTGAGACGGTTTCATTGATATATATCCTAATACGGGTCGACCCAATCATTCCCAGAGTGAACAACACTATTTTTTTCATGATTCAGGTCAGATTGGAGACATGTTTTACAAAATTGACCCACGAAACATCTTCATATGAGTTTCTGTGACAATTTTATTTTTAACTTGAGTTAATTAACATCCATGAATAACGTAAATTGTTTGAATTTACATGTATGTCCTTATTTTCGTTAAATAATATTAATAAATACATGTTTTTTTTGTTTTTCAATCATTGATAAATTTTAAAATCAATTAAAGAAAACTGAAATTTTATTTTGGAATAAGATTTACAGTATTTTTTTAAAAAATAATTATATATTTAATGAAATTTAAAATAAACGACACAATGTCAGCAATACGCATAAGAACTTCCTAAGACTTCATCAATCTTAGTACTATTTTCACTCGTAGCATGCTTAACCCAACAAAACTAAATAACAATGAAAGATTAATATTTTAGTTCAAACATTTCTTGATCTTCAGGTCAAATGTTATATTTGTTACCCAAAACAAGACTTTTATTTCTTATAATTTTGATGTATCGTGCAAAGCCATATACAAAGCTAATTGCGAACGTAATGAGAATTGCGCTGACTTGAGTGTCAATGGGCCAAACCATAAAACTTTATGCATGACAGATCCAAATAATTATTTGGTGCCATGAGAGAACACTTCAAAAAAATTGAAATGAGCTTAAATTGATTTATCTGTAATAATTACTTTTATATACATCAAAGTGATAGAAAATGATCAGGAATAAGAATGAATTCAAATCCTTTTTATGTGAAACTAAATTATTCTTACATCTATAATTACTTAAAATGATTTATAAGATTTTATTTCTGTTTTTTAAATATTTTTTTTGTTCGAAAAATAAATTTTTTTTAAATATTACAATTATTGTAATGCCCGAGAATTTGACTATTGTAATCTGAGATGATTTATTGATTATGAACTGAGGTGATTATAGCCGGGCCATTCCGAGACCAGACTGGGCAAAACATATGAAAAGTACAATGTTTGGACAGAACTGTTGGCGCCCGAGCGGTGAGAAATGACCGCCCGAGCACCAGTGTTCAATAAGAATACCATTCGGGCAGAACCTGTGGCGCCCGAGCGGTAGAAAATTACCGCCCAAGCGCTAATGGATAACAAGCCGAGTACCGGGCAGAGTGTTCGGCGCCCGAGCGGTAGTTTATAACCGCCCGAGCGCCGACTGAAAATCATGGAGAATGGGACACGTATCTTTACATTCATGAGATATATATATATACATATATCCTTCAGAATTTGGCAAGAAAACCGAGAAAAGGGTCAGGGGAAAGTGATAGAAAATCCTTACGCCTTTTGTGAGAAATTCGTCCGTCCGATTTTAAATCCGACTTCAGTACTGTGTTCCTATCGACGTAGGCTACAACTGGACGTAAGTTTTACCACGTTTTGATATGTTTTGAAATTATGATGTTGTCTGAATTGAATGGAATTCATATATGATGTTCTTGACATGTTAGACATCATAGAATCGAAGTTAGATTAAGAAACAGACTGATTATGGAATTGTTATGAATTTTGGAGTCGATTTGATTGAGAATCGATATCCGATTATATTATCGTTGAAATTATGAGTTATATCGATAGTAATTATGAGTTATGGTATTATATCTATGATGTTGGGATTGACGGGGTTATCGAGACTGTATGGTTATGCCGTCGAAACATCAGTAAATTGATATTGATCAGACTCGGTATTGGTTGAGATGATATTGTGGTATCATATGTAGATTGGCATTGATCAGATTATGTTTTGATTTGAGTATTAATCAGAACAGGGTTTGAACTGAGTTATATACTGATATTGTATCTATTCGATTGTCATTATCAGATTGGGTATGGACAGAGTTGAATTCGGGACTTCGTCTTCGTCGGACCGAGAAGATAAAGGTATAAATTAATGTTGAGTTGGGATTGCACAACTCGAGTGAGGTTTGACTCGAGTTTCCCTAAATCACATACTTTACCTTATTGTATTGATTTGATTGATATACTTGTTCTCTTGATTGATAGATAGCAGGTATTAGACGAGTAATCTTGTGAGAGAAGCGCCTGATAGTGGTGGGATCGCCACGGGCACATTGCACGATGTCACAAGATAGTGTATTGGCGATAGTGCCAAAGTCTGTCATCGGATGATTGGCTATCGATGTGGATAGAAATGTGGCTTCTTCTATTACTGGTGATCAGTACTGTATCGATGTGGATAAAATCGTAGCTCTTCTATTACTGATGATCGATATCATATCGATGTGGATAGAATCGGAGTTTCTTCTATTACTGGTGATCGATACTATACCGATGTGGATAGAATCAGAGCTTCTTCTATTACTGGTGATCGATACCCTATCGACGTGGATAGAACTGGAGTCTTTTCTATTACTGTTGGTCGATATGGGAATGCTAACTTCTGGAAACCGGGATCCCTAGACTAGGATTGAGTCTAGTCTAAAATGTGAAATCATGAATCTAATTGACAGTTTATGCTGAGTTATGTTCCTAATGATGGTACATGTTTAGAATATGATTTATTCTTGATATGAATTTATATTCTGATTGGATACATGTTAGAAATATCTTTTATATGTTTTTATATTGTTTTATGATTGCATGTATACATGATTTATACTGAGAATGTAATTCTCACCGGAGTTATCCGGTTGTTGTCTTGTTTGTATGTGTGCATGGCAACAGGTGGGATAGGATCAGGGTCAAGAAGAGAACGAGGCTGGACTAGATAGCGTGGAGATCTGGGTTTCGAAGCAACTTAGGATTCAGCACTGATATATAGTTGAACCTAGTTGAATTCTTGTAGATAATACAAGATTTGTATGTTTATGTTTAATATGTAATTTGAATTGAATTACATTACGTTTTCGCTTTGTATTTTAAAAAAAAAATTTAGACCCTGTTTATTATAATTGTTTGAATTATTCCTAAAGACGATTAAGGAATGAATTAGCGTTCGGGTCCCCACAATTATCTTCATGTTTTATGTCCTGTCAAATTTCTTTCGATAAATACTTGTAGAATTTGTAGCTAATTTTTCAATGACGCGATTTATGTATAGATCTTTATAATTTCAAAATATATCATAAAAAGTTTAGAAATTACAGTTGTTGTATGTTCTACACGTGCAACGCACGTACATGTTTTCTAGTATATATATATATATATATATTAATTTTTTAAAATTAAATATTGTTGTGTTCCTCTTTATATATATATATATATATATATATATATATATTAATTTTTTAAAATTAAATATTGTTGTGTTCCTCTTTATATATACATACATATATATATATATATATATATGTATCAATTTTTAATATTTTTCCTGATAGTCATCATATCGGTTTCAAACAATGGGAAATTGGCCTTCAGTCTCCAGCCGTCGATTTTTTTTGTGTTCAGTCCCTGAGTACTTTTTTAGTACCACATTTCCACATGAAGTGTACCACATTTTGTATGACATAGTACCACAATTTTATGGGTAGAGAGTGAACCCAAAGAAATGTTTTGATCGGGAAATTTTCACCAACTTCCCCTTCAAACAATACATATCTCATGAATAATTTTAAGTTTTTTAAAAAATTCACTGAGAGCCGAAACAAAATTAGACACACCTTTAAAATAACCTCGACAAGAGTGAAGCGAGGTTGAGTGTGAGCATTGCAATCAAATTTCTTTTTAGTAAAATGTGCTAAAACTCTATATATATGCTATGCCTATTTTCACACCCTTTTTTTATTTCAAAAAATTTATATTTACCGATTTTAAATTTCAAATTTTGCGATATATTTTTGGGTAATTTGCATCCGAGCCTCCTATAAAATTTGGAAAAAATAAGCTGGAAAGATTTTTTTTAAGCAATACCATATGTTCTTAAATAGATCTGTTGGAGGGCGTGCATAAATTACATATATTACAAAAGTGATCGAGACTTGTTACGCTTGAGCATTTGTGCGATTTAAAATGATGGACTGCATAACTATTGTCAGCTATAATTTTTTGTAAAACGACAAATTCTCGAACATACAATTGATACAGAGCCAATATCACATGTTGGACTCTCACAGCATGAATTACAATTGCTAAAATTATTGAAAGAGATATATGAGGTACATCATGTTGTGTACAACATTTGAGACACGTTAAGTTTGAGTTGATATATGATTTAAAAAATTGAAGTTGTATTGTCATCATTAATTATAATTTTTGATAAAACGACAAACATTTTTGTGAACTCGTGATATGCACGGGGATTCAAGACATGCATTAATGTGGGCAGACCATTTTAGAAGCTTAAATTATCTAAAAAAAGCCATTTCTGAATGTAGTGTATATATATAAAAGCCATTGTTTTAAAAAACGGTAGGCGGTCAACCATCCACCACCTAATGTCTATGATTTTTTTCCCAATACCTAATTCTTCTTTTTTCGTCTCCATATTTTTTCAATAATTCATCCGTGTCGGATTCAAACTCAAAATATGTGGCACATTTCTCATCTGCATCCGATATAAATTAATAGGCAAATATGTCAAATATTCTTTAAAAAAAAAAAAACATTGATAATGTAACAACACCAATAGAGAGAGCTTTTCTAAAAATTAGGACAAAGAACGGTCATCTAAATGGTCTTAGGCCACTTCGTTAAAAGACTGATAAAAACATGTCTCAATTACTACATTTAAATGAAAGATTTTAGTTTGATTATAAAAATCAATTCCATGAGATTTATTTTAATAATAAATATCAAAATAATTCTTATAGAAACATGTCAACCTTATTAGTTTATCTATGGCTAAATTATCAATATACCCTCAATAATAAACTTAAGTTTCTCCTCATTATCTATATCAGGGAAAATATGTTTCAACTCCATGACACACACAATTTTTGTTTTAGCTCCCTATTTATTATTTTAGTGATTTTCATTGGTTGTAGAGCTAGTTATCTTCTATCTATTGTTTTTTGTTGTTTTCTTCTTATTTTTCTTCCACCGGTTATGATGAAAAATAAATTTTCGATTTCTGCTAGAACTTTACAAAAATGGGGTGGATTAAATTATTATTTTTTCATTATGAAAAAACAGAATTTCTTAAATATTTGTCAATACCCATTTCGATTTTACTATTGATAACTTTTTTAATTAGGTTGCTTTTTTTTCCATTATTTTTGGTTACACATTGGATGAGAAAAGAGGTGTACAAGTGAAAAGTAAGAAGAAAAAGTTGTAGGATTTGGCTATAGTAATCACTGTTAATTGTCCTGCGTCGGTTGGATAAAATATCTGAAAGTTGTATATATGGTCTTGGACAATCCTCCCTCTTGAGCTAGCTTTTGTGATTGAGTTAGGTCCAAGTTCCAATCTTAATATGGTATCAGAGCTAAGGTTCTACCGTTATGTGTTGGACTGCCCATAGTTGGGTCACCCGTTCTGCCCATAATTGGGTCATTTTAAACTTCACGCTCTAGATATTCATTCATGGACGTGAGGGGGTGTGCTAGTTGTCCCACATCGAATGGATAAAATACCTGAGAGTTGTATATGGTCTTGGACAATCCTCCTCCATTGAGCTAACTTTTGAGTTGAGTTAGGTACAAGTTCTAATCTTAATAATCACATTTACAGTTTGAATCACCAATATCTGAGTACAATTTGGGTGAAACTGAGCACTTTCAATTAGGAAATTGAGTGTTTAGATGTAGGGATAACAATCGCCCAAGTTCTGGATATTGTTCGATTAACTTAAATCGTACTAAGGTATAAATGAATTGAAACATTCCCCATAACAAACATCAACGAAAACCAATTAATCCAATTTAGAAATATTATTAGTAGTAAAATCGAAATGAGTCTGGACACGTCTTTAAAAATTATGTTTTTAATAACGAATCTTTTTTTTCATCCGCACACATTTGTACAAAGGTAAATGAATTGAAAATCTATTTTTAACCACAAGGAGAAAGAAGAAAAAACCAGCTCAAAATGAATAAATGGAGGGAAAATAAGAAGCGAGATAACCACCGTGCACCAAACATAATCTTATAGATCAAACAATATTACAGCGGTCCCTCGTGAAGTGTTCGAGTTAATAGAGTAAGTGAACATTTGATCAATAGTTAGGAGTTCGATTATTCCTACCAACAGTTTCTCGGAAGAGCATGATACACAATATTTGTCAAGTACGGTTATCTTACTAGCGCTGATTTTCAATTTATTTATTAGTTTAGAGATTTATTCAATATATATTGAAATTTATGACAGTGAATTTCATAGTCTTAAAAAAATTATAATACAACGAAAAAGTAAATTATTTATGAAAATAATCTTATTTTATGCCTTGAAATATTTTTATCATAGGGGGCGAAACGACGTCGTACAACGTCACGCAGCGGGTTTGCCTTCATTTGAAATATTTGAATTGATAAAAAAATAAGTAAACGGACATATCGCAGACCCTCCATTTTTCCAAATCTAAGGACTTCACCCCTTCCCGTCTTTTCTCTTACACTCGGGAAAACTTGAAGTTCAGATTCGATTTCAACAATCTACTTCACAGTCATAGTGAATTTTCCAGGTGAAAACAGATGTCTTTTGTGCTTTGTGTTCGTTTAATTTCCTCGAACTTAATGCTTCCAATCGCTATGCATGAAGATGATGACCTGTTGATGGACTAGTTTAACCGATACTTGATTATAGAGTGATTTTATCTTAAGTTGATTGAAATGACTCAATCGTTGATGTAATCTGGGTTAAGGCTCTTGGTCTTACTTCCTGATGCGTGGTAATTTTTAGATTGTGGTATATTGTTGTCAGAATCAGCATAAATGGGTGTCGAGAATTATCATGTAATAGAGCTCGCGGGAGAGGGCTCGTTTGGTAAAGTTTACAAAGGAAGGCAGAAGTTCACTGGCCAGGTATTATCTACTTTTTTGTTTTATATTTATATAATTAATACACCGCTGTAAATCTATTTATCCGTTCTTACTTCTTACTCTGGTTTATGCCAAAAAATTGACAGACGGTTGCTATGAAATTTATCCCTAAACATGGAAAAACAGAGAAGGACATTTTGAATTTAAGACAGGAAATTGAGGTATCTATCATGTTTATTCTTATTCTTTTTTCTATTGTTGATTTCCTTCTGTTAGTAGACTAAGCGCATGTAATTTTATGTTTGCATTTTGGTATTTACGTAAAATTTTAAGGTTTTGCACGTGGCCATGTGCTAACTTTAGCTGGTTTGGAGCTGTTCAGATTCTTAGAAAGTTGAAGCATGAAAATATTGTAGCAATGCTGGATTCATTCGAGAGCCCGCAAGAGTTTTGTGTTGTCACTGAATTCGCACAAGTAAATACCACTTCTTTTTCAAATTATCTCCATTCGATCAATTATTTTGCTACGATCCTGTGCACCGTAAGGGAAAATGAAAGTTACGTGCATAATGTATTTTATTGCAGGGTGAGCTTTTTGAAATTCTCGAGGATGACAAGTGCCTTCCTGAAGAACAAGTTCAAGCAATTGCTAAACAGCTGGTACTCAGTTTCTTTGAGCTATTGCTTTATGCATCTGACTCATTCTGTACAACTGTTGGTAATAAGATTTTAAATCTGTAGGGGGAGTATAATGATTTTGTCCTTTCTGTTATTGGTACTGAAATGGTGTCCACGTGATTTAGTCACTCTTGGATACAAATTCTCCTTTTGGTATATCATTTTACTGGTCTATTTTTAGGTGAGAGCATTGCATTATCTCCACTCGAATCGTATCATCCATCGTGATATGAAGCCACAAAACATACTCATAGGTGCTGGATCCATTGTAAAGGTTTGTATTAAATGTTTCCCTTTTGTCTTTCTTTGCTGTTTTGTTGTTCCAAAGTTGATATTATGAGGCATATTTTCATGTTGCACTTTATAATTTTTACAGTCTTGCATTGACCCAGGGTTGACATTCATGTGTTCTTGATCATCATGAATGGGAACTGTTTTGTCCTATTGTTTAATGATTATATCAGCTGCATGTCTTATTTCCTTTTCTTTTTTTTCGTCAAATTGTCTACTAGCTTTGTGATTTTGGTTTTGCACGAGCAATGTCTGCAAACACAGTTGTCTTGCGGTCTATCAAAGGTAAGGATGAATCAATAGCGTTGCCTATGCCGTTTCTGTGATTTTATTGACAGCCATGTCTAGTGGCTTCTGACTTTTGTTTCTACATATTTTAAAATCAGGAACTCCATTGTACATGGCCCCAGAATTAGTACGAGAACAGCCATATAACCACACCGCCGATCTGTGGTCCCTTGGTGTTATTTTGTATGCAAGCTTCCTTCTTAAATTTTTTGTGAGTTAAGAAGAAACAATGACTTGTTAGCTGTTTCTCCTTTTAAAGTTACGAAGAAAAAAATTTCGGTTATTTAGTTGTATGTTAGGATCGAAAATGTGTTTAGAGATAGACGAATAAAAACTTTTAAATTTTTGCTAGACTTTAACAATTTTTTAGATGTTAAAGTTATTTCTTGAATGACTAGACTTTGCTAGACCACTAAAAAATAAATAAATACGGAAACGGTTCAGCTAGACTAGTGATAAAGTATATATATTCAATACAAGCAATATTTTAATAGCACGGTTAAAAGAGATTAAGAGATCAAGCAAAATAGTTTAATAGCAACGGTTAGGGTGATTTATATTCTGACAAATTTTTTTTTTTTGGTGATAACAAAAACAAGCTGCAAAACTAGATACAAATGTTACAAATAAACATTTTAACAGTTTAAGAATAGATAAAACTCAAGACATCAAATTGTTCTTCTTTAAGATAATGAAGAATATTTTTACAATTTATGCTTAGAAAACCTAATAAACTTACAGAAAAAAATCCTATATTCTAAAACTTGAACGGCTGCTTCCACCTTCTCTTTTTCGGCATCTTCATATCCGTATCTTGTTTTCTAAGCCTTTCTATTCTGTTCTTCGGTTATCTTGTAATCTTCCCCTATTTTTCGCATCACCACGCTGCATAAATTCAAGAATTTCTTGCAACTGACTACTAAGAGTTGCTTGGATGTGATCAAGCCGGGCATCCACATGATGTTTAACTTGAGATGTGGCCCGAGTGTTCAATATTCATACCGACGGCTTGTTTTTTTGTTGCGGATTGATTGATGGCCATCATTTTGAAGTTGTTCTATATGGAACTGAGCTCGGGGAGAACCTGTTTCTTGAAGATTTCGAAAGTTACGGTATGAGCAAAATGCTTGATTTCAAGGTTGGTCATTGATTTTGACATGTCCTTCTTTTGAGAAAGATTTACTTAAGCATAACTTGAGGAGTGTTGGTCTCGTCAAACTCGGAGAAACATTTAGATTGATTTGCGGAGAAGATTCTTCTTCGATGTAAGGTTCCAGAGGAGAGGAAGTTGTCTGAATTACTAACTCTACACCAAATGGATGCGCAGAAAGACTTGTGTAGATTCAGCGGTTGGAGTAGTTACTTGTGATGTCGGAGCTTGTGCGGTTTGTACAAAAACAGGGTATTGATAAGCCACTTCTTTCATTTGTGCATCATCAATTATGAATGCACTATGGATTATCAACTCCTTGCCGGTCAGATTCTTTGGAGAAGTATTGCACTGGCTAGAGTGGAAGACATTGATTCCATTGTTGAGCTGTTCTTCTGTATAGACACCTTTTCTATCATTTGGTTGATCTTGAGGCAAGAGAGATGAATGGTTCATGTTGGATTGATCAAACTCAAACTGGGACCAAGAACGAATAACTTCATCCACAGAGATTAAAGACATATCTGGGAGATCTCAGGTCTGGTCTTTTGTAGATGGAGGAGATAGAGTGGTCAGAGTTGCTGAACTGGTTACTAGTCATTTCTTACAGGAGCTCAACTATTGAAAGATTCTCAACAACAATGATTGGTTCACCGATTGGAGTTTCCTTGACAAGAACTTCAACCTCAGATGAGGGCTTGTTTTTGCCACAGGTATTCTAACCGCTATTTCTTCCATGTCAGCATACGGCAGCTTGAGTTTCTGCCTCTTGATTTTAACAATCATGGAGATGGAGAGAGCATCCATCTCAAGCTGGCTTATCACCGCAACATCTCTGGCTGTCAAACAGTGTGCATCAAAATTCTTTATTTTTTGCATGATAATCTTCTTTATCACACTCTCTCGCGTTCCATTTTAATGGAATCTCGTCGTTGCAGTGCTTCAGAAATCAAATCGGTTTCTGCCAAGTGCAGAATCTTGTCTTCCAGTTATGCAATCGATTTCAACTTCCTTTCTTCTGTAATTGCTAAGAATGAACCACTGTCTTGCAATCCAAACATTTGTCAAATCAGCCAAGCCTTTTCCTTGCAATTCTATCAACTCACTGCATTGCTATGTTGATGGCGGCTTGAGCATTTGAGAGCTTCATCGGCTCGACCAAGATTGAGTTGCCACTTCATCTTTTTCCACTATCTTGACTGGAAATGGGAACGACTGGAATGGGTGTTGGGCAAAACGGCTCGGAGATGTGCTTAATCAGCTTGATTTTCTTGACTTTGGGCTTGTTCGTCTGATTCTTTTTGCATTAAAGACTTGGGTGAGAGGGACCATTTCTCAAGCATTTTTTGAATCAGTATCAGAAGAAAGAACCAACTTCCTTTTGGTAGTTTTGAACATGATGTCCGACCAGTTTATGTTTATCCGAGAGGCGATGGTGGCCATGATCATAAACTTCTCTGTCGTTATTTTGTCAAAGGCCCCAATCTTTGCTAGCAAGGATTTACTCACCAGATCAGCAAACAGACGGTACTCTACATTGAGGTCTTTCTTCGAGTTGGTGGGGTATGATAATGGTGCAATTGAGATTGAGAACTCTGTCCTCCAGTGTGCAGAATTCCCTTTCGGAAGATTTTCACAAGAGTCCAGACCGACGGCTGAAAGATCAAACATTTTGGCGAACAACTCTTTGGAAGTGATAAGGTGATTCCCTTGAGAGTTCACATGACATTTCCATGCTCCATCTTCGCATTTTCAAAGAATTCATTGAGCTCCGGCTTGGAGACTTTGGTGTTGCATCCCAAGAACTTGCAAAAACCAGAGACTCCAATATCTTGAACATGGTGACCATAGTTTTGTCAATCACAAAGATCATCTGAACTATCTCCCAACAGAATAGTCTTGTCGCTTTCAATCATCGTACACAACATTAAAACTTAGGGTGATTTATGTTCTAACATTGTGTATTGATAAGCATGCTAACGTCATTTAGTTAGCTTCTGAATGATTTCTAAGGGATCTCCTTGGACTAAAAAAGCATGGACAACACTTTTCTCAGTACCTAGTATCAGATGGAAATGATCAAAGCAAATGACAGAAGCAGTGTGAATGAGGAATCTAATGCAAACGACTGACTCTAAAAGCAGTATTAAGGAGAAAATTATTGCAAATGGCTGACTCTTATGACAAAAAATTTGCCCACCCTTGTGTGCCCGGATTGCTAGAAACATGGTGTTTCGATCAAAGCAAATGACAAAAGCAGTATGAAGGAGGAATTTAATGCAACTTACTCTAAAAGCAGTATTAAGGAGAAAATTATTGCAAATGACCGGCTCTTATGACAAAAAAATTGGCCACCCTTGTGTGCCAGGATTGCTAAAAACATGGTGTTTCTTCCAGCAAATGAACCAGGTTTAATTACGCTAAAACAAATAATTTCCACTCTTGTGATGTTCCTTTTGCATAGTATCAATGATGTTTCTTCCCGCAAATGAACAGGGTTAAACTGTATTAAAAGCCTAAAACGAATAATCATACTCCTGATGTTCCTTTTGTACCGTTTCAATTTTTTATATTTTTGAATAAGGGCCATCACTCATGGAAAGATGATGGTTAATAATCAAATATGTCTCAAGAGATGCCTGCCCCTGCTGTATTCAACTTTATGTGAAATCTTTCTTCATTTTGCTTGCTAGTTTATAGTCGTCGTCTTGGCTTATCTAGAAATCCATATGCTATACAGATATGAACTATTTGTTGGCCAACCTCCATTCTATACGAATTCTGTGTATGCACTTATCCGGCACATCATCAAGGTAATCACTTTTTTTCTGTTTTATTTTTCACCATGTTGTATTAATAATATTTTTTTCGAATTTGTTGCAGGATCCTGTTAAATATCCAGACAACATGAGTTCAAACTTCAGAAGCTTTTTAAAGGGTTTACTGAATAAGGTAGAGTTCGCTTAAACAAAAATGTATGTGCAAGGACTTTCTATTTTTCATAATGACTCTTTTATATTACTTTCTTCCTCGGTAACAGGTTCCACAAAACAGACTGACATGGCCTGCTCTTCTCGAACATCCATTCGTTAAAGAAACTCAAGTGGATGAAGTGAGATTTGTCATTTTTTCTGTCCGTTGTCTTTTTCTTGATGCTCCTCCCATATTTTTATATAAAAGAGGCATGTTTTTTTAAAGTAAAATAATCATACAAATTTGTGTCATCTATCATAACCAGGAAGTAAGTGCCGCGACCACAGCATCTCCACGAGGCTTCGATGCAGCTTTGAGGCACGAAAGGAGTGTTCAAAAGCCACGTGAATTTGTTGTACGAGAGAGTATGCTCTTTATTGTCTTTTAAAGTTATTCAGCGAATGTTTTCAAATCCAGAGAGTTAGTGCTCAAGTCAATTATTCTCCAAAGTTATATCTTGAAGTTACCTATGGTGGTATTTACTATAGGTAAAAATTATTCTCCTAGTCATGAAAGTGAGATTGTCCAATGCTCTCCAACTAATATTCAATCGAAAAGAACTAACTCTACAGTTGATGCCATGCCAAGGGAGGAGCTTCCAAATTTTCCACGTAAGGATGGTGCTGCACAATCAGGTAAGTTGCTTTTGATAAATTTTGCACTCTTTCGCTTTTTTTTTTACACATGATTATGCTGTACCCAAAACTTTCAGGTTGTATTTTGGCAATATGTGCATTTTCCAAAATTTCAAAAATATTCCCTTAACGTTGTATCATACATCGGATTTATTGTTGCAATTATGTAGGGGAGCTTCAATGTTATCTTTTTACCCTGATGGTACCTCACAAAAGTGTTTTATTTTTTCAAGAATGAGCTTATCTATGTCTTGATGAATTTTAAGAAACGGGACTATCTTATACCCATTATGTAATAGCTCAAAAACTCTCCTTTGCTATTTGGTGCATAAACATAAAAATCACTCCATCATCTGCGAGGTTTTAAAATTCGCTATGCACTAGTTGGACGCCAGCCTAGGGCACGTTAGGCGGATTACACGACATCAACATAATAAGATGTAGTTTGGTATGTTAGGGCAAGACAACAAATTGCATTTTTTATTCGACTTTGGATTAGGACATTTCATAGTTGTCAAAGGTGAGCAAGGCGAGAGGCGCCACCAGGCGTGGGCATTGCGCCTGGGGCTGTCCCACGCGCACAGCCCCAGGCGCAACGATTCACAAAGGCGAGCCCAGGAGGGCTCTGGCGCGCCCGAGATTGTTTTTTTTTTAAAAAAATTCAGTAACAGAAAAGTTGCATTTTCAAAATGCAACTTCTCTGTTTTTTTTAATATTAACTTAAAATGTAGAAGGCCCTAACCCAACCCAACCCCAAACCCAGACCCTAGCATGCCCAGTTCACAAATTAAATAACAACGACAAAAGCAGAAGTGTGCAGACTGCAAGAGAAGCCAATAACGTGATATCGTGAATATTTCATTAGTTTTAATATATTATTCTAATTTCTAAAATACATATTTTTTTAAAAAAAATTAAAAATGTGCGCCTTGCTTTGGTAAGGCGCGCGCCTCGCCTTGCGCCTCAGGCCATGGGGTTAGTACTGGCATTATGCTATGTTTCAATTGTACCACTTTCCGGAGAGCTTGGGTTTATGCTTTTTAAGATGTTATGGACAATGCTAGATTTGTCCGCATTTTGGTCGATACACTGAGATTTCTCTTGTATTATGTTTAACTTGTTTTTCATGATCTTTCATAATAATATCTGGATTCTGCACACTGTTCTATTCTATGGTCATCATTTCCTATAGGGATAAAATAACTTTCATAGTCTTCAATAGATAATTCACTACTCCTTCCCCCTTGGGCAGTAGCTATCTGCTACCTTAAATGTCTTTTGCGCCTGTTTTCAGTTCTTATATGTCTTTGCTGCTTTTAGCATTGTGCCATATAAATGATGCTTCATTAATGTATTTGTTATTTCTCTTGAAAGGTCAAGTTTGATTGGTTGCATTATATGGATAATGTTTTCTGTGAATCATGGTTTAACTTATTTTAATTTGGATAATATTGTATTTTAAGTGGCTATATGGCCTCTTTTGTGCTCAGGGTGCCAAGTATTGGATCGACTGGAGAATAATTCACGAACAGTTAAGGGTGCAAATTTAATTGGTCAAGACAATGAAGCATTGGCTGCTATTATGCAACCACTTAAAAAAGTGTGCAGTGGATCAGAAAACTCTTGCATGTAAATCAGTCTTTTTTACAATCAGCAAGTCTATACTATGCCTTTTGGTTGCTGTTTATTTTGCTTAATGTATCTGCATGTGTAAACTATCTTATTGTGTTTTGAACTAGCATTTAGTGCCAGTTTGCATTGTTAAAATGATTTTGAAACTAAGTGATAACTACCTTGTCATTCAATTTAGGTTTCCTTGTACACAAGCATGATCTAAAGTTAAATATCATTTCTTAATTGTACATGATGCTGTTCTATGAGAGCGTATATGCAAGGAGGATGTTATTATTTGAGAAGCTTTTGTGAAGAGATGGAATCAAACAGAAAAGGATATTTTGCTGCTGTTGGATGTCTGTATAACTTGTTTAGACCCTGTATCAGCAGGACTACTATGAAGTTTATTTTTGCTTTAAATAACTTTTAATTTGTTTGTATGCCAGCTTCTTAAAGATCATATAAATAATATTTTGAGGGGCTGCTTTACATACAATATCTCATCAGTTTTTACTGGATAAATTTTAACTCTGTCTCAACTGAATGTTACGTTTCCTGTCATTTATTTTAAAAGGAGTCTGGACGAAGTTATTTTGAACCAGTCACTGAGAATCCTTTCAAATTTGATCGCTGCTGAGGCATTCAATTCAAGCAGTATTTTGGATGAAATTGTCGGTGGACTTCTTGGTTTTGCTTCAGCCATAGTTCAATTTAAACCATCAAATGGAAATGACTTCATTGCAAAGGTACATCAAAGTCGCTCTTGGTTATCATGAATGCCTGTGAGTGTGAATCAGTTTACATGTTTAATCTTTTATAGCAGTTTGTGCGGAAAATATTTGGAATTTACTTTGTGAAATGGGAGAACATTGAATTAGAAGCCAGTCTCTTCTTGTAAAGTTCTGTGTACGAGGAGCGGAAATCCCCTCTTTCAGTAGTGAAATATAATTGTAACTATTTAAATTAGAGCACTTAGTTCCATATAAATTACAAAAATACGCTTGATTTTTCATTTAGGGAGTTCTGATCATTTGTTCAAGCTTGTGGTAGTCATTATGAGTGTTAATCTGCTTTATTATATAACAGAGCCTCTCAGCCATAAAAAGAGTGATATATGATTGTGGAGCTGGTGTCAGTGATCCTTATTTCAAAAATTGTGTTACCATGGTTGGATTGTATTCACAGGTGATATTCATTTCTTTGCAATTATCTTTGTTCTTCAGGAAAAATCACATTTGCTTGCTTGATATACTCAGAAGTTTTAAATTCTGCAGGTGACAAGTTGCAGTGATGATGAAGCATCAGGAAGAGTTCTTTATGAGTGCACTTCCTGTGTTGCCATCATGTTATCTCAAGTAGCACAGTCTCTCAGAGCATCTTCTGCTACTTCAACGCCTGAGGCAGCTTCTGCTCCTTCGGTGGTGAATAAAACTCTTCAACAAATTTTGGTCCATGCTAAATCTTCGGATGTGGTGGATTATTTGTGCTTATGTTTGGAATCATCAGGCTCGAGTCTCATATCAGGCTCGACGACTTTGTTAAAAGCTGCTTGTGAGGCCTGCAGGGGAATTTGGTCGCTCATTGATTCATTTGAACTTCTATCCATGAAAGAGAGATCTTTGTTTCCGCTAAATTCTTTGCGAAGCCATTCTCTACTCCGACTCGACCTTAAATGCCGTGAAGAGGGTTTCTTGCATGCATCAGAATCAAGAGAGGTCACCGATGTCATTACCAAAGCATTTCTCAAGTCGAAATCCATACAGGTTGCTGTTTTCTTTTGTCTTCGCCAACGCAATGAGATTTGTCTCTGTGCCGTGTTGCAGGTATTATTGTTCTCTTGCTGATTTTGATGTCTTCCACGTACCTGTGTTTCTTGGAAGTTGGATGTGTTAGCTTCAAATAATCATCTTATGTTGGATAACGAAGTTCAGTAGTATAATAGGTCTTTGATCAATTAAACACAGCTAGAAAATTTTCATAACCAAATGCAGCTAAAACTAATTCCTAAGCATCAAGTAATCTGCAAAATTAAAGTTTTCTATTTACCTACTCTATATGCTTCCCATGTACGTGTGAATGACAACATAGTTATACACATGCTCCACTTAAGCAACATACTCTTTAATTTTTTCTCCTGATTATTAAACAAGGCACTTTTTTTATTCATCTTTAAACTACATGACTGATGTGCTTTATGTAGCTTGTCTTGAGAGTTTGCACACGCAGTGAAGTGGTAGTAAATGTTCTCTGTGGTTTGCCAAGTAAACTACCTGTGATGGCAGTTGTTAGTGGTGGAGGAGATGGCACAATAGTTTCAGAGATCTTCTCCGTGCTATCATTTTGTGATGTTACTGATAAAGAGATAAATGGAGAAGCAGATAATACAAAACTCAAAGCAATGGATACCCGTATCTTAGTTATGCATTCAAGTCTTGTTCTTGCCACAGTTGCTCAAGGTCTGAAATCATGTGGAAGAAATTCTGCACTGTTTATGCTGACGGCATCTTCAGAAAAGCAAAAAACTCGGCTTTCTACTCTAGCACACCATTTTTCCTCAGATGAAATGACACAGTTGCCACTGCAACCTGCTTGTGCATCTGCTATGCTGGCTCTTTCATCCATTCTGTCTCTTGAAATGGGAAATTCGGTTGAAAATGCCATCTCTGAAATAGCTCTTCCTTTAATTCCCCGAACACCGACTTTGTGTGACTATCTCAGAGGTCCAGCAACTGATGAAAATGCTATAAATCTCAACATGCCAAAGGGGATGCTCACATTCTGGCATGGCATCAGGGATGGCTGTGTTGGGTTGTTGGACTCCAGACTAAACTGGGAGGACCCTTAGCTGTGCAACAGTTGTGTGCAAGCAGTGCTCCAGAGCTTCTTATTGATTTATTGGCTAACAATGTTTCAAATGCTTCTCAACAAGTATCTGTCTGCCCTCAAGATCAAATAGGATTGTCGCCTGCTGGGGTTGTTAGGACAATTGCTTCAATTTGGCAATGCCTTTCTGGTGGAGTTTCCACATTTCGCCATATTTTGTTAAGGACAGAACATGTCAAGTGCATCGCAGATTTATTATCCGACACACATCTTAAGCTTATTCGATCATGGATTGGACCTGGTGGGGGAAAATATGGTGTTAGAGATACAATAAATTCTGTAATTGACCTCTTAGCATTTCCATTTGTTGTTGTACAAAATGCACCTGGTCTTCCATCTGCTACTGCTTCAGTGAACGGTGGTTTCCTTCTCAATATGGGCTCTCCTGGTGGGAAGGTTTGTGCTGAAGATAAAGACATGATGAAAGTGATTCAGACGAACATGAACTACTATATAAAAATACTTTTGGAGGTCAGCCTATGCCTCTTTCTCAGTTCCCCTATTGTTTGTTGAGCAGCCCATTGGCACTAAGTATAAGTACAGCTAGATTTAGTTTATAGGCTAAACAGTACCCTACTACCCTATACTTTCTATCAGATACTTGATTTGAGTTTCTGTACTTTTTATATTGTTGTATGCTAATTTGACGGGGAGCAATTTTCGGAACCTAAACGTGACACTGCTGTCCTTTTGGGAAAGTGACCAATGCTTGGAGAACGTGTGCCATAGAACATGGAGATGGGAATGCTTTCATTTTTCTGCTTCTGAAGTGTAAATTGCACATTATATTGGAAAAAAGTTCTGTGAGGCCAGTTAGGTGAAATTTAACTTCTAATTGGACATTGTACAAGTTTCCTTGATATGCAGGAACATTTCTTTCTTTGTTTTTTTCTCTTGCAAGCATGACCAGAACGGCGTGAAATTAATCTGTGCTTGACTTGAAATATTCAACCAAATGATTCATGACTCTTTTGAAGTGAAAAATGTGGCTTTGTAGTTGATATGATGCAGTTTGCTTTTGTACCCTAGGTTGAAGTGCCAGCCATCATTCTCCGTTGCTTGGACCATATGGAAATTAAAGATGTTTCCAGGCCAGTTGCTTTTATTTCCAAACTATCGAACCAACACCCCCTAGCGGTTCAACTAGTAAGCAAAGGCTTCTTGGATCCAACCAGACTAAGAAGGTTGCTTAATGGCCCCTGCCCTAGAGAAGCCACTGTGGATTTTCTTATGATTGTTTCTGATTTAGCTCGTATGGATAAGGTACTTCTATTCCGTTCTTCTACTTGGGTAATTTTGTAAAATTACATCTTGGCACATAATGAATTATGTGAAGTTTTTATGAGTCACAAAAAACTAGACTAAAATGGCATAATTATTACCTCGTTGGCATTTTACTGGTCACATTGTCTATACCTCATCTGCCTTACAGAAAACTAGCAACACAGTAAAACGAGAAAAATATGCATAGCTAAATATTTATAGTTCCTACTTTTCTTGTGGTGCTTATGGCAATGTAACGTGGATTTCCAATATTTGAGGCCTTATTTATCGAGTCCATTCAGGAAGGTTTGCTACACATACTTCCTAGATCAGAAAACTTAATGACCTGACCAGAAAAAACACTTGTTGGTCAGCTGTATTGCATTCGTTGATCGAATGTTTGTTTCTCATCAATAATAGGTTCTGAAGTTTTGATTTTTTTTAATCATTCTGATCTCTTACAGACTTTAACCTGAACTTAATGTCTCTTGGACTTGGTTGTCTCATTTGTCCTTGAAAAGGCAACAAAATGATTTTTCTTTGTGACTGGTTCTTTATTCTGCTCATGGCTGAGTTAAAAAGTATATCTTCTTACTATGAAGATCTCACCACCTTAACTATCCACTTGTAAAAAAATCATTTGTGGATATAGTAATTTCTACCTGATTTTCTATACGCAGATACTTTCATTATTGTGATAGTGAGGCAGGTACATCGGAAATTTCTGATCACAATCGTTCCTGCAGTTATTTTATGAAAATATCAAGGCAGCAGATATCATGGAGGCTCTGAAGCACTTTCTAACGCATGAAGATCCAAATATTCGCTCCAAAGCTTGCAGTGCTATTGGTAATATGTGTCGCCACAGCTCCTACTTCTATGGTTTACTGGTATAGAACTCATGAAAACGCCAATGGACACTTGTATTTTCTAATTTATTGCTGCTTTTTGATCTTGATAATCTACTATCCATTCATTAATCACTACGTTAGGTTTCTGGATGTGTGATTCCAACAAAGTGTGGTGCATTTTCTTGTCTGGTCACAATTATTATTGTAACTCACCAGCTGTCATTTTATTTGAAGGCAAAACATCATATCATTGGCGTCCTTATTGATCGATGTTCTGATCCTGACAAAAGAACAAGGAAGTTCGCATGTTTTGCAGTAAGTATTGTATTCCCAACAATCTATTCCTCAACAATGTCACCACTACATTATCTCTATTTTGTTTTGTGGCGAAGTGATATTGTTTTAGACTAATTAATGAGTATATGTCTTGAACTCCAGGTTGGAAATGCTGCATATCACAACGATTCTTTGTATGAAGAACTTAGAAGAGTCATCCCTCAGCTGAAAAACTTACTCCTCTCAGATGAGGAGGATAAAACGAAGGCAAATGCTGCAGGTGCTCTTAGTAATCTTGTTCGGAACTCCAACTTGCTTTGTGAAGACATAGTTTCCAAAGGAGCCATGCAGGTATTTTCAAATTCTTCCATTCTCATATGATAAATATCGCTTATGGTGCTGTTTTGCACATGCTAGTTCATTTTGGCGTTAGTCAGATCTTTTTCCCCATTGAGATTACTGCAATCTGGTCCTTCTGGCGGTCATCAGTTTGTTTAAAAAATATGCCTCTCAAATGTGATGTTTCACACATATTTGGCCATCCTCTGTCATAAATAAGAAAGATTAGATTCTATTTTTATTGTCAATTTCACTGTAGTTTCAACCATGTGGGAATGATGATGCTTTTGTATGAATGACCTGTTAATGGTGGAAAGAAATAGCAGCAGTCAATATCCTGATAACTATGTCACGTGGAAGTCTTGGGAACTATAATGCCACAGGGGTGCACTGAAATTGTCTTGTAAGTACTGATGTTATCCCCATGCGTCTACATTTTTCATAAACCAAAAAACCATTATCATTTCAGGCATTGCTAAAGGTGGTGGCCGATTGCTCAAAGGTGGCATTGAACCCAAGAAAGGATGCCTTAAATGAGTCACCCCTAAAGATAGCATTATTTGCGCTTTTCAGGATGTGTGCTTACCCACAATGTAGGCAATTCATTCGCTCATCGGAGTTGTTTCCTCTAATAGCACAGCTTCGACAATCGCCGGAATCCGCCATTGCCAATTATGCATCTGTCATTACCAGTAAAGCATCGGAATCTTGATACCTGATTAATGTTACAGAAGTAATTTTAGCCACAAATTGTTACATTTGCGCTGTTGGAGATGTTTTCAACAGCCCAATTCCATTTACACAAGGATTTGTAAATTTTTTGTCTGATGACATTATTGTATGTGTATAAGCATAAGCTAGCTGAAGTCATTAATCTTCATCTAGCTTTACCTCAAATTCTTTTAATAGCAAGTATACATTGCAATTTTTGATTAGATTTTAAGGTTTAATCTTATAAGTTTGACCATTTTGAAATCTAAAATTTTAAACTAGTCGATTAAATATCCTTAATAGACCACAAATAAAAGAGAAGAATCCCAATTCTCAACTCAAAAACTAAGTTATCTTCGAACTCAATTATTTTATTTTAGCGCAATACTAACTTGAAACATAGTGCAATTCATGTATAAAAAATTAAATCTATCTCCAACCAATCAATTTAAATTTCACACTAAAGTTAATGTTCTTGAAATATTTCCTATTATTTTATCTTCAACAATTATTGCAATTTATCATTATTTTATTTCACAAATGATTTATTAAAACATCAATATAAGAAATTCTTTGTGACATCCTGTCTTGAAACTAGACCTCAAGGAATGCCACATTACCTAGGAATACCTCATAAGAGAATTCTGTCTCTTTAGAAGTATACAGGCAGTAATAAGAACTATTAAAGAACTTTATTAGCGGAAGCGAAACATACAAGTACTAGTAAATTACGATAAAGTTTTACATGTCCAACTAACATAGACGGTAAGAGTAACAATGAAGTAAACATTTCAGACAAACTGACTCATAAACTAAATGACTTATTATGCCTTCCAGCAATTTATTCAGACAACAACTGGCGGATCATACATCGACATTTCTTTCTTTATCCAAATCCTGGTTACTTGGCTCTGGAAATTACAATAGATAAAGAAAAATAGAGAGGTTAAGTCTTTAAAGACTCAGTGAGAATTAAATAATAATCAATATGATGTTAAATTTAACAGAATGATATAATAGACAATAGGGCGAGCATCCGACAATATGAATGCACAAGATAGAAAATATGATTAGCAAGAATAACGAGCCAAGTGAACTAATATACCCGGACCAAAGTCACGTTGTTCAATGGACTCAATCTCCAGACCAAAGTCCGTTGTCCAGGGCTCCGTCTTGGTCAATCATTTTATCATTCAATTATTCGTTCATTCATTCGTTGATGAACCAAGACCTTATTTGGTGAAAGTTTGATAAGAATCACACTTAGTGTGATGATATTACAATGAGAACTTTTCAGTGAAGCATTCCATCAATATGTAATAACAGTAATGAGTAAATTGAGTAGAATAAATTTGACTATGATGCGATCAAGATGATAGATTCGATCGGTAGGAAGGATATAGACATGATTGATGATTTATCATGATAGAAGGAGTGGCCATCGAAGTGATGCATCAACAAGATTAAGAGATACAATAATTAAGCACAAGCACAAGAAATCAATAAAACATGACAAATATCATTTAATAAAATATCATATCATAATTTCCAGGCCAAATGCCAAAGGCTATATAAGAAGAATGATAAAGAATTTCCTCACCTTGAGACTTACTATAGATGAGAGTGAGAGTTCTAAGTTCAAGTCAATTCTATTGACCAATATGATTATCATTAGTATAGTAAACACTTTTTGATATAGATTATCCTTAAATTTTTACCAAAATAAGGAATATAACTTTATAAACTTTATTTATTGACTAAAAGTTCATAAAAAAATATTTTATTTATTTATTTAATATTTCTTTGTCACAATTATTTTCTAATAGTCAAACTATCTTTAAAATTTACAATAATTAATATTTGACTCCAAAAATTACAATATTTCCTATAACAACTCTTATTATAATATTAATTGGAAAAAAATTCAAAATAGGTAATATTTGAAATTATTTTATCATTAATCGATATATATAACATTTAATATATAACTCACAAAAATCATAATAAATAACTTGTAAGTCGAAAAATTATAAAACTTTATAGCCACTTCCAATGATATATTTTTCAAGTATTGAAGGCTATGAACATTTATACAAAGGTTTATATGATCATATAGATAGTATATCATATCCGAAAATCATAGTATTTTTCTTTAAAAATTCACAGTAAATACAATACTCATCCAAAATTTACGAAACTTGTACAGTAGCCTGGAATCATACAGAGCATGCTTCGAAAAATATTTTTTTCATTTTTCGCCGACACGTGTATTACACGCGCCTGTTCCGGCGGCGCGTGGCCGGCAGGCCGGCCACCACGCGCGGCCACTCTTTTTTCAGCAAATGTAAAATGCGATTTCCTACAACTTTTATGTTATACGTTTTCTGAAATTCCCAGCCGAAACGTGCCAGAAAATGGAAAAACTAGTAAAACTCACACCCCGACTTCGGCTGCCGGAAAAACACTATTTCCGAGGCCAATTCCGGGAAACCAAAGACATGAATGAGAAGTATGACATACAATGAAAAACTTTCGTGTTTAAACTAAGGTGAAATACGGTCATAAAAGGTACGGAAATTGGGAGTGAAAACAATACCTAAAAAGTGAGTTTTCCGGCACTATTCCCTTCCCGGACAGTAGCGGTTTATGAATTTTAACGAAAAATCGGCTGATGATTTTTCGACACCTCCTTTTGTGGTATATTTCTGGGCAAGTTGAGAGTGTTGTGTAATTTTTATAGAATATTTGGAAGATTTTTGGGTATATAAAGATATTTTTGGCCCCTTTTCTCTACTTTTTTGAGCTATAAACTCTCACCACTCCACCCTATACTAGACCCACTCCTTAAACTCGAAAATTCAGGCTGAGGACTCTTGAAATTCTTGAAGTGAATGGTGCATTATATAGGCAATGATCAAGCCTTATCTTCAATCTATGATGAACAAATCTTGATCACCGGTTGGGCAAAAAAGGAGGTGGTGTGTTGGTTAAGCAAATATGATGATGGTATGATGGTATGATGATGGTATGTAGGTATGTATGCATGTATGAAAGTGTATACATAATATATTAGTTATTTCATTTTATTTTATTTATAAAAATTATTAGTAATATATAATAATTAAATATATACCTAATTATGGGGTATTACATTCTTATACTTAAATAATTATAAAGTTAGTTTAACTAAAATGATAGTTAATTAAATCTTAATTAAATTTATTAAATGATTAGTTCAATTGACTTTATAATAACTCAGATTAATGGTATGGTAAATACTACGAATGTTTTATATTCCTAAAAAATTATTTAATGAAACTCTCATTAAAATTATCTTTATAAATTGAATATAAATTCATTAAATTTTAGTTATGGTTTTATGTTATTTTTTGTATTTAATTGGACATATAAACTCTTTAAAACAATATGATTTATTCATCATTTAATACATTTAGACAATAGTTTTTCATTCATAATAAAAAAATGGCTTCATTGTTCAGTGTCATCCGTGAAGTAAATCCCTTCGAAAATGAATTGGGTGCTTAAATTCCTATTGGTTTGTTGTTATGATCTACTTGCGTATGGAAACAATACAGATTTAAGTTTGGAATCTGTCTTCAATAATCAAGAGATTATTACGTTTTTGCATACATTTTTTTATGAGTTAAGGGTGTATTATTTAGATTTTTCTTATTTTGTAAGATTCACATGTATATGGAATAATCAACCAGTACAGTCATGGAAATTGTGAAACCTATTATCAAAGGTCAAATATTTGCCATAAAAAATGTCATCGTTGCGGAAAAACGCAAAAAGTATAAGATGACAACAAACAAATAAAAAATTAATTTTATCATTAATACTCATGTATGCTAGATTTTCGACTATACATTTCAAAAATGGTGTATGAATACAAGTCTTTTAGCGAACTTTCGGATGCAGATGCGGTGGATGAGACTCTTTAATTTGGTAAGTTTACTTTTTTGTCATGTTTCATTGATCTAAGATTTTTCTCTTACATTTCGATTTTTTATTTGTTTCCGAGATGTCATTGACAAAATGATTGCAAGGGACTCACCAGAGAATAGAGAATTTGGTGGCATATTAATGAGATCCTACCTATGTGGGCACCACCCTCACTTCATTTCAACGGGTAAGATCTTGCCACACATACAATTTCAAAAAAAAAAGTGGGTCCTATATATGCATGGACAAATCTTGGACTATCTATCCTATCATGGGGGCAATGTCCATATGGATATGATGAAATAAACCTGGAGATATTTTGTCTCTGATATCATGTCATACTTGGATAATGTCAATCAAGAACTAATTGTAGTGCTTATTTAAATGTGTCGAGCGAAATGATTTAGAGTGAAATACATGTTTCAAATACATATCATGTGACAAAGATGATAGTAAATGAAAATTCGGATGGAATCATTGAATTTTGAAATATGTATTTTTGTTTTATTCAATTTCTACACTTTATATATTAATACTTTCTTGAATTTTAACCTCGATAAATATAATTTTAGGCTAATTGCTGATTTCAAAACCTTATTGTGGGTCAATAGATTATTATATCCATTTAGTTTCTAATGTTTTTTCCCAACTACGTCTCTCGAACTTTTCATGTGCCATTTATGTCCATCATATGTTATTTTTTGTCTGAAAAATGTCTCTGTCGTCCTCATGCATCAAGGGTAACAAAATTCTTATTTGCTCTGCACGTGCATCAAAGAGCCCAATTTAAAACCTTCAGGATTCATAAATTATTGTTTCCCTTTAGTTTCCATTTTTCCTAATTATGTCCTTTTAATTTTTAACGTTCAACTTAAGTCCCTCATCTGTTAATTTTTGTCCGAAAAATGTTCATGTCATCAACTCATCCATCAAGGGGTAACGAAATTCCACATGCTCTGCACATGCGTCGGGAGAGCCCCAATTTAACACCCTATTCTCCCTATCCTTGCATAAACAAGCTCTAATCCCCAAATTCGGACGTCTCTTTCTTCCCAATTTTCTCAAAGTTGGCGATTTTGCTCTGATATCGGTCGGCGATGGCAAGGAGACACCTCGTATGCCTCGTTCGAACACTATAAGTACAGGATAACCATGTTCGTGCATAAGGATAATTGTAGATCATGGTTGGAAATTCATATTATGTTTGTTGCATTGCGTAAAAGTATTTTATCTGTTATTGTTAGCAATATGAGTCGATTATTTTTTAGAATTGTCCAAGATTGAATTTTTCCGATCTATTTTCAGTCATCGTCAAACTTTTTCCGATCAAAATTTGCAAGACTGAATTTTTCCCAATGTATTATTTGACGCAATTGTGGATATTCATGATCTATTTTGTCTAATATTTTTATTTTTATGTCGATTCAAATAGGTCGATAAAAGCTGAAGATTTTAAGCTTGATTTTAAGGTGCTAAAATGACGACTTTATTTTTATGTCGATTCAATGTATTTTATATAGTCATATATATTTTCTATTATAATATAGGAAAATATATATGTTTTTTTCATTGGACGAGACCCCAGGTTTATTGACAGTTGGAAAGGGAAAAAATTCAAGTTAACAAATTTAACGGCGCTTGCCACCATTCGTATCGGAGTAGGGAGAAAAATTTTGCTTCCTTCAACCCTTCTAGCAAGAAATGTCCGATCTCTGAATTTGTCAACCTCGCAGTGTGTTAAAAAATGAAAAATAAAAAACAATAGCACACTTATAATGCTCGAACAGGGTGTTAGGATTTATTTTGTCCGACATATATCGAAAATAATAAAAATATCAGAATAGAATTAACAAATAATAAATTTGTGTTTTATCAGAATTAAATGTTGTGCCAGATGTTACAACATCTCGGACAACATCTATATGCAGCGGAAAATTAACTTTTATAACACAAATTGATTTGAAATAAATAGATGGACGAGATTAAATATGCACAAGTATAAATACTTGTGCGGTGCCTTATGACAAAAAATAATCACTAGAAAACTCAATCGTTTACAAAAAAACCTAACACTAGTGATTGTATCAAAAATCAATTTCCTCAACAATTTGAGAAGATAAAGCTTTCTAAAATAAATAACCAAAAATAAACGTAATCAAGAAAGCAAAACTTGATCCCGGAAACCACTATCAACTAGATGCAATCTTCAGTCAACATCGTTACGGATGTTGTCTATAGATGTTGGCACCATCCAACTTAACATGGGAATCACCACTCCAAACAGCAACGGCTTCGAGGATAATTTTTCTCTGTAAATCTCTGCAACGTGTGTGTATGTATAGTTGATATTGAAGCGGCGGCTATCAATGAGCTTTTCTTCTTATTTATAGGTGAAGAATCATATCTCCTCAAGGAAATCTAAAATACAAGGAAAGTGAGAGTTTTATTAGGAATAAACTCTTTTTAAACACTAATACTATATCTCTTGAATTAATATCTCATTATCTAAGGAAGGCAAAATCATATCAAATATTTGCCTAATCAAATTAACAAGGAAAACTCTATTAGGGAAATAAATAAAATATATCATTTAAAATCGAAATCTTATTTCTCTTCACGAGGCTTATGAGGTATTACCTTACTATCTCCAACCAATATTAGAACAAAATCGTTGACTTTGAGAGAGATTGGAACGAAAGAAAACGTGGAAACTAGAGATATAATAATGTATCATCTCTACATATTGACATATAGTTTTTAATATTTATAGGTTGAGAGTTAATCCTATTATGCAAAGATTGTACGTGTTGAGGCTTCCGAGAATTGATCTTATTTGTCTTGTAAAAAGTGTTAAAAAAAAGTGATTTTGGTCGGCCATAAATTTTATTGTGAAATGTATGACCATTTTTATGCGACTAGAAAGAAATTTAAGGTTTGTTTAATGGCAAAACTCATCGATTAAATAACTTATGTTTGCATCAAATAATGTCTTTGTATATTGTTGTGCAGTAATTCCAATCACAAATAATTTCTTCTGCCAAAATCATAATTAAAAGTCCAAATCCAAGCCACTCAAATGAACCACTAGCTGAAAAAGCCGTTAAATTCGTTACACGTCTACGCATTTAAACTACCTTAAGAATATCAAGAAATTGTTTCAGAAAATTGAATCGGCATTTCACATAGCATCCACATATTTCAAGCTCAAGAGACCACCAATCCACTATAGTTGATTCTGTATCTTCAGTCCCTACTATCAGTTATGGCTACTCGGAGCAATTTCTTCCAACAGTCTTCCATCAAATCATGTAGTAGGAAACCAAAAACCATGCTAACAACCCATTTCACCTCTCTTCCGGAAACTCCATTTTTCATCAATTCTGATGCATTCAAGCTCTCAGCTACCAGATTGGGATATGTTTCATGTCAGTGATAGCTAGCACTGGGTGGATATTTTGTTTCTCCGAAAATTTATTTCAATTGAAAATCAGTATCCTTCCAACCAGTTGATTCCGTTTGAGCTGATTCTGATTTGCATTTTGTTTAATTTATGGCTTTAGTTTTATGGGCTTGTGTCATTTTGGCATTGCCCTTGAAGGAAGTATTTGTTCACAAGTATATCCTGGTTTTTGTATTTTTTGATTTGATAGGTTAAATAAGAAAGTTGCTGCTGCGGTATCAGAAGAAAAAGAGGTGGAGACGAGTAATTCTGGAACTGATGTTTTCAAACTCACTTATCTAGAGGTGGGTTTGTAATTTCTTGATTGGATTCTGTTTTTTTTTTTTTTTTGGTTGATTTTATTGAGGGAACGTTATTGTCTGAAAATTTGATATATTTTAGTTTTCTTTTCTAGTAGGGGAACAGTTGGTTGTGGGAAGTTGGAGGGGTGAAAATATTGGTTGATCCAGTCTTGGTGGGGAACTTGGATTTTGGAATTCCTTGGCTTTATGATGCTGCTAAAAAGTTTCTCAAGAATCTCACGGTATAATCTATTTGATATTGAATCAATATTTCAGCCATTTTTTCTTGGAAATTTAAATAATGGAACGATGTAATCTATTTTATGAAAGAAAAAACTGCCGTTGCTCAACTCTAGATAGGTCTTCCCTTAAATTTATTATATTATATATGCTGTGAGTTTAAAGAATGTGTGAGTAAATCAGTGCAGCTTGATGATCTTCCCGGGATTTATTGCTTACTAATTACACAAAGCCTTGATGATCACTGCCACTTGAAAACTCTAAAGCCCCTCTCACAAAAGTCACCGAATCTTGGAGTAATCGCGACTCCGAATGCCAAGGCTCTATTAGATACCATATTTACCAATGTAAGCAATGTTGTCAGTCTTGGTTCATATTCTTGCCAGTTCAAAGTATCTAATCTCATTGCATCTGATAAATTTATAAATAAATTTCATTCAACATGTAAAGAAAAACCTGTGGTTTCTTTAGTAACTTAAGACTGCGGCCGTGATCAGTACTCAGTAGTCACATGCCGAAGCATTTAGTTGCAGTACGTACGTTCATCCAGTCTCATGTAAAATTATTAGTACAGGATTCTTATTGGCCTTTTTCTTACAAAAGTTTAGGTCACGTATTTAGAACCAGGCCAGGCCTCTGAAATCCAAGTCAACAATGGTTTTTCAGTCAAGATTAGAGCTACTGCAGGGCCGGTGTTAGGTCCTCCTTGGCAGCGTCCAGAAAATGGGTAGACTATGCTGTATCACTCAATCTAGACCGACTTCCGTTTCATATTAATGATGCATTTTTACATATTTTATCCTTTACATATTATACCACAGCTATCTTGTCACCTCTCCTGAAGGCGAGCTGACTCTGTACTATGAACCCCACTGTGTCTTTAACGAGGATTTTGTCAGGAAAGAATGTGCCGACATACTTATAACCCCTGTTATTAAGCAACTCTTGCCAAACTTCACTTTGGTTTCTGGACAAGAGGACGCGGTTCGTCTAGCAAAGTTGTTGCATGCCCAGTATGCATCTTTTTTGAGGTTTTTAATCAGTACTTTGCACTTGGTTATGGAAGATCTGAAATTAGCTTCTTCTCTTGTATAGGTTTATTATTCCAATGAAAAACGGTGATCTTGATAGCAAAGGGCTACGTGCAAGTCTTGTTAAAACTGAAGGGACCATAGAATCGTTCAAGGTATGATTTTACTTGAGTTTGCTCGAGACCGATATTTGTGAACGAAGAGGAACGCAGATTTTGCCTCGGAATCCGAACAACGATAGCTTAAACCTAAACCATTTTAACTAAACATAGATATGGATATTCATGAACTTGAATAAGCTGCTCCAATTTTCCTTCACATCCTACAAATGGGTGGGCGCATATTATTTGTCATATCGTACCTCTATCACAGATCCTACTTTCTATGTTACGGGTGCCAAAATTGCTATTGGTTTGAGATAAAATCATCCCCTCAACTTTGTTCCGAATATAACGTAACAATGCAGGAGATCTCGTCGAAAGAGCCACCGGATGCCAAAGTTCTACAGCCTACACCTGGGAAACCTGTTAAAATTTCTGCGCGGTAGTGAGCCTCAAGTAACATGCAAGCCTGCTCTCTCTCCGCAGCTACTGGCTTGAATTTAGACATTTCTTTGAAAAAAAATAAGTGAGGTTGAAACTCATCCTAGCACAAAGGTGGCTCCCTCCTGTTTTGAAGCAATGATTTATCATATTTTAAAATTGAAAACATAGTCTACAAAATAATAGATTTATAGAGAAATTAAATTCTATAAAATTTTCAAGTTGAGAAATTGAAATCATGTTTAAAAAATATAAAAATTCATAGTAAATTTTTTTTACTATAAAATTTCGTGTCTAAAATTTGAACAACTCCAAGCAACTATCTATGTCGTACCCTTGTCTTAGTCCCCGATGTCTCTAACGTTCTTCTCCCTGAATGTCCGAACATGGCATAGGCACGACGTTTCCTGACATACGTAAATTCAATATTAGCAAATGCATATAAATAATACATATATATGTTAGATCTAATGTCTCACGTGTTGCTATAAAAATGATAGATTCTACCCTTTGAATAGTATGCGGACAAGTTCAAGTTTGAAGTTGTATTATATTGTCAAATGGAGAATGTACATTTATGCAATTAGATGTTATAAGAAATTGCAAAACCATTATGGAAATTAAATATTGTATCGAATATATAATGCTAGAAACGTTTTTAACTCATTTATTTTGATAAAAAAAATATTTGTAAAAAATATTAATTTTAATACTTGTGTTGAACTAGTAGTACAAGTACAAACAAATGATAGCAGGAAAGCTGTTACATTCATGATCTTTAAAAACAGATGTCGTACTGTTTTAAAAAAAAAAAAAATTGTCTCTTACTAGATCTAGTTCGCTGCGTGTACCGAATTTTTCAAAGAATATCGTATATCATATCGAAATATTTCGATATGAAAAATGAATATCGATATCATAACGAAATTTTGGTATGACATAAATTTCATATCGTTATTATCAAAAAAATTCGATATACCGAAATTTCGATATGGTATAATATTGAAATTTTTTTAATGTCATAGTGAAATATCGATTTTTTTAATATTATAACGATATCGAAATTGATATTATATTATAAATTTTAAAATATATAAATTTTTTTCGGTATATCGAAATACCTAATTTTTATTAATGTTATATCGATATATGTTAGTTGTCCCACATCGGTTGGATAAAATACTTGGGAGTTGTATATATGGTCTTGCACAATCCTCCCCCCTTGAGCTAGCTTTTGGGGTTGAGTTAGCTCCAAGTTTCAATCTTAACTTGGTATCAGAGCTCAGGTTCCACTTTTATGTATTGGACTGCTATAGTTGGGTCACTCATTCTGCTCATAATTGGATCATTTGTAAACTTCACGCTCCATATGTTAATTCCTAAGCGTGAGAGGAAGTGTTAGTTGTCTCACATCGGTTGGATAAAATACCTGGGAGTTGTATATATGGTCTTAGACAATCTTCCCTTCTTGAGTTAATTTTTGAGGTGTCGTACCAAATTTTTTTACGATATATCATCAAATCTGATATACACAGTATTTTGTGATACAACGAACGTGAAATACCAGAATGGTCATATTTTTTACAACTGCAGCCGCCAAAATGTATACCGTCTTTGGTTAAATGTGTTAGACCAAGTATATGAAATATAAAATAGACAGCTCCTTTTTAGAAAAAAAGAATAACATTGTGGGAAACTTGTAATTCTAATATTTGAAAGTTTATTTGTTTTAGATTTTAGGGAATGTTTATAACTTATAAAAAAATATATTTAATTATCAATTTTCTCAATTAGTAAAAGTTTGATTTTTATTCAATAACTTATTCTATTTTATTTTGTTCGAAGCCTCTAAATCTGCTGAATATTACTTATTCGACACACCAATATTCTGTTATGTAGTTGTTGTGACAAGAATAAAGCCTATATTATACATTAAAATTCATCCACACAAAAAGAAAAAGAAAAAAATAAGTTTATTTCATTCTATTTTGATATATTGAGTGACATTTTGTTTTCTTTTTGTTTATATGTATTTTAATGTAACATATGATTTATTCACATCATATAATTCATACATGAACCATCAGTATCAAATTAACAATATTCAATAAGTTTAGGGGTTTGAAGTGAAAAAACATCTCAAAAAAAGATGAAAATCAAATTTTAACAAATCATAAAACTAAAATCACAAACTAATTAAATTTTCCACTCCTCAAATACATCTTGGATGAATGTTAAATAAATAAATTTAACTACCATGATGTAAATAGTGTCAAAGAAGATATATACAAGTAGATATTCATCGTGTCACATTACATAGATATGCATAATGTCAATTTCCAATGGTGTATTTGTACGAAATATTAATAAATTATTTAATCAATTTTAAACATCTACAATGTCGACAAACTACATCGTGAACATTTTTGAACATTTGACTCGTGAGAGACGATCTCATATATTTTTATCTGAGATAAGTTAATTTTGCTAATATTTATAATAATAAGTAATATTTTTGACATAAAATTAATATTTTTTCACGGGTGATCCAAAAAAGATATATGTCTCACAAAATTGACTCGTGTGACCGTTTCACAAGAATTGTTGTTATAAACATTATATATATTTACTTATATACTAGGAGAATATCTACTAAATATCCGTATTATAAGCTGTCCAAAACTTAATAAAATTTTGTCCACCTACCTCCTATTTATGCATATTTTCGAAAGCTCACATTACATTTCTCGTATTTAGCAAGAAATTAAAAAATATATAATATATGGGTATTATGATATTAAATGTTGACTCCAAGAGATAAAGCATGGATCGTATACATTATAAAGTTTGGTCGATTTTGTACGAAAAATGACATAAAATGGCTTCGTATCCTCAGACAAGCTTAGATGACTGCAAGAGACATTTGGCCTTAATTGTGTTCGAAGAGCCATTTTTAGACCGACCCCACACCCATTCCCCCAATGGTTTTTTTTTTATTTATCATTATTATAATATAATTTTAAGTTTTATTATAAAATAAAAATATTATTCATATACCACCGCATGGCTTGTCCACATGCACTGGGTGTGTGTATTCATTCATCCTCAGCTGAATAAAAAGAGGATATCCTTCACCAATCAAGTAATTAAAAATTATTAATCCCATTAATAATTATTAATCTTAATTAATATACAATATGGTATCGCATATCCTTCTCGTATTGCCACGAGAATATTCTTTGATGGGACCTTTGATTCCTCCGCAAATGTAATAAAACAAAGTTCGTCTTTTTCTTCTTTGTTGGACTATAAAATCCAACTAATATCGTTCCTTTCTTCTTTAATTTTGGTATCCGCCAATTTGTCCATGTCTTGTATCACTTTGAAGAATATTATTGATAAAAGAAGAATATTATCAATTTTTACAAGGGTTTTGCACATTGATTAATAAAGATTTGAGTAGGTCTTTTGTGAGACGGTCTTACGAATCTTTATCTGTGAGACGAGTTAACCCTACCGATATTCACAATAAAAAGTAATATTTTTCATTGATGACCCAAATAAAAGATTCGTCTCACAAAATACGACCCGTGAGATCGTCTCACACAAGTTTTTGTCTAAAAATTTTGGATATACAATAATTTAACTGTTTGAATTTTTTTTAAAATCTTTAAGTAATTATCCTTAATTTGTTTGATTAACAATAGGTTAAGTTAAGTTTGTTTATTTTGATTGTGTGTTGGTTTCACTATGCAGGTAATGGCTAAATTTTTGCATGTGATGGAAGTTTGAGCATGTTTCGTATAACGAGTAAAAAAATAAAATTATACTCATACGGTGTGTTTGAATGATGATTTGAGATTGTCAGAGTAACAAATTTATTATTTAAATCAATTGCACTGCTATAGATTTTTTGAATTTTAAATTCCATCACGAAATTGCAAAATTGAAAATAATTCAAAATGAGTTCTTAAAGCAATAACATGTCGGCAAAAACTTGTGTGAGATGATCTCACATGTCAGTACTTTTGTGAGACAGATCTCTTATTTGGGTCATCAATGAAAAAATCTTACTTTTTATGCTAAGAGTATTACTTTTTATTGTGAATATCGGTAGGGTTGACCCGTCTCACAGATAAATATTCGTGAGACCGTCTCACAAGACAATTTTCGGGTGGCTAAACAAAATCGTATTTGCGCTGAAAATGCATAGACAACTTTGAAAACTAATTTTGTTAGTGAATGATTGATATAAAATCTAAATACAATTAATTTTCAGACCAACTATTCATTCAAGATGGCCTAGGTCCCGATTCATTCAATTTCATGAACGTAGACAACTAAAAAGAAAGAGGTTCATCCCTCAGTTTGTTAATTAATTAATTAATAGTTAAGTATTCTTAAATTCTTCGTATAACCATGAAACTTCCTTAGAAGGAATACAAGTTGAAACCATGAAATATTTTTTAAATGTTCTTTGATTATTAAACTTTAAAAGGGAGAAGTTATAAACAAAATTTGTGGGTTGACAAAAAATAGATTAAAAAGAAAACATATATAACACAAACAAGGAGACTGATCACTTATTTAAATGAACAATTGACTGTCACTATCAAATCCAAGCTTCCAAATTATAAGATAAGATAAAGATGAAATATAATAACCCAAAATCGCCTTTTCTTTTTTCTCTATGTTCTCTTATATCGAAAGTTCGTTTAAAAGAGTCAATATTACACAAACGTAGAGGAGGTGGCCGGGGAATGGGGTACTCGTACTGCTCCACCTTCATTTTGTTTAGGGGAATGGGTCGATGTTCCTTGGAAAGGCTGCGGCACCGTAGCGATTGGGGCATATATTCCATTTAGGGCGGTTGCGTCGCCGGACGTTGAGGCTGTAGCTACTGCAGCTGCATATTCCGGTGGCACCCATATCCCTCCGACGACCACGAATTGAGGCGCTTGTGTGTGGTGGTTGTTTTGAATCGTAGGCCCTGGTCTTCTCACGTGCAAGCGATATTTCTGTAGTATATGTGATGAAATTTTTTAGCATGCAGCTCATACACATTTTTTTTTTAAAAAAAAAATCAACATACAGCAAGAAACAGATGATTCAACGAAAGAAATTTTTTCAAAAATTACATTACGCAAAAGCCAAAATCTATATCAGAATCTTCTTTCTCAGGTTCTAGATTCAGAGTAGGTATCTTTTGAAACGGTCTCATGAATCTTTATATGTGAGACGGGTCAAACTTACCGATATTCACAATAAAAAGTAATACTTTTAGTATAAAAAATAATATTTTTTCATGAATTACCCAAATAAGATATATGTCTCACAAAATAAGACCCGTGAGTTTTTGTCCTAGATTTAACTCCTTTGCAATACTATTAATGTCATTAATTAAAACAAATCCAAGTTATTTTTCAGTTTTCGCCAAAAATAATTACTATTACTAATAACTAACTACAAAAGACGCAAATCCCATTTCATCTAGATAAAATGTAACCAAGACAAAGAATAAATTCTTTGACTTCTGACAGGCTTGGTGATCTAAATTTTGCCATCAAATTATATAAATCAAGAAGACATAATACATGAGCCAACGTGACAAATTCTAGTTAAACAACATGTCTCGCATACATATTATCCCCCCAATGTATCGATGGTTCTGCGTTAAAGCCCGAAGGGTTACCCAAGGGCGGCAGCTACGGGTTAAAAAAAAAGGTGCATCGATGGTTTATCCGAGGGTGTAGTGAATGGAATATATGCCCCAATCGCTACGGGTTGAACATGTAATTTTTCAAAAATCTAATTTTTGTCTCTTGGAATCGTTTATTAGCCACCACATATTTCTTGATTCTGTTCCTCATCAAAACAATTACAATCCTCGATTAAAATGGAAACATTCCAATGTTATAGTAGCAAAGCAAGAATGTACAACTCAGATTTATGATTTCATAAAGTATGAAAAACAAACCTGTAAATGGCTTTTAACCTCATCATTCGTGAGACCATCAACCTTCATCATCTCCCTAATTTGTTTTGGTGTGGCAACTGCACAATACAGACAATTAACAATTTCATTAATGAAAAAAAATCGAAATCAACAAAAGTGAATGTTAACATTCTAAATTTATTGCATGTATATATATACCATGCGAGCCACCAAGTTGTTGAAGGGCTTGCTCAAATCTTCTATGTAATTCCGGCGACCAACACCTCCTTGACTTCCTTTGGGACACCCCTCCCTTTTCTTCCTTCTTGCTCGCACCACCACTCCCGCCGCCGGTGTCCACCGTAGAACTGGTGGATGCTGGTGGTACTGATCCACTCTTTGGCTCTCCCCCTTGTGTGGGTGGATCGGTTGTAGCTGTAGTACTGTTATTAATGCCTAAGCTTTTGTCTTTCTTAAATGGATGAAATGCGCCGCCACCTTCATCACTGCTGCAGCTGTTTCTGTTCACTTCCACGGCTGCCACCTTCCTTGGCGAATCCTGAATCCCGTAATCAGAAGAGATCGAATCGTTTTATCCAAATTAACAAAAGCCCACATACGAATAAGCACTTAAACGGCCAAAAATGTAATAATCTTATGTATATTTACCTCATTGGAAGATGGATCTGGGGTTTCATTCCATAGCTGAACGTATCTAAGCCAGTCTGATTTCTTGGAATTTTTTTCATTACCATTCTTCTCATTTTGAACATCGTCACTGCCTTCTACCTTCTGGGGTTCTTCTTCTTCACCATCATGAACGAAATGAAGCCCTTTTTAAGGGAATAAACTCTTCAAAAATGGGTCTGGATGTCTGCTCCGAACACTCTGATTGCCCACGTAAATTATATTCTGTTGTTGTCCCGGATAACTGCTGTTTGCATGTCTCAATCGCTGCAAAGATACCGAAATCCCACATGCACAAATTAAACAAGGAAACAATCAAAACAAGATAACAAAGCAAATAGCATAAATCAGCAAAAGAGATTCTAAAAATATAATAATTTTTTTGCCGATTAATGTTTAAATCTGCACCCATACCTTGTGTAACAAGGTCAAGACAGAGAGGGAGTTCACGTTGGAAAACTTGAATCTTGCGACGCTCCTCCTCTAAAGCTTGGATATAATCTTGACATCTCTGTATTGTGTCAGGAAAATCACTGTGATTAGGGATGCTAATTAGCATTTTGGGTTATTCTTTTATCCTATTTTGTTATTCTTGATTTTTGGCTTTTGTATACTTGGGTAAGTTTCGGCTGATTGAGAAGAGAAACTTGCGAGATTGTGAAAAGGGAAGGGACGGGACAAGGGGATTAAATGGACGAAAGACAAAGCGTCCTTTGGTTTCTTATTCTCTATTTATTTATTCATTTGCTTAGTTCACATCCCCGGCCGAGCGTCCCCGATGAGAATACTAGAATCATTAAAGGGATCTAATATAGATTCACAAAGTGGTGTAATGCATATATTTATATTATTATTATATTTAGAGTAACTACATGAAGAACTTATCAAAATATTTAATTTCATATTTATTTTTTTTATCCTACGAAAAACATTATCAAATCACTTCATATTTTATTTTACATTAAATAAATCTAAACAAAACTTCTCTTTTAAATCAAACAACTCTTCTAAATTGAAAATAATTTCGTGTTAATTGTTCAGTATTATTTGATCAAATTAAGAATAATAATAACACATGCAATACATGTGCATCTTTTACTTGTATATATTAATGTTCAGTGTCGTATTTGTATCGATTGAAACTTTTATAAGACTGTAATATGATTCAATTTTGTGAGTTTAATATCTCGAATCATGAAAAATTATTTTGTATATAAAAAATATCACTTTTACTCTAAATATGATTTATCTGATAAATATAGATACGTAAGACCTACTCAAAAATTTATTGACATTGTTTGATTAAATCTGTTTTACAATGAATTTAGTTTCTCAATTAGTTTTTTAAAATCACTACAATATAAAGTTATTTCGAATATATTTTTCAAATATTTCCTTAAATCTAAATTAACATCTTTATTTTACTAGAAATATTATCGATTGTAACGTTAGAACTAACAAGGTGAAAATGTACCATGTGTATATAAATCCTAGTGAGTATATAGGGTGTGAGAAAGATCGAACGTCGAAGCTGCAAGAAGAAATTAAGGCATCATTTATATAAATTTCTTAGTTAAAACAAGAGGAGCGTGAAACTATCGAGGTCGTGGCGTCGCGTACAGGACGAATCTTTGATTATGAAATTTTCATTGTTGATGGGGTGTAGGTCAGGGTGGGCTAGGCAGTGGGGTTGGGTTTTGAATATTCCAAGAGTGATGCTGGTGTGTGTGTGTGTGTGCATATATATACATATATATGACATATATATGGGTTGTCAATGACGTGACACATTTATAATTTCAGATAAGATCAATCAATGGTCTCCTCTTTATTTATGCCCTCTCCTCCCTTGGCTTCCTTATTTCTGGCCCCACATTCTTTTTGAGCATTTTGCCCCTTTGGTGTATATATATATATATACATTAGCAAAGTTTTATTGGTTCTGTAATTACATAAGTAATGGGTATTATTTTGTATTCAGTTGATCATCCCCGCTCAAAGTTGGTTGTGTATGGTCTCATCTTCTTCTTTGAATAGGAATACGTTTTTATCGAACTCACCGCGCAAATCAAGCAGAAACAACTTATTGCATAACATAATACCACAAAAGACTCCTTTAAACTTAGATAGAAGATAATATATAACTCTCCTGAAAATCTTAATACACCTATTTCGACACGCTACACAATCAATATCAAAAGTAGAGGCAAGGAAACTGTATCGGGTTTAAATTATGTGTCACGGATATAATATTAAAATATATAAATTTAGACTTAATACAAAACCACGAAATCTTGTTACCAATAAGATTACTAAGCAGGTTGACGTGCTTTTAAGAATGAACCTGATCAAAAGCTAGCTAAAATGTAAATGGCATAAATTCAAGGGTCAAATATGCAATTTCATTCCTTGCTTTTTCTTCAATATTTGTACACCAAAATGGAATATCCCTTGGCAAGGGTTTCCTCGAAGGAGCGTGATTTACACACTCCACGACCACTGCGTAGCATAAGGCCTGTCCCTCGCCTCGCTGGAGCCATTTTTAAAAAAGATGCGCCTTTTCGCGTACTCTAAAGGCCAATATCAAATATAATAATCCCCCAATCCTCTCGTCCAAGTTCCGTGTAACACACGCACCCCGTTACGACTTGGAGACGAGGATAGATCCTATCGTGTTTCTTGAGCCACCCCACGAATTTCCCTATCCTGATACCTATCTTATATTTTCATATTAATTTTTAAACCCCGTGCCAACCTTTTTCAGATATTTTGATAAACTCGAATTCGAACTCGAATTTTAATTTAAAATAAATTTTTTTGAGATGGTGTCACGAGTATTTGTTTCTGAGACAAATCAATCATACTCATATTCACAATAAAAAATAATACTCTTATCATAAAAAGTAATATTTTTTCATGAATGAATCAAATAAGAGATCTGTCTCATAAAATATGATCCGTGAGACTCTCTCACATAATTTTTACTTTTAATTAATCGGCATCTCTCCTTTCAAATTAAACCACCATATATTTTTTTCAACTTTCCACCTCAAAATTTAAATAATCAATATTGCCTCAAATCTTTAAACATTATATTTACGGTTAATTTTTTGTTCATGCAATGTATGTATTCAACAGCTTATAATATGACATTCATCAATGAAACCTAGCATATTGATTAACATGCTTCAAATCAATTATGTATATATATGATAGTTTTAATTATTAAAACAATAATATGTTATATGATGTTAATAATTTGATATATTTGGGGAAAAACATCAAGAGAATTAAGATATCAATACAACCTCTACTAACACTGATATTTATATAGTGTTGCATGTTAATTATGATGTATTTCAAGTTGGCAAACATATATCTTATTTGGGTTATCCATGAAAAATATTACTTTTTATGCTAAGAGTATTATTTTTTATTGTGAATATCGGTAGGGTTGACCATTCTTACAGATAAAGATTCGTGATACCGTCTCACAAGAGACATACTCTTTCAAGTTCATCTACTATTAGAGACATTTGAAATTCATTCTGTTTTTTGTAAATAATGTGTAAATAAGTAATGTATAAATTTAAGATTTCATTGTTAACAATAAAATTGGAATCGAATTATAAATTTCGAATTCATCTCTACAAATACAACCTTACATTATTCTAGTTTATACGTGAAAAATAATATAACATAATCTATTCTCAAACTATTATTATTTTTATTTTCTCACTTCTTTTTCATAGGAGTTGATTACATTTTATTTTATATGTGTCATACAAGCATTTAAGTTAATTATATCATATTACTATTTATTATATTTTGAATCAATGATAAAAACATACTATTTTATTAAATTTTAGAATTAATTTTTTATACTATTTTAAGGAGTGTTGTTGGTGAAATTAAAATGGTCAATAAAAATATTGAAAAGTCAAACAAAGAGGTTATTAAACTAATGTATCATAAAAATTAAGTGTTTTACGAAATAAAAGAGTAATTTTTATAATATTTTCTTGACTTTGAATAGAGCTTTGGATTTAACCTTGATAAATTTAAAAATTAAAATGGGATGTTCTTGAGTGATATTTTAAGGCGTGAGTCCAATTGTTAAAAGATGGGTTTTTAGGCCCGTTGTGTTTCGGGCCATAAACTATTTATACGGTTCATGCTTCATGACAGGCTTTAATCCAAGCCAACATGATGCTTTGCATGTCGTTGATCGAAGATAAATCTTTATTAATTTCAAATTTGATAAGTTTCTTTCTGTTTATGCAAATGTTACTGATATGACAATCAAAATTTTGTAGGCAATTTAAATATTTGAGAATAAACTATTCAAATTCGCCAAACACTATAGCATATTCAAAAATGATTAAAACTTCGTGCAATACTTAATCAAGCTAGTTAAAGAACATCTCTTTAACTTCTTCAAACTCAGCAAATACCGAAAATTCTTTTGATATTATTTGAATTATTCAAAATGAATTTTAAGAAAAGATGGAGATTGATCGATTATAAACATAAAATTTTCAAATTAGTTTTTTTAAATATTGGGCTAATTAATTTTTATTTCAGTGATCACCAACTCAAATATATATATGTAATAAAAAAATTGACCCAGCTCCATAACCGTACCCCAAGGCGGTGGCCTACTTGGCCTCATAGAAGGTCCAGCCCTACTTAAAAATTTCAATTTGGAGTCCATATGTCTGTAATTGTATCAAATATAAATCGACCTTTTCAATTACCTCAAACTTTTACCTTAAGTTTTTGTGGTTTTGGAAAATTAGTTTAAAAAGTCTTGGAGAAATTAGTATTGATTCAAAGATAAACCATTCTATGCACTTTTTCCCCTGAACTTCCCCTTGTGTCTCCCCCCTAATCCAAGCATGCCAAAATCCACTGATCCCAAAGATGAAATTGATTTTCCCAACAAATGAGAACAAATGGTGGTCATGTTAGTTTAATAACAATAAATCTATTAAAATGTAACTCAGATAAATGTAATTTTGATTCTCATTTCTATTTTTGCAAATTAAAAATTTTACACAACAAATGATCCCAAATCTGATGTTCTAAATGGTAGTGTGTGTGTATATATATTAGATGATATGCATTTAAATATATATAAACTATAATATAAATTAAAGAGAATATTGATATCATCATTTAAGTAAAAGGGGTCTACCGCTCCAACCTTGTCTCCCTAATGAAGCCTAACATTTCGCGAAATTCCAAGAAACAAACCCACCGCCATGCAAACCCATTCTTTCTCACACTTATCTTCCAGTGATCACAGTTTCTGCAACTTGGAACCTGATGAAGAAGGCAAAGATGACTGCTCAACTGTGCTCTCTCTTTGCCCTCCAGGCCAAAACCAGAGAAAGTACAACCACAGTTTCGGTACGCACAAGCAGGGCCAGGATTCCCGAAACCCTAAAGATGAAGATGGTGTGACTGTAGCTCTACATATTGGCCGACCAAGTTCTTCTTCTCCAGTAGTTATGGCCGACAGAAGCACTAATGGAACAATGAGTGTTGGTGAAGAACTGTACTGGATTTCTACCGCAGCTCAAATCCTTGTTGGCCCGACACAGTTCTGTTGTTCTATATGCAACAAAGCTTTCAGCAGATACAACAATATGCAGGTTCTTGAATTTTCCACAGTATTCGCTCTTTGAGTTTGTAATTGTATATATGCTAGAAGACAGATTTGTTATGAGTTTATGTTCAATAAACATTCGTACCAATATACATTTGGACTTCTGTTCAAAAGTTCGATTTGCTTTGATGTAGGATTCTTGTAAGAACCGTGTTTCTCCTTTTTCATTACTTCCCTTTTTCTGTTGTTTTTTTTTAATGATTTTAGCTGAGTGACTTTCGACACCCCCACCTAAGTACAAGAGTGTTGAATAAAATAAACAGTTAAATTCGAATTTCTAAAATTAATAATATATTCTTTGGCAGCTCCTTAAAACACCGATATTCATGTGCTGGTTTTCTGTCTTACGTACTAGGTCCAAAAATTGAAAAAAATTTAACATTAATTACATTAAACCAAACATCCTTCAAGACTAAGTATTCTAAAACCCAGAATAATTAACAGTTTCTTAAATTTCTTGATACGTGAACTCTCTTTCATGTTAGCAGCAATAATAAATTTTGTTTCCTTCTTGTTCATCTCATAGATGCATATGTGGGGGCATGGCTCTGAATTCCGAAAGGGCCCGGAATCTCTTCGAGGGACAAAGTCCGCTTCCACGTTTCTACGGATGCCATGTTACTGCTGCGCTGAGGGCTGCAAGAACAACATAGCTCACCCAAGATCAAAGCCATTAAAGGACTTCAGAACACTTCAAACGCATTACAAGAGGAAACATGGGACAAAACCTTTCCGCAGCCACAAGTGCGGCAAGCCATTTGCCGTGCGTGGTGACTGGCGAACCCATGAGAAGAATTGTGAAAAATTATGGTTCTGTATATGTGGCTCGGATTTTAAGCACAAGAGGTCCCTTAAAGATCATGTGCGGGCATTTGGTGAAGGCCATGTGGCGCATAGCGAGAATTTGTGCCCGTATGATCAGGTTGATATTGTGGAAGAATCTGAAGAAGAGGGGGAGGAAGATGATAATGGGGAAGAGTTTAGAATATATTTTTTTTGAGAAAGAATTTAGAATTTTTGAATGCAATAGAAATGGAGATTTTGGATGAATGTGATGATCTTTAAAAAACAATTCCCTTTAGTTAATAGTGTTGGGTTTGCTCACTTGGTTGTTTGGAATATTCATCGATGACTCGTTGGCTTTGGAGGAATGTGCTGATCTTTAAAATAAAAATTTATGTGCTGTGTAAAAGTTAGGTCAATTCGGGTATGTGAAGTGTTTTGCATATGCACCTTCATTAATGCAATCTAATACTATCTATATATATATTTTATAAATCAAGCTCGAAATCTAGTTCTATTTTAGCTCATTCAAAACACTAAAAATACTTGTTTACATTCTGTCCATAGTTGATCTATTTAGAGAATACTTTTATGCATTTTGCTTTAAACTCGACCTAAAATATAATCGAATATCTGTGAGCTAGACTCAAATTGATAATTTCAGACACAAATAACAAATATTAGATTAAGTGGGGAGGGAATATCTCCATTTAACCCGGCCGGCCGCTGTAATGTAGGAATTTTGGATGGAAAAGAGAGTGAAGAATTAGTACGGAAAGCCGTGGTTGTGTGCATTAATAATGCGGAGATAAATGAATATAGAAGACAAAGTAGCGTAGTTTTGGTGTAGGAAATTCAGCACAGCAACAAAATAAAGTGGCAGACATCATTTCTGAATTTTGTACTGTGCTGCAGTCTCAGAACATATCTACTGTTCTAATGCTTTGTATTTTTGGAATTTTTTTCTTCATAAACGTATTAAAATGTTTCATTGTTTTGCGAAGCAAATTGATTAGTTTATAGAGGCAATAAAAGAATCAGGTTTGATAAATGCAAAGAGTAGAAGAAAATTACAATAAGAGCTATGTGAGAAAAAATAATAAAGAATAGGGAGAAGAAATATTTAGAAAAAAGCAAAAAATTCCATACGTCAGCAAAATAGAAGCCTTGACACAACCTAACTAACTATCACGTGTATATTTTGCGGCCAATCCAATTTTATATATCGTCAAAAAAATATCAAAATTACAGAAAATAAATATAACATGCTACGATCGAAATTTGATGGAAATCGTAAGTAGATAAATATACAAAATAAAAAAAAACAATACAAAAAGATAATAAAGTGTCTACAAGAGATAAAGATACAGTATGAGGAGGGTGAAACAGCCTTCTCTCATTCTCCCTAGTTCTGAGGTTTGACTCGGACTGCTAATGGAGACCACCTCAGGCTCAGTCAGAAGGGCGATAATGGACCACTGCAAGTTTCTGTTTTGGTGTTTCACCCAAAGCATCACTTTTTTTTAAAACTATTTTGAGGTCAAGAAACACACACATATACCACACACCCCACTGTTTTGAAGGGGCACAGCGGAATAAATTTTGAAATAGGAATTCAAGTGATCCAATAAACTTGATTATATTTTTGGATTAGAAAATATGGAGATTACATAAACATATGTATAGACCTAGTCTCACATTTTTCAAGACTTATTAACTAGATATTTAAACTTCCTAGACGACTTTCAAAGTACTAGTAAATATTCTAGAAAGTGACTCTAGAAATTACAAATTAACTTAACACCCCTTAATTTGTAATTTTCAATTGCTGTTTGAACTTCTCGAATTTCTCCACGGTAACTGCTTTGGTTAGGAAATCTGCAACTTGATCATCTGTGTTAATGAACTCCATTTGAATATGCTCTTTGCTTACCAATTCTCGAACAAAGTGATGTCGAAGTTCAATATGCTTTGAACGAGCATGAAACACTGGATTCTTTGTCATTGTCACAGCTGACATGTTATCACAATAAATTTTTGTTGGCTGACTTTCAACTTGCTGCAAGTCACCAAGAATTCTCCTTAACCAAGTTGCTTCTGTTGTTGCAATATACTCAGCTTCAGCTGAAGATAGAGCAACTGTCTTTTGCTTCTTTGAGCTCCAAGCAATCACTTTTGAGCCAAGACAGAATATGTATCCAAAGTGCTCTTCCTGTCATCTTGACATCCTGCCCATCGCTATCAGTAAACCCAACCAATTTGTTGTCTTGATCTTTGACATAATGCAATCCCAGCTTCTTTGTTCCTTGCAAATACCTCATGATTCTTTTAGCTGCAGTGAAATGAACTTTGGAAGGATCATGCATAAATCTTGAAACAACACCAACTGCAAATGACACCAACTGCAAATGAAATATCAGGTCTCGTATGAGTAACATAAATAAGTGATCCAACCAAACTTCGATAGATTTTTGGATCCACTTTTTCAGACCCATCATTGAGCTGCAACTTCTCACTTGGAGTCATTGGAGTGCTAACATGTTTGCAATTTGCCATGCGGAATTTTTTGAGCAAATCCTCTACATACTTTTCTTGTGAGAGAAAAATTTCTCCATTAGCTTGTCTTATTTGAATACCAAGGAAATACTTCATCATTCCAAGGTCAGTCATTTCGAAATATGCCATCATTTTTTCCTTGAAATCCTTCAAAAAAATCGTATTAGTTCCAAAGTAAATCAAATCATCAATATACAAACATACCACCATGAAATCATTCCCATCCTTTTTCACATACAGAGCTGGTTCATTCTTGCTTCCTTCAAAACCATTCTTGAGAAAATACCCATCAATTTTGCAATTCCAAGCTCTAGGGGCTTGCTTCAAACCATACAAGGCCTTTCGTAGTCTGTAAACCTTATCTTCTTTTTCTTCAATCATGAAACCCTGTGGCTGAATAACATAAACTTCCTCTTCAAGTTCCCCATTCAAAGAGCTGATTTAACATCTAACTGAAACACATTGAGCTGTAATTGAGCTGCAATTGCAAGAGCTGATATTATTGTCTCCATTCGAACCATAGGAGCAAAAGTTTCATTGAAATCCACTCCAGGCTGTTGAGCATAACCCTTGGCTACGAGACAAGCCTTGTGCTTTCTTATTGACCCATCTTCACCATATTTTGTCTTGTAAATCCACTTTAAACCAATCACATCTTTTCCTTTAGGCAAATCCACTAAATCCCAAGTTCTATTTTTCTCAATAACTGCAATCTCTTCTTTCATTGCTTGAATCAAAACATCATTATTTTTTGCTTCATCATAGAACTGCGGTTCATTAGAGAATAACGCAAGAATGCAAGAATCATAAATTTCGTGCAAGGATCGTACCTTCCTTATTGGAGAATCTGGATCCGAGATTTCAGAATCTGACTCCACCGTAGTAGGTTTTGGACTTTGCTGAGAAGTGCTTGGATGTGACTCACAATTGTGAAAAAATGGTGGTTCTACGAAATCGTGAATTGGTGGACTTTGACAAACATATTCATTCCATTGCCATGCAGCCATCTCATCAAACACAACATCTCTAGACACAACAAGCAGATTCTTTATTGGATTCCACAATCGATAACCTTTTGATTCATCACTATAACCAATGAAAATCATTTTCACTTTTCTTATCAAAATTATCTTTGCTAGGGGACTGATTTAATGCATAAGAAATGCACCCAAAATTTTCAAGTGATCGACTTGTGGTTTTCTCTTACTCCATGCTTCAATTGGTGTTTTATTCAAAACCGCCTTCGTAGGTGAACGATTAAGTATATACACTGCTGTATTCACAGCTTCTGCCCAGAATTTTTTTGGCAAACCTTTTTGTTCAAGCATGCTTCGAGCCATTTCAGCAATTGTTCGATTTTTCCTTTCTGCGACACCGTTCTGCTGTGGAGTGTATTTCACTGTGAGCTGCATTTGAATTCCATTCTCCTTACAGTGATTAATAAATTCATTGTATATAAATTCTCCACCACGATCTGTCCTTAGAGTCTTTATCAAATAACCAATCTGACGTTCAACAAGAGCCTTAAACTGAAGGAAAACTGAGAATGTCTCTGATTTTTCACTCAAGAAATATATCCACATCATCCGAGTAAAATCATCGACAAACAATAAGAAATACCTCTTGTTGCTTACTGAACTAGTCCGAGTAGGACCAAAAATATCGGCATGTACCAATTCTAATGGAGCTTTTGCACGCCAAGCAGATTTGAGAAATGGAAACCTGTGCAATTTTCATATATACACCCTTCACAGATTTTATTGTCTTTCTCAACACTCGGAATTCCAACAACCATATTTTTTGACTTTAGCAAATGTAGTCCCTTATAACTCAAGTGTTCATATCTCAAATGCCACAAATAAGAATAATGACATGTTTCATGCTTAAGTGCAAAACTGTCACGCCCCGAAACTCGGGATTGACACCGGCGTTGTTTAACAATCACACAATCGAAACAACAAGCTTTTTGTAGTACAGTATAAACCGAACCAGTTTATATATCATAATTTCAAAGGAAATAACAATTGTCTTACAATACCGAAATTTCATAAAAACGACAGAGTTAAATGCGGAAACGTAAACTGCATAGTAATAAACTTAAACTTAATCTAGACTCTTGAATCATCACCATCACCAGAATTGTTCGGACTCTTCTTCCTCGAGTTCTTCCTCGGATTTCTCTGGGACAGTTTGTAAGAGGGTGAGTATTTTGGGAATACTCAGTAAATGGGGGATATTGAACACAATATAACAATTTATAACATTTTCGAAACATACATATAAATACAGCATGCTTTTCATAAACGTAACATCGTATCCGTAACATAACAACATTGCGATTTTTCACCTTTCAACGGTTTACTGACGTCAGTCCCTTAAGTTTTAATCATCTAAGGGGGCGAGGCCATAAAACGGTTCTATCCTACCGTTGAGGGCCATATGTTGGAATTACACCCATTTTCAGGGAGTCCTCACAGTGCCTAAACATAACGTACCAAAATTTCATAAAATCGTATAGATAGGAGACGGTGCTCGACCGAATTTTTAAAATCAAAAACCGAAAACTTCATATGCATAAAATCAAAACTTAAAACAGTCCACTTACAATAATTATTGATGTAAGAAAACGTGGATGCTTGGCTTCGGAATTTAGATCGTTCCTTGCCCTTCACTCGATGGCACTTTGGCTTGGCTTCTTGGACGACTTTGGGACGTTTTTCGACAGAGTTTCGGCTAGGGGAGTTGCTTGAAATTTCGAGTTTCTCAGCTCTAGAATTTCGAAATTTAGGTGTGAGGAATGGCTAGGTATAGTGTGGTATTTATAGGTGAGGGGAAAGGAGCTAAACATGGCATCTAAAATCCTACCTTTGGCATACAATATCACACGATTTTTGCTAAAAAAAAAACCCTTCCATGATGAGTTTATTTCTCTACCAATTTGTGAGATTTATTCCTTAATTCCTTGCCCTCCAATATTTTCGAAAATTTGATAACAAGTCAAGGATTTTGTGCACAAGTTTGATGATTTTCTTCCACTTTTCCATGCATCCATGCATCACAATATCTAAGCATATACTCTAGTAAAATTTTGAAAATATCATGCCTAATCCTTCTAAATTTCCTCCCAAATTTTCGAAACTATGCATGTCCATGCATGACTCATTTCTTTTTAATTAAATATTGTATTCCCAATCTACACTTATTTCTTACCAAATTCGAAAATATGATTGACTTAGTGTAGATAATCTTGACTTGGTAACAAAGACCTCCAACAATTAATTCTTTGCCCATATCCATATCTTATTAATATACAAAAAATCAAATCCTAAAATTTCCTTACAATTATAATTGCATGGCAAAAAATCGGATCTTACATCCCTCCCTCCTTATGGGAAGTTTCGTCTTGAAACTGGAGTTGGCTTGGTCTCCAAATAGGTAGGGATAATCCTTTCGCATTTTCTCTTCCACTTCCCAAGTTGCTTCTCGCTCAGTATGGTTAGACCACTGCACTTTGACGTAGGGAATGATGCGTCATCTGAGGACTTGTTCCTTGGTGTCCACGATTCTGATAGGAACTTCTTCGTATTTCAGGTCTTCTCCCAAGCCTCCTTCGGTCAAGAGTGGTTCTACTTCCAACACGTGACTCGGGTCCAGGAATGTACCTCCTCAGTTGGGACACGTGGAACACGTTGTGGATTCTTGACATGCTTGGTGGCAGTGCCAGTCTGCATGCTAGCGTGCCCTACTTTTTCCAAGATCTCAAAAGGTCCAATATATCGAGGGTTCAATTTCCCGGCCTTACTGAATCGAACAACTCCTCTCATAGGCGGGACTTTCACATAAGCTTTCTCGCCCACGTTGAACTCTACCGGCCTTCTTTTAAGATCCGCCCAGCTTTTCTGTCGGTCTTGAGCTGCCTTGAGCTTTTCTCGAACGATCTTGACCTTGTCCACGGTCATCTGTACTAGCCCGGGTACCACTATAGCTTTCTCTCCCACTTCATCCCAATAAAGTGGTGATCGACATTTTCTTCCATAAAGAGCTTCGTATGGAGCCATTCCAATGCTGCTGTGATAGCTGTTGTCGTAAGCAAACTCAATTAAGGGTAGATGAGTGCTCCAGTTGCTACTGAACTCCAGGGCGCATGCTCTCAGCATATCTTCTAAGGTTTGTATGGTTCTCTTCGTTTGCCCATCGGTTTGAGGATGATAGGCCGTACTTAGGGTCACTTTCGTTCCCATGACCTCTTGAAAGCTCTTCCAAAAGCGCGAGACGAACCTCGGATCTCTATCAGATAAGATGCTCACTGGCACTCCATGCAGCCTCACAATGTTGTCCATGTACAGTGAAGCCAACTTGTCGAGATTGTAATTCATGCAAACGGATAGGAAGTGTGCGGTCTTCGTGAGTCTGTCTACGATCACCCATATACCGTCGTGGCTCTGCCTAGATTTTGGCAATCCTACCACAAAGTCCATGAAAATATGCTCCCATTTCCACTCGGGAATTTCCAGAGGTTGCAGTAATCCTCCAGGTCGCTGGTGTTCTGCTTTGACATGCTGGCATACCTAACATCGGGAGACGAATTCAGCTACATCTCTTTTTATGCCACTCCACCAGAAACTATTCTTGAGGTCCCTGTACCTTTTCGTACTGCCTGGAGGGACTGAAAATTTTGATTTGTGTGCCTTTGTCATTATCTCTTGGCGGAGGTTATCACTTTCGGGCACAGACAGTCTTCCTTTCATCCATAAGATTCCCATTGTCATCGATCTGATGATCTTGAGATTTCCTTTCTCTGGCTTGATCCTTAAGTTTGATCATTAACGGGTCTCGATCTTGGTTTAACTTGACTGTTTCCTGCAGACATGGCTGGGCCGAGAGAGAAGCTAGAGTCACTTTGCCTGGGACCTTCCGACTTAGCGCGTCAGCCATTTTGTTTGCTTTACCCGGATGGTAACTTATGGTCAAGTCATAATCCTTCAGAAGTTCGATCCATCTCCTTTGCCTCATATTAAGTTCCTTCTGGGTGAACAGGTAATTGAGGCTCTGATGGTCTGTGAAGATTTCACATTAAGCACCATAGAGGTAGTGTCTCCAAATCTTTAAGGCGAAGACAAACGCTGCTAGTTCCAGATCATGAGTAGGGTAGTTCTGCTCGTGCGGTTTGCGTAAGCGATCACTCTTCCTTCTTGCATTAGTACGCATCCTAGACCGTCCTTAGAGGCCTCGCTGTAAATAGTGAAATCTTTATTCTCTGCGGGCAGGATCAATACTGGCGTGGATGCGAGTTTCTCTTTCAGTGTCTGGAAACTCTTCTCACAATCCTCATTCCAGATGAATTTTGAATTTTTCTGTGTGAGTTTCGTTAGTGGCACGGCTATCAAGGAGAACCCTTTGACAAACTTCCGGTAGTAACCTGCCAGTCCAAGAAAGCTTCTGATGTCGGTGGAGTTCTTCGGTTTTGGCCACTCTGTAATTGCCTCTACTTTCCTTGGATCCACTGACACTCCTTCTTTTGATATCACGTGTCCTAGGAATGACACGCTCCTTAGCCAGAATTCACACTTGCTAAGCTTGGCATAGAGCTTATTCTCTCTTAAAGTTTGCAGAGCAATGTGAAGGTGCTCTTCGTGGCTTGTCTCATCAGGAGAATAGACGAGGATGTCGTCGATGAATACCACTATGAGCTGATCCAGGAATGGCTTGAATACTCTGTTCATCAGATCCATGAATGCTGCCGGTGCGTTGGTTAGTCCAAAAGGCATCACTGTGAATTCATAATGCCCATATCTGGTTCGAAAGGCTGTTTTGGAGATATCTTCAGCCCTGACCTTCAACTGATGGTAACCTGTTCTCAGATCCAGTTTAGAAAAGACTGGCGGCTCCTTTAAGCTGATCGAACAAATCGTCTATCCGAGGTAGAGCGTACATGTTCTTGATTGTGATCTTATTCAATTCTCTGTAGTCGATGCACAATCTCATACTCCCGTCTTTCTTCTTCACGAAGAGTACTGGAGCTCCCCAGGGGGACACACTTGGTCGAATTTGCCTTTTATCTAGCAATTCTTGGAGTTGTTCTTTCAGCTCCTTGAGTTCGGCTGGTGCCATCCTGTAAGGTGCTTTAGAGATTTGTGCAGCACAGGGGACCAGATTGATCTCGAACTCCACTTCGCGGTTCGGGACTGTCCCCGAGAGTTCTTCTGGAAAAACATCTGGGAAGTCTCTCACTATCGGGATGTCCTTCAGTTTCAGCTCGACTTCTTCTTTTATTTCACTGACCATTGCTAGGTAGATGTCCTCTCCAGATTTCATGGCTTTCCAAGCTTGAGAGGCGGAAAGCAATGACTTTTGCTCCTTGGATTTACCCTGAAAGACGACTTCCTTCTGATCTGGGGTTCAGAGTTTGACTCTCTTTCCCTTACAATCTACCATCGCACTGTTTCTTGCTAACCAATTCATTCCTAAGATTACGTCGAAATCAACCATGATCAACTGTATCAAGTCGGCGCTAAAAAGTCTGACTACTGATACTAATTTTACAATCTCTGCAAATTTCGTGCGTTTCAATGGCCCTACTTGTAGGTGTGGCTATTCGAAAGGGACTCATTTAGTTTCTCAGGCTTACATCTTAACTTCTTAGCAAATCTCTTAGACATAAAAGAATGTGTAGCACCGCAGTCAAATAACACATAAGCAGGCACTTGCTGAATAAATATGGTACCTAACACGACATCGTTCGCGTCGTCTGCCTTCTCTTGCGTTATTGCAAACACCCTGGCATTTGGTTTGTCCTCCTTTGGTTTACTAGGGCCTGCTCCTGCGTTTGGCCCAGTTCCTCTGTTCGGGCCTGCTGGTCGGTTGGCGGCGGTAGGATATTCTGCAATTCTGTGCCCCGATTTCCCACACCCAAAGCAGACACCGCTCGCTCTACGACACTCTCCTAGGTGTCGTAAGTGGCACGTTGGGCAAGGCTTAATATCTTGGTAGTTTGTGGCAGGCGAAGGCCCTTTTGATGGTCAACCAGACTGGTTAGGCCTCTTGAAAGTCTGACCGTTACGTGGGGGTTGACTACTCATAGGCCTCTTGTTCTTAAATTCTTTTTCCCTGCGCTGCATATCAGTTTCAGCTCGGATAACTGCGCCCATCAGGTCTGAAAAATTTGCAGGTTGGTAGACTGCTAGAGCTGATTGGATCCTGCTGTTCAACCCTTTCTTAAAGCGGTGCAATTTCAGAACTTCTTCCGCCATGATTGCCGGAGCATAAGATCCTAAGGCGTTGAACTGGGAGGTGTATTCCACGACTGACATATCCGGAGCTTGAATGAAGTTTTCAAACTCGCTCAGTTTCTGCAGTCTGACCTCGGCTGGATAGTACTATTTCAGGAAAGCTTCTCTAAAACGCTGCCACGTGATTTGTCCAGCAGCTGTCATGGCTGGCGAGATTGCTTCCCACCATTTGCCTGATCTATCCTCCAGAAAAGGCACAATCACGTCCACTTTTAGTACCTTGGGGACTTCCAATATTCATAGCTGAGTCTCCACGCTTTTGAGCCAACTCTAGGCTAACTTCAGGGTCAGCAGCGCCACTGAAAGTTGGGCACCTGTTCTTGCGCAGTGACTCATAGTGGTACTTGACTCCGTGCTGTGGTGGAGGTGGTGGTGGTTGATTGGCATTCGAGTTCACTAACCCTTGCAGTGTTGTTGCCACGATCGTGGCTATGGCCATCAGGTCGGCCTGGTTAAGACTGAACCCAGGCGTGGCCCATTATCTCCTCCGTTGGCATTGTTGTTGTTAGCATAATGGGGGTTGCGGTTTTGTCTTGGTGGTCTACCGGCCATTTCCTACAATTTAAACGCTTCTAAGAATTTGATATGCATAATGACAGGATTGAATAATTAAGTTATGCTGGAACAACTGAGATTAATAAATAAACATAACTTTATTACTTTTTAATGTAGATGAACAACTGAATGCAACAAATAGTACTGAAAGAAACAAATAGTACTGACTGAAATAAAATAGCAACAATGGAAAGATAAACTCTTAGTAATAAGGAAAGGTAACTAAGAAACTCTAATCATCTATCTCTCCATCTCCTATGGCAGCTATAGGCTCGTCGATCTCTATCGGCTCCTCCTCTTCCGGCTCCTCCTCTGGCTCTTCCTCTTGAAGTATCTCCACTATGTGGGTGAGCTGGGCGTTCTCTTCTGTGAGCTGTGCCACCTGTGCCTTAAGTCCCTGAATCTCCGCCTCAGCCATTTCCATTTCGTCGTTCCAATGCTGCTGATACTGCCGATGATACTGTTTTTTCTGCTTGAGTTGGTCCTTTAGAGCTTCCACTTCCTGAGTCAGACGTTAGCTTACATATGCGAGGCTGTTCATGGCCTCACACGAATTTTCCAGCCTCCTCTTACCCTTGGCATTCTGCTGTTTCTCTTCCTCCAGCTCATTGCGATAACGTTCCGCATCCTCTCGTAGCCTTCCATATTGAGACTTGCACTGCTCTATGACATCTCTTAGGTCTATGTTATCACTTATAACTAGCTCACCCTGATAGATAGACTGGTTAAGGCGCACACGAATCTCCTCTTTCTCAGCGGCTAAAGTCTCGACCTCCCTCCGCCTCTCACTCAGTCTGACTCTAAGTCTCTGAATCTGACGGGACTGATAGTGAAGGGCAAGCTCCTTCAACCGAATGGCAGCTTGGCCACGGGTGCGGGGTCGCATGGGAGTAGATGGAACCATTTCCTGAAATCAAAAAAATGAAAATGCTCAGAATCGGAAAGAGACAGTGTATAACAAAGGGACAATATGCAATATATATGAATTTTTCGAAAGTTACATAAATATATTTTTTTTTCCAAAAATGGAAAGTTTGGAATTAGATATATAGGTTCGAAGCATATGTCGAGGGAATTCCAGAACAATCGAAGGAATCGGATTCGGAATTTTCTATGAGAAGTTATAGGGTCTACGAATATTTCCTAAAACGGCAAAAACGAAGTTTCGGAGGCCTAAACAGAGGAATTTCACGATTTCGACTTCTACCTCACGACAAAGTGGTGAAAATCGCTCGTTGGCCGTTTTGGAGGGGATAGCATTGGCCGATTTTCAAAATCTCACCGAAAATTTTCCCGAAAAATTTCTTCCCCACCCGGATTATGAACCTGGCGGCTCTGATACCACTTAAATACCACGCCCCGAAACTCGGGATTGACACCGACGTTGTTTAACAATCACACAATCGAAACAACAAGCCTTTTGTAGCACAGTATTAACCGAACCTGTTTATATATCATAATTTCAAAGAAAATAACAATTGTCTTACAATACCGAAATTTCATAAAAACGACAGAGTTAAATGCGGAAACGTAAACTGCATAGTAATAAACTTAAACTTAATCTAGACTCTTGAATCATCACCATCCCCAGAATTGTTTGGACTCTCTTCCTCGAGTTCTTCCTCGGATTTCTCTGGGACAGGTTGTAAGGGGGGTGAGTATTTTGAGAATACTCAGTAAATGGGGGATATTGAACACAACATAACAATTTTATAACATTTTCGAAACATACATATAAATACAGCATGGTTTTCATAAACGTAACATCGTATCCGTAACATAACAACACTGCGATTTTTCACCTTTCAACGGTTACTGACGTCAGTCCCTAAATTTTAATCCTCTAGGGGGACGAGGCCATAAAACGGTTCTATCCCACCGTTGAGAGCCATATGTTGGAATTTACCCATTTTCAGGGAGTCCTCACAGTGCCAAACATAACGTACCAAAATTTCATAAAATCGTATAGATGGGAGACGGTGCTCGACCGAATTTTTAAAATCAAAAACCGAAAATTCATATGCATAAAACCGAAATTTAAAACAGCCCACTTACAATAATTATTGATGTAAGAAAACGTGGATGCTTGGCTTTGAAATTTCGATCGTTCCTTGCCCTTCACTCGATGGCACTTTGGCTTGGCTTCTTGGACGACTTTGGGACGTTTTTCGGCAGAGTTTCGGCTAGGGGAGTTGCTGGAAATTTCGAGTTTCTCAGCTCTAGAATTTCGAAATTTAGGTGTGAGGAATGGCTAGGTATAGTGTGGTATTTATAGGTGAGGGGAAAGGAGCTAAACATGGCATCTAAAATCCTACCTTTGGCATACAAGATCACACGATTTTTGCTAAAATAAAAACCCTTCCATGATGAGTTTATTTCTCTACCAATTTGTGAGATTTATTCCTTAATTCCTTGTCCTCCAATATTTTCGAAAATTTGGTAGCCAAGTCAAGGATTTTATGCACAAGTTTGATGATTTTCTTCCACTTTTCCATGCATCCATGCATCACAATATCTAAGCATATACTCTAGTAAAATTTTGAAAATATCATGCCTAATCCTTCTAAATTTCCTCCCAAATTTTCGAAACTATGCATGTCCATGCATGACTCATTCCTTTTTAATTAAATATTGTATTCCCAATCTACACTTATTTCTTACCAAATTCGAAAATATGATTGACTTAGTGTAGATAATCTTGACTTGGTAACAAAGACCTCCAACAATTAATTCTTTGCCCATATCCATATCTTATTAATATACAAAAAATCAAATCCTAAAATTTCCTTACAATTATAATTGCATGGCAAAAAATCGGATCTTACAAAAACTCTTATCAAAAGGCATGATGAGACGAAAAACTTTGTTGCTAGCCATGTCAATCTTAGCAACAGTCAAATTTTGCTTCTTATCAATAATCATGTATGCATCGTCACCAAAATGAACCAAATAACCCTTTTGAATAAGTTGACCAACACTTAGCAGATTCTAAGCTAGATTTGGCACATAAAGAACATCTTAGATGTGTTTTTTGTTACCTTGCTTGGAGTAAACCTCGAAGGTGCCTTTCCCTTCCACCTTTTGTATCTTGCCATCTCCAAGCTTTACCTCAGAAGAAAAATTTCTGTCAAGTTCCACAAAGATGTCAAGCTTACTCGTCATGTGGTTACTATAACCACTGTCAATATACCAAACATTTTGATTTTCAGTTTCAGCACTCATGCAAGTGTAGAACATGAGATCTTCTTTTTCTTCCTTTGAAATGTTGGCATGCTCTTTTCCTTGTTTCTTTTGATGCCAACAATCTCTTTGAGAATGATTAGGAATCCGGCATCTTGTACACTTGAAACAACAATCTTTCGAATCATGATTATCCTTCTTACATATGATGCAATAAGGACCATCATGAGAATTTTTTCGCACCCCACTTCTTTGTTCATCTTTTCCTCGATCATTTCTCTCCCACTTTCCTTTGCTACTTTGATTTTTATTCTGCCATGAATTCTTTGAAGTCCCAAAATGATTCGGTTTCTTATCAGAAAATCCAACTTTGGATTGAAATGCCTGCTCCAAAAGTTGTTTTGATGACCGATTAATTCTTTCTTCATGTGCTTGAAGAGAGCTCATTAATTCAAACATCGACAAGTTGGAAAGATCTTTCAATTCTTCGATTGCTGCAACACAATGATCGAACTTTGGTGGTAAACTTCGCAAGATTTTCTGGACCACTCGTTTGTCTTGAATATTATCTCCAAGGCTTTGAATATTATTCACAATTTCTGCAACTCTAGAGAAAAAACTTCTGATATTTTCGCTTTCCTTCATCAAGAGATTATCGAAATCTCTCCATAGAGATTGAAGCTTGATAGACACAACTTTATCATTTCCATGAAATTCTTTTTGCAAGACTTCACATGCTTCTTTTGTTTTTCTTTTGTTGAATATTCTAGGGTAGATAGATTTACTAACCCCTTGCTTTAATACCGAAGTGTAGTAGCATCTTTCTTCTGATCTTGTTTGTATTTATTTTGTTGATCTTGACTCCAATCTGCACCATCTTCGGTAGGTGGTTCTGGATAATCATTTTCAATGATATCTGATAGGATCGATTAACATATCAAGAGTGTTTAGAAGGGGGGTTGAATAAACACTCACAATTAAAACTGATCTTTTCGAATTTTGAGTTCAGTTTGGTGGGAAACTGATTCTCGGAATCTTGTTGGTCAATGACAATTAGTTAAGCTAAAGTAGTTGCGGAAAGTAACTGACTGAAAGATAGAATACGAAAATAAAATACGCAAGGATTGTTTCTGGATGTTCGGAGATTTCAATTACTCCTACGTCACCCCTTCTATCTCAAGGATAGGATTTCCACTAAAAGACTTTGATCGAATACAAGATTTGTACTGACCCACTTCAGTTTGGACTTATCACTGCCAAAAGCTGAAACTCTTAGTATCACAAAATGTTCTCAGTGCGTAACTGATCTTAGCACTATCGAATTTAACGATTATTACAAAGTGCTAGTGAGCTCAAAGTGTAGCCTTGACTGCTACGAATAAATCAAATAAGAGTGAGCTGAGATTTTGGCAGAATAACAGCAACCTTTGAATGGAATGATCTTCACTTTTCTTCAGCTGTTCTTCTGTCATATTTATATGCTTCCCTTCCAACGATAACTTGATATATATTTGAATCTTTGTATCCGTTGATTGCCACTTCATTATTTCTTGGGCATTGTTTGTTTCATTTATTGTAATGCGGCGTCTTAACTGCTTTAGCCGAAATGCGTTGTTCTAAGCTGTATTGATTGAAGTGCGGCGTTTCATATTCAGTTGCAGTCTTCTATGTCTCTTTGTCGGTTGAATGTTCTTTTCCGAGGCATGTTCAGTTGAAGGATGCTTAGCTTAAAAGCATACGGCTGAATGTATCAACTGATCGGTTTCCAACTGATCAGTTTTCTTTATTAGATCAGCTGATTTCAGTTGTTAAGTCCAGTTGCTGAATTGCGCGTATCAGTTGGTTCATATTTTGTCAAACGCCGGAATTTAGTTTCCAACAATATCCCATAAATATTCGGAGATGAAGAAATCCATCATTTCGGTGCTCCAATAATCATAATGCTCTCCTTCAAATATGGGTACCTCTGTCGAAGAATATTTAAACATTGTGATCTGAAAATTTTCAGTCATTGCAATATACCGTATTGCTACTATAAAGAAAGAGAACAAAGTGGACTTATAATTTCTTCTCTGCGTTGCAATTTGATTGCGTGAGCACAAACAAGTAGTTTGAAGAAGTAGGCAACTTCTGAAAAATTGTTGCCACTTATTACGGCAAAAGAAATACTAACAAGGCTTACCTTTGAAGGCTCTGATACCAAATTTGAAGGGGCACAGCGGAATAAATTTTGAAATAGGAATTCAAGTGATGCAATACACTTGATTATATTTTTGGATTAGAAAATATGGAGATTACATAAGCATATTTATAGACCTAGTCTCACATTTTTCAAGACTTATTAACTAGATATTTAAACTTCCTAGATGACTTTCAAAATACTAATAAATATTCTAGAAAGTGACTCTTGAAATTACAAATTAACTTAGAATGTTTTAACCCTTACCCAAAAACAACACCGCCATTTTTATATCACACAGTGTCACCATCACATCAAGCCCCTTCCCATTTTGTTTCCTTCCGATCCCTCAGTTCCATGTCTCTTCATTTACGTCCTACTGTCTCGTGTTTGTACAATTCCATTGATTTTGGCATGCGCATGCATGTATAATATATGACTTTATGTTCGGCTTTTTCCAAGCATGTGTGTATATATATAGATTATCAATATATATGTATATGTAATATGTGTACTCGTGCATATATTTAGCTATATAAATATCTAGTGATATATCTTGCAGATTATTTCTTGATTGGTGATTAGAAATGGGTGAGGAAATATTTTCGAATCTGAGATTTATCAGATACCTTACATAGACAATTGGTGTTGATGGTACTTAGCTTTCAGAAGGAGAAGACCGAAGAAATAAACTCCGATCGGAAGGTCGTGATGTGAAAATAACAAAATATTTGTTTTTTTTTTAAAATTATTAGATACGTGAATACAGAAAAAAAAAATTGAAATATTTATTTTTACCCATGTTAAATAAAATTTATGTGTTTGAAAATTGACTGGTATTATATAATAGTTTTAACAGAATTATATTAGAATTTTACCTTGGAATTATTGAGAAAGTTTGGTCTATCAGTATTAGTTTATCAGAATTTGATTTCATCTAATTTTAATTCATTTTAATATTTTATAATAAACTTTGTTATGTTCGGAAATATACGTACAATGAATAAAAATAAAATTTATTTTCAAATAATTTATTTTCAAATAATTTATTTATAGGAATAATTTGGAAGAAACGTGTCAAAGGTAAAATATAATTTTGGCATTAAAAATTGTAGTTAAATAAAATATAAAACTGATATGATTTTTGGATATGAAACTGTTTTTATTGGTTTTATAAATAATTTTCCGAATATTATATTTAACCACTTTCTTTAATTTACACATTTTGATTTAGCAGTGATCTTTGAAAACTAGCAAGGCACAGAAAGAAAATTTCGAAACAAAGTACGATAACTATAAGGCACCGTTTGTTTCGTGTGATAGGATAAGTAAATGATATATAATAAGACTGTTTATAAAATAAAAAGTAAGGATAAACAACACATTATGATAAACTATATGATGTTTGACATGATTTTAACTTGCTTGATTATTTTTGTTAATTATTTACTAAAATGTCCTCATCATATATTAATTAGTAATATATTCTTAAAATAATTGAATAAATAAATAAAATTTCTAGAATTAATTGATTTAAAAAATTATAAATAAAATTAAGATATTATATTAATTATTATATTTTCATTAATTCCAATTTCCGGAAAAAAACTAAAAAAATTGATTAATATTATAGAAAATAATCAAATTTTGATAATAACATAAATATGGATTTATTGTGATAATTAAAAAATTAATACAAATTTGAATATTAAATAATGGTTAATAACAATTATAATATTATGGTTAAAAATAATATAATAATAAAAATATGATCAATAATAATTAAATTATTTATAATATTAGTCAAATTAAAAATTATATTTAAATATTATTAAATTTTTTGAATTTATAATTATTTTAAACTTTAGGATATTAAAAGAAAATTTAAATTAATCAAACATCATCCTTCTCTCCCAAATGATTATATAATCACCAACAAGAAGATAATAATGCATACAGTGCGGGCCGGATGCGGGCTGAACGAACCTATTACAATCTTAATCATGCACACCAAACACATGATAAGTGAAAGATTAAAAACCAATCCCCTCTTATCATGCACACCAAACAATGTCTAAACATATTTCATATCCATGCAATATCATTGCTTTAGAGATTATTTTTGTAGTAATCGATTTGGTATTTCAAATACATCAATTTTTTTCTTTAAAAGAACATTTCTCATAATACTTTTATCGCGCGATACTTCACACTCCATCTTACATTGAATCATGAGGACCATTTGAATTGGGTAATCAAACGATTAGAATATACTTTTATAACAACTTAAGTTAACTATTTTTTGTAAAACTTTGATAAATACGAATTAGTTACTATATAAACTTATTATACAGTCGCACTTGCACGAATCTAGACCTGAGGCTTAACATTTATTGGTATGGAAAATTATTAAAATTTAATTATCTTTTCTGCAATAATTAATCTTACTTTACATAAAAGTATATATGAGGTTTAAAGGATGCATGCATACATAAAATTGCAGGCAAAATGGTCAGTAAGGGGTTTAACATTACACGAGTAAACTCAGGTCTCGACAAGAAGAGAACGAAAATAAGTCACTATCTTCCGAGCAAAGGAAAAAATTACCACAATTAAAAGCTTAAATCACAAGGAAATATAAAGTCAATATCACATTCATGCATTAACTTACATGTTTCCAATATAGGGGACCCAAACACTAATTAAATAGGGTTCTCACACTAAAAATCTGCAATTTACATGGAATTCACACCAGATATCATAGAAGAGACGAATTTTCCTTAGCTGAAGGAAAATTTTTTTAAGCATATGAGAGGTGAACAATACCGACATGGGATACCATTCCTGAAGCAAATTTTGCACATGCACTTAGCATAGGTTCTGTGGTACTATAATCAAGAATGTGCTCTCCAGGCCAAATCGAATATGGCAACCTATGGTAAAACTTGCTGCAATAGCCACTATCTCTGGCTCGATGGCAGGAAGAACCCGATTCATATGTTCTTACAAATACCTGAGCTTATGCTGACTGTCTTGAAAATATTACAGACAAGGCCGGAAAAAAATTAAACAGGTTATTTTAGCATTTAGTCAAAATTTCAGCCCCGGTTCTTGTAATGAGAATTGTGTGCTCGAACTGTGCTGCAGGGCAACCATTGGCTGTTAGAGTAGTCCAGTTGTCTTCCCATGTGATGCACTCTGTAGGTCTCAATGTAAGAATCGGTTCTGCGCGAATGGAAAACTTTTCTTTAACAAATAAACCAAAAAAATTAAGAAATGTGTTCTCCGGCAACAATTTAACTTGTATCAGCAGATAAGCATTTGTAGCAAAGTTCAATTGTATTCGAAGGGACAAATCAAGATTTGATATTCCTCTCCAGTTCATATTGTTCGAATATCATCCGATGATTCAAAGCCAAAAAAGAATAACATGTACGACATATAAATGTACAGCACTCACCAATGGTAAATGTTTGGCCCTCAACCATGCGGCCAGCCTTGTCATTACCTGCAGAAGAAGATAATTTACGTAATTATATAACACGGCCAATCAAGAATTTTAATTTTCGTTATTACATAACAAAATAACAAACACAATCCAGTAGAACACATACAACGGAGGGGAAGATAACAAATTTGTCTACTGCTTAAACGAATTCACAAAATAACGAACGCGATGAGGATCCAGTAGAACACATACAATCGAGGGGAAGAGAACGAATTTCTCTACTGCTTAAACATGAGTAAATTCTTTCCTCAGGATCCAAAATAGTACACTAGTGAAATAAGAATAAAATTATCACAAGTATATTGATTTTATTAGGCACAAAACACAGATCAGTTTTTCTCGCAATCACTACAAATTCTCTTTCAAGAAAGGTGATATGATCTTTAAAAAAAATGATAATAATAATAATAAACCACATGAGCAAGTTGGGGGAATAATTAATATGTAAAACCATAACAGATGTAGTGTGTTCCAATATCCTTGACCTCATTGAATTTAAATTGAAACTAGTTTGTTTTTGGTCAACCAAACACTTTTAGTTCCTTTTATGACCTTTTCTCATTGACTGTTCCTTTACCATGAATTTTTACCCTAACGAAGTTAGAGAGGTTACAATAAAAAAGATGTAGACTGATAAATGCCATAATTATGACCGATCAAACAATTTTACACAAGCTCTCGCCTAGTATGATACTTTTTTTTACTTAATATACTCGATCATTTTAGTCTTTGCACTGATAAGCATACGAACAATTATAAATAAAAATAACATTAATCATCCCTTGAGGTGCATGTAGATGTTCATGCTAATTAACAAACCAGTATACATATGGTAGAACTCAAGAAATGGCCTTACGGTGGTGAAATATGAGAGGCTCAGAATGGAAAATAGTCCCTATGCCATGTCCCACAAATCGGTCCACCACACCATAGCCAAATTTTTCAGCATGGTCGCTGAGACACCAAAAAGAAATTGAAAACTGTACAATTTTAACTTCTATTCAATGCAATACAGAACTATAAGATTTCAGATCAACATAAGCAGATATATCAGCACAAAAAAAATAAAATAAAGAAAACCGCATGCCTTCTGTTCCACACTTTGTTTAACTAGTAAAATATATTATTTTATACTATCAGAAAGGAAAATTTTCTCCAGGCTGTGATAACGGCTTCCATTTTTTTTAGTGCTTTTAGATCCAATTTACTGTCATCTTCTGTTTTTTCAAAAATTCTAAGCATAAATAATATCATTAGTTGTGGTAAAAAAAAAAGAACAAATAAAAACACAATGCAAATCAAGGATTGTTGGTTCTGCAAAGGATTGGTGCACGTTAATTGGCCTTTTAATCACAGGACTAATAAATCATCCTGCAAGACTTTGGCACTCACCAAAAAGGTGACACTGGAAAAAACATTAACCACACTTGTGAAAATTATAATATCTGAATACGGTGGTGAATCCTCAAGTACTGGATTGTCATATCTGTGCAGATTATAATATCCCATTATTGGTCATTCTATGGTACGGTACTAAGCTTTCACAGTTCACACAATATCTCTGATTTAGCTTTCCAGGCTACGAGCAATTCCATGCAATATATGGAATGCATAGCTGAATTTTAATACCAGATTTTCTTCCCAATTTTCCTGAAAAGAGCACCATCTTCGCAAGCAGTAATGCCCTTATACATGCATTCTTCTGTCACCTGCCATTGAATAGAAAACGTAAAAAGGTACTAAAATCGCAATTATTAAATGTCTCAAAATAAATACAACTAGAAGGATGTTGCAGGCTTGCTGGTGCAGATAAAAGCAGAAGATACCTTAACAAGCCTTTTCACTGCGTTATTCACATCGCCACAAATAAAAGTTTTAGATGTATCCCCATGATAACCCTGAAAGAGACAACTGATTAACAGGATTACAGATAATCTCAGACTTCAACCAAGATTAGATATATGGTGCTTAGACAAATGTGCATCTTTGAAATCCTACATTTTTAGAATGCTTTGATAAAAAATATTTATTATCAATTGTGTAAATTCTTAAGAGTATCAATTTATATTTTAAAACCTCTGCATGACCAACTTCTCATGCTGTCTAGTACATGCTAAATTTGATATTCAATGGTAAGCTGAACCATACATAATTCTTAAACATAATCTTCAGCTGTGGGAGAAGTGCAACATTGAAGTTGTAAAAACCAAAAAGAGATATAAAATATATTTCATCACTGAATTTAATTCACAAATTTGCAGAGACAGTTTATTTTTTCGTACACTAGTTGAGTCCAAAGTGTACGATAAACAGTCATGTCTTGGCAAGTAATATTATAATGGTATGTAATTTTTAAAAAATGATATTCTACCCAATGGTTTGGTTAGTGATCTATGGGTACCGACAAGAAATCAATAATCAGCAGCTCACATTTAAGTACACGGTCACGTCAATGTTTATTATATCGCCGTCCTGCATACAGATGAATTTTTTTTTACTGCAGAAATTCAATTTTAGAAGTCAAGCATGACCTGATCATATGAAAAAATACCTGTAATTGGCGAGAATCGGGAATCCCATGGCACATGCACTCATTAACTGATGTGCACACACTCTTTGGAAAACCCCCATACCCTAAAGGTGAAGGATATGCACCAGCATCAATGATCATTTGGTGAACAGCCTTATCGATTTCATTTGTTGTTACCGATGGCTAGGATGCAATTTAACGTCAGTATATTTCAATGGTCAAGTAAAAATAATCTCCCAACAAAGTCATATCGTTCCTAAATTATCAAGGTTGGTTGAAGGTAATGATTGAAAATTAAGATGACCGATCAAGTCTATCAAAACATAATGATCGACTTTTTAGAACTCCTTTAACCCTCAGACATACAAACCAAAAATCAATTGTCTATAAAAATTCTAAAAAATAAATTCAGTTTATTTTCTCAATAATAATCCACCGAGTCATCAAATATTTTCGATTATAATAATATTACTCTAATTGTAGATTATTGTTTGTCGATTTATAGGTCTTCAATGACAGAATTGGGTATGTTTGTCATACAAGTTCACAACCTAACTTGTAGCTCTTTAAAACGTGAGTAAAATAGGAATCTATTTATTTTCCTAAAAAGGAGACTATCCAAGAATAGAAGTGTCTTAACTGTTCAAGTATTACATTGTATATTAGTATAAACTTCAAATTGTAGTGGAATTTGTATCTGTTGTTAGCAGCTTCACTCCAAAATAAATATATAAGTAGGTTGGCACCGACACGGCTGACATATTTGGTTCATATCAAATGAAATGGGGCTTTGATGCGATAATATTAGTTGTTATACATCATTAACACTATTTCTTTAGATGACATAGATAATAACAATGGATGGCTTGTGGAAAGATTGCATATTGATAGTGATGAAGAGAATAAGAATAATTTTGAGTATGATAATAAAAATTTAACATGCATCAATATTATACAAGCTTGGGTAGTCCGTTGCACTATTTGCCAATTCAGATCTTGATATGCATCTTTTTCGAAATAAAAAAGGTCAACTATAACAATGGCAGCCAAAATAGACCAGTTTCATCCTTCTCGAAATCAAATAGGTCAACTAGTATGCATGAAGACGAGGATAAAATTAACCTAAATGAAATTCATGAAGAAGATATGGAAGGGTAAGATTTGATGTTTCTAGAAATGAATATGATTGACCATTAAGACATATCCGGAAGATGAAGAGTTTGTGAAAGAAGTATTGTTTTTGCTCTTTTTAATATTACATGGTTGTTGATTCAATGAAAATGCAATGCAACAACAATCCAAATGTGTATATTATATAATATTTTATTCACATTGTGTTCAAAATTTTGTAACATATATATTTCTACAACAAAATCTATTTCATACATCTAGATTTAAAATATTCTGTCTTAATACACCTATAACTTGCATCCCTTGCCTAACACTTAGGCCCATGGAACCTATATGCCTCCGAATGCCTAGTGCAGAGTTATAACAAGTGCAAGGCGAGGTATATGTTTCCTTGAATTGAAGTTTCAAAGATGTACTTCACAGACTATTAAATAAACAAATACTTATCAGCTAATAAGCAAAAATGAATGGTTATGCCCTTCATGACTATGGCCCAAAGAAAATTCAGTAAAGGGATGGCCTAGATGCACTTCGCAACTATGGTCCAAACAAAATTCAATAAAGGGAGATCACTAGAAGAGATCCGCAAATAACAGATCTAGTAGAGAAAACATCATCGGTTAAAGAGAAATTTTAGTAAGTCCAAATGTTCAACCAAACTGCTGTTAGCAAGACTCTGATTCAGATATGTAATTGCATCCTTAACCTCAATGGTTTGGCTACACGAGCCTCAACTAAGTCCCAGAGGGAAAAGAAAATTTTGACCAGAACTGTTAATAACAAATGAATAACTACATGTAGGTAACCACTCAAAGACACATGCACCAAGAGTATCAATATCTCATACTAGAGTTAATAAAACTGTTCATTCTCACCCTAACCAATGATCCAGCATGTTCTAGCACCCGAGCGGCAAGCTGGCAAGCAGCCCTCATATGAGAAATCCCTTCAGAATCATGAATTTGATGTTTACTTGAAATTTCTGGCAACGCTTCTGAACTAAGGTAAGGAGGCTGAGGAATATGATCAGGCACAAGAAGCCGTTGTGATACCTTTCCACGCTTTAGAGGAGGCCTTCTTTTATATACTGTTGGCTTCCGAAGATCATGTGCCCTGTGTTGATAGAAAAAAGTTCACAATCTTGAAATGCTGGGCAAAAGCAGACCAAGATAGAAAGTATGTTTAATAAAGATTTGCATCAATAGAAATTGTATCAATACAAATATATCGATAAATGGAATATAAAACTTAAAAACTCAATTCGACTCAATAAAAACTCATTTCACGTGTATTAGAAATACAACAATATAAGCTTGTGGTTCTGCTTCAGTCATGCTCAGTAACAAAGACTCGGATATCTTTTCAATCCTCGTCACCCCATAGTATTTTAGGTCTAATTGCATCTATAGATTTATCTTAGCAGTTGTTCTAATCAATTGCCGTTATTTCAAACTCACAAAAGAAAAAGTATTCAAGAGATTATTCTGTAGTAGGCATTCTACATATTACAAAAATCATTATTTACATAATTTTAAATCAAATCTGTTGCTCCCCCAATCCGGCCAGCTACATTGTTGTTCCACATCAATCAAGTTACAAAAATATTTATCTACGTTGATCTAAGTCTAGAAAGGAACTTGTGAACAAGAAACTAGACTAGGATATGAGTTATTTTACAGAAAGAATGCCCAAATCAACCGACATTGCTTTTGATTACTTGTAAAGGTAAACCTTAAATAAAATATTGCAGTAAAAATAAGTGTTGATTTCTATTTTAACCAGATTATAAGTGAAAGATATATAATAATAAATAAAATTATAAAAAATCACTTCATGCTACTTGTGACCTATGATAATCCTACAAAAGCATAAAATTACCTTCTTATTCTAATGGCCTCTTCCAAACCCGACAGTTTTTTCGAATAAATAACAAAATGCCTTTTTAAATCTGAACCTACAACCAATTTCACAAAAAATGTCACAACGATAGTTAAATCCAATATCACAAAAGAAAAAAATCCTTCATAAAACAAAACTCAATCTAAGCACATGAAATGTATACTATATAGATTCCAATTTTTTAAACATTGGGATTAACAGATCATCTTGTGAGAGCTTAACATAATATATCTACTATGAGCAATCTTCAACGAACAAAGACTCCAATTTTATATCCCTTGGTTGCAAAATGAAGCTAAATCACAGTAAAAGAATTTCCAAATCAAAATTTTATAAGATTGTCATGAATAATGATATCAAATATCAACAAGCATAAAGAATTCAAAATTTACTCAAATGATGAAATACAAACATAATCAGTTACTCAGACGCAAAATGGCCTAAATTTTCAAAGTATAACAATGGCCCAATTCAAAATATTACTAGATTATCGTGAATACTGATACGAAAGCAAATGGAGCTAAAGCTTACAATAGAAACTAGAAATAATAAAGACATACAGATGAACGATTACGCAGGCGTAGAATGCACCTAAAACCAATCTAAAAGAACGGCTCAATTCAAAATGTTTGCAAAACGGATTGATAATTCAAAATCCTTATCCAGACACGAACGCATACAAGAAAGAGGCAACGGGTGGCAAGAGGTGAGCGGAGCCCCCATAAGAACACTGAAAGATGCCGATAATTTGGGTTCGTCATGAAGAAGAGAAGACGAGCTGAGTCGGGGAGCTGCTGACACTGAAGCATTTGCAAAAGCCATTCTCACTTCAATTCGGACGGAAAAAGTAGACCACTGTCTACTGGTTTGCGATTGAATTAACGGCCAAGATTGACAAGGGACCGTTTGGTTCAAGAACGGGTTCCTTAATATGGCCCATGCCATGTTTGGTTCGAACAAATGCTTGGGCCCGTAAACATTTGTTGCACTCAATTTTAAGAAAAACCAAAATCCAATTAGATTCAAGTGACAAGAAATCATTAATATTAATAAAGTATTTATAAAAAAAATATCTATAATTGCAAAAGTTTCCTATTTAGAAATACAATCTTTTTTGAAGAAATTTCGCCAATATGCCCTTTTAAGATTCATGGCAAACATAAAAATGATGTAAATTTTGCGGTAATTTTTGTGATCGATTTGGCGTATATACTCTATCAATACGTTCACAAGCAAGAGTTTTTCCGTTGGTAAAGTAGTATATATATAAAAATATTTATCTACTTACCAACCGAGACGGATGTTTACTTTAGTTTCGATTCAAGTTGAAGATGGGTAATTATTGTGAGTATAAGGGATGGGAGAAATACATGGGATTATTTGGGCTTTAATTTAGTGGGCTAAAATTAGGGGGTCAATCTTAAAACCGCACACTGCATTATTTTTAACTAAAATTATCAATTTTGGTCTACTTTATTATTATTTTTATATGTTTTTTTAAAAAATTTTGTCGTTTAATAGAGTTTGATTTATTCTAGTTTTAAAATTAAGAGGGATTATAATATATTCAAATCCCATTCTAATACTTCTTGGTACATAGGTAGTTTTCTGCGAATTTAAATTATAATTTGTTCCATAAATTTTCAATGACTTAAATTTAGGCATAAACAGTGAGTGTTTATATAAATATATTTATTAAAGTGTGCTTAATTAATACAAGTATATGTACTTTATATCTAAAGGGCGATATTTATATAGAGTAGGTCTCTTGCGAGACAGTCTCACGAATTTTTATCTGTAAGATGAGTCAACTCTACCGATATTCACAATAAAAAATAATACTTTTAGCATAAAAAGTAATATATTTTCATGGATGACCCAAATAAGATATATGTCTCACAAAATACGACTCGTGAGACCGTCTCACACAATTAGTTTTTGTCATTTATATATGAACACAAAAAGAGGATTCCTTTATTTATTTATTTCTTTTTTAAAAAAAAAATTTCAAAGATGAGGATTCTACTTTACACATCATTCAGCAAAGTATATTTGATTCTTGAATTTCCATCGCCCGATCATCAATGTCGGCCTTTTCTTCGGTTTTTCGTTTGTACAAATTTGGATATAAACTAAAAACAACAACCCGACCACGGACCGTTTATATCCAAAAAAAATTAAATTTAGGAAAATGATTTTTTTGTCCATTAACTTGTTTAATTTAGGCTTTTGGTCTTTTACATTGTGAAAGTTTGGTTTTATATAATGACTTTAAATTTTGTCTATATTGATCCAATCGATGACGAGACATTCAACGATTCAAAAAATTTTATTTGACGTTAGTATTTTCAATGTCATGTCAATATTTTTCAGTGTCACGTCAGTAATTGAATGAGATAGTCGAAAATTAAAAGCTGATGTACGAAAACCAAAATTTGAAAACTTAATGAATCAAAACTAAAAAAATGAACAAGTTAATGGACAAAGAAATTATTTCTCCATAAGTTTAATATAATTTCATCTCTTCTTTTATTCACCAAAATATATTTTCCCAACATTTTTTAATTGTATATTATACTATTTATCGACAAAATACGTTATATTTTAAAATTTATGCCAGTGTTTTTATCTGTTACGATATGGTACCGTTTACAGGTAATTTTTAGTAGCGATTGATTCTACGTTAAATATATATTTTAAAGAAATTGAAGAAAATCCTTTTTTTTTTGATGATTTAATTTCTTCAAATGTAAATAACCCTCCCTACCCAAAAAATAAAAACCCTGAAAAACTCATCTTAAAAATTTGAAAGACAAAATTGCATTTTTGATAGTATGTATTTGATTATTTGCGATTTTAATCCTTTATTTTATCAAACTTCAGTCTTAACCTTGTATCTTCCGATTTTTTGAAATTTAAGTCTTTTTCCATGAGTGCTATTGTTCCATTACATACTAAAATTGAGAAAAAGTCAAAGATAATAAACTAAGATTGAAATTTGACCACATAATAAATGATCAAAATCTCAAACAAATAAATATGCAGACCAAAACTGTAATTTTCCCAAATGTGAAGTCTTTCATGCGATCACCTCCTTTAAGATATTCGGTGTAATGTCGATCATTCGTGTAAAGTGATAATAAAAGGCAAAAACTTAATCTTAAAAGCGGCAAAAAAAACATGTTGAACGTCGGTTAGTGTAATTTGAATGTTTTGTGACAAGTTGCAAGAACATGATTCCATTATTCTGGTCCAGCATTAAAGCTTCTACGACAACTGAATCCCTAAATTTCTTTGAGTAATCTCATAATTTTTTTAGTTGGGAGAGATAATCTGAATCGTCTTAAATTTAGAATCTTAGTGTCAGATAAGTCATCTGCCAAAATTGATAATCTTGAATAAGTTAAAAAAAATTGTCATATTAATTATGTATATTTGTCTATTTTGGTCACCGATGTACTTTATCAAATTTCAGTTTTGGTACATTATCTCCGTTACTTTTGCAATTTTGGTTCATTTGCAACATATATGTTGCGCCTACAAGGCTTCGACATGAAGCATTTATGTGAAGTATCACATCAATAATTCCAATAAAAAAATGACCAAAAATACTAAAAGTTGAAACATGAGGACTAAAAGTAAAATTGAAAAACATAAAATATCAAAATTATAAATAAACAAATATATAGTATCAAAATTGTATTTTTTTCTTAAATAAAATAAAATGGTAAAATTGCATTTAGATTTTGTACCAGATTCATTCACCTTTAGTTTAATACAGTAAGAATATAAATTTTGAAAATAGAAATTTTTTTATTAATTAAAATGAATTTATTTTACCTTAAAAAATGCGGAAATAATATTCCAATGCAAGCCACCGTACTATATATACTTTCCAAAAAGAAGAAAAGAAAGAGTAAAAAGCCTATAAATTGGGTTAAAAGTATATTTGACAGTGATGATATATAATAGAATCGAGTGTGGCCAGAACGTGGCCACATTATACATTAACCTTCCCATTTCAACTCATTCGAAGTCACCAAGAAAATACGCTGATGTTTACCTTAATCTCAAGAATATATATTTAAAATTACGGAAATCAAGCTAAGAAATCTAATCAAGCTAAAAAATCATAGATTTCGTACATTAAAATCGTCAAAAATAATTTATTGTCATGTGGTGTTATTGAATTATGTAAAATAAATTTATGTCGTTTGATGTATGTCTCTGCGTTTTACACGAGTTCAACATGATCCGATCGAGGGGCGATGAGAGTTTAACACATTATTTGTATGCGTGAATCAGATTATGGATGTGTAAAAAAGATGAAAAATATAACAAAAGCCAAAAGTGTAGCCTTAACTAACCCGAATTTGTCTAAACTTTTGCATAGCAAAGAGAAATGGAAGATATAATGCTGATCATTTCAAGTGTTGTTCCTTTTGCTCGGTTAAACCGCAAATTATGACCATGATTCCCTAAATATTTTTCAATTTCTAACAAGTTGAAATTAGTTTGGCAAAGATGAAAACCATAAAAAAAATATTTAAAAAGAAAAAGACCAATCATATCCTAAATTTTTGTAGCATAAATTATGCTAATTAGTCCCATGCATGTCAGAAAAAAAATTCGTGTCCCCGCTTATAACTCTGAAAATTGTGATGTTCTCTAATTCAGGAGCTGGGAAATGGAATATTTGGGGTGGAAAAAGAAAAGGATTTACAGCCTTTCAAGATGGCCTTTATGATTAGATCCATGCATCATATAGACTTAGCAGGTAGATACAGAGTAGGAGCCAGATGGATACTGATATTGATTTGGAGAAATATACCTAATATTTAATGTATGTATATATATATATATAATCTCCAAAATAGACGTTAATCATATCAAAACTATATATATATATATATATATAATCCAATAGGTAGATGCAATCTTAGTCGGTGTTCAGACATACATTTATCGAATATATATTTTCATCATATCCAATAAATAAACGTGATTTCATCGTAGCTAACATTGTTACCAGAGAAATAACTTTTATAAAGATTCCGGTGTTGATGTGTATAATCTTAAAAATGATTTGCAATCTCTGAAATCGATTGTACTTTGAGACAAGAAATGCAAGTGGAGAAAGTAAAACAGGTACAATGTATACAGACAACAAAGAAGGCATACTCAACATCGGATATGTATAACTAGAATCCCAACACATTAGGCCAAGGCACGTAAAAATCAATTTTTTAATGTATACGTGGTCGAAAGTTGAGTGTCTCAAAATATTTCAATTGACGATTACATGAATATTTGATCAATATTTAAAAATTTGATTCTTCTTACTAACATTTTTTGACGATTTTGTCACATATGACTCGCACAGTATATTTTATCTGACTAATATAATTTGCAGATTATTGCGCTAGTCGAAGGTTACTCAGAGCACACTAAAAATAGGGATTGACGATTCTTTCATTAAATTTTTTTTTTAAAAGCAAGGAATAATTTATTAGTTTAATTAATTTCGATTCATTTTTATGTTCAATTTCCTTGTCTTCTAGAGATTGCAAAAGAGATTTCATCAGTCACTCAAAGCATTCTTAATAAGTGTTTATTAATCCATCACAAGATTAACCATAACAAGAAAATTCGATAATTAATCATGAAAGGTAAAGGTTACACTTCAAAACCAAGAAACAAATGACGTTTTTTTTTGTAATATTGCAATGCAAAAATTTAAATGAGACGGTCTCACGGGTCGTATTTTGTGAGAAAGATTTCTTATTTAGGTCATCCATGAAAAAATATTATTTTTTATGCTAAGAGTAATACTTTTTATTCTAAATATCGGTAGGATTAACCCGTCTCACAGATAAATATTCGTGAGACCATCTCACAAAGAGACATACTCATATTTCAAATTCTCTCCACCTCTAATCATGGAATTCATCCCTATGTACCTTCTTTTTTTGTCAAAATACTATACAATTAGAACTTTTAGCAACTTCCAACAACAACATTACAGAGAAAAAGAAAGAAAACGAAACAAAATTAAATTCAGAAAAATAGAAAAAAAAAAGTGATTAAGAAACTAAAAGATATTATTGTCACAAAACATCAATAACCCTTTGTTTCTTCCTAAAGTCCAATCCCAGAAGCTCGATTTCTCTCATCCTTTTCCCACTGCAGCTACCATTATCTTCAAAGGCTGCAGCAGCATGAACCCTACTCGGTGCCTCAAATATGTTCACTCCAAACAGCCGAATTATCTGACCGGGCTGGACCAGGCCCAACCCCACTATTGATCCATTGTTTCTCGAGGTCCAATCTATGTACAGCTGCTTATCCGGGCCGGTTGATCGTAGGAAACTAACAATGTCGCCGGCCCGAAGATTCTTCTCCTTCACAAACCTGCTCCAACCCTTTGTTAACACATAGCTTTGGCTGCTATTCCAATAAGAATATCGAAATCTCCAAACCTTCCCGCACATATCCTCGAAATTTAACAGCACCCCTTTTGTGTTGTTTCCGCTTTGTAAAGGGAAGTGTTTTTCCGCGTGTTGTTTAGGAATAACCAATCTGTTAAGCTTTCCAACGTCGCTGGGCGTAACCGCCTTTTCGAAGAGCTGTTCCCGGTCCTTCGCCGCTGCATCTCCGCCGTTGATGAAACCGAAAGTCCCATCTTTCTTGCCGCTACATCCGCCATTGACGCCATAGTTTTTCCTGCTCTGCTCGAGCTCATCAATGTAAGTATGTTTCCTCAGCATGTCCACGATCTCAGCTTTCGAATGAGAATCCAGGAAAGCCGCTTCGACCCGGTCATCTTCAGTCTCCGACAACGGCTTAAAGTTAGTGACAGCATCGCGGCCACGGAACCGCTGCGCCGCAGTGTCATAAGTTCTGGCAGCTTCTTCCTCTTCATTGAAAGTACCTAACCAGACCCTCTGATGCTTCTCGTAAATTTGCGCACCCCACCTTCCATTAGGCTGCGGCACCACGCCTTTGAATCTTGATGAAGGCAGCTTCCTGGACTCCGCTTCGATACCGTTCTCCGAATCGATGATGACGCTTGCTCCGCTGCCGACAAGGCAGAGAGTCACCGGAGACTTGGTCACGGCTGCCGGTGAGGTGGTATGCGGCTGTGTGACAGACGTGGAGTCACTCATGCTTTCATCTGCTGAGCTCGCATCCATTTTATATATATGTATGTAGAAAAGAAAGCAAATTATGTATTCTGTAAAGAAAACGAGTGAATTATGAAATGAGTTCTTGGACTTGGGAAGAAGGGTGGATATATATATATATATATAGCGAAATATAATAACAACATGATGAAATAGTTGCTATAATATCGTACATCATCTTTTATTATTTTTATCTGGAGTGGGTCAACCCTAGAGATGGTGAGGAAGATGAGGTCTCTACCAATTCAAATGATTTTTAATTTTGTTAAGTATTTTATAAAAATTTCAAGTTCTTCGATATGTGTAAACTCCATTAAATATCTAAATCCATGTACAAATGATGAATACGTATGTACGTACGAAACAAAATACAAGTGCCGGAGTTGTGTAGGCTACGCATTGAGGTGGGGTAAAGAAAATAACGAGAGCAATTTGGTGGGATTCACATGCATCAAGCGTGGACCTGTTTAAGTAATTAAGTTCATCCCCCCCTGGGTTTTGCTGCTGCTGCTGCTGACATTTAGCATGATCACCCCATCTATGTTTACACACATGTAGATTTACATTTTCTTGCGAGTTACTTACTATTCATGCACCATATAAATTACCTATAAAGGACAAATTATATTTTTATTATTTTAACTTCCATTTGTTGATCAATGTGTAATACTCATATAAATATCAACGTTGATGTGAGGGAAGAACATGATGTGCTACTTAGAAGCCGATGACAAGTAGTCAAAAAATGTTGATGTGGTGTCATAAATTGTCGATGTGTCCGATATTACGGCAACAATAAAGGGAAAAGGGACTAAAATCACAACAAAAGGTGAAAATTAATGAAATAAGATTGTGAATTGACCAATATGACTAAAAATGAAAAACCTTGCAAGTTATTGGACAAAAAATGTAAATATCTCATGTATATATGTTTGTGTGTACACATGTATGTATGAATATATTTATTTTTATGAGGTGGGAACTTCAAGCCGCTACGTATTCTTCGATGTGTACTGTGTAAACTTTCGAGTTAACGTAGTAGTATGTAAATCATGCTAGCCAGGTAAACCGTATTGGCAAGTTTTGTGCAACATATTCACCCGAGAAATGTATTGATAGGAGAAATCAAACTCATAACTATTATTCAAACACTCGTATACTCAACCAATTCAAACACATTGTATGTATGAATATTATTATAAGGTTTGTGTGGAGATGTTTATCTGGAAAACAATGAATGCAAATAAAAGAAAAAGGGGCTAATAATGGATGGGGGATTGGGGAGTAACAATTATGTGCTTCCACTAGTATGGGGGTGTATGGGCCAATGTTAATGAAAAGGATAACTGGATAGACTTGAAACGAAAGAGACATGAGAAACTCATCCAACAAGAATTTTCTTCACCAAGTCCTACCTGTCTTGATTTGAATTTTCATCCCCATATTTTGTTTGTTTTATTGGCTGGATTCAGTTTAGCACATCTGGTTCCATAAATAATTTATTTATCCCATAAAATGCATGTATATTTTCCAACGAACCCTTCACAATTTCATAAAATTTTAATGTGGATATTTTTGAAATTGTTAACAAATATAAACCTATTGGAAAATAATATTTAAAATGTGTGTATTGAATATTTGAATGTTGAATATTTGAATGTTGAAAATAAGAGTTGTAAATATTGAAAATTAGTGTGTGATGATGTAGGTAATGATGTATTTTATTTTTGAATTATTTGTAAAGATTTCCTATAAATAGTTCTCTCATTTGTGAAGAAAATCACAATTGAGTAGAGAGAAAAATATTATAAAGTGTGTAGTTTGGTAAATTTTGAGAGTTTGAGATTTTTACTTTTTACCATAAATTTTTACTTTTTCACAACACGTTATCAGCACGAAGCTCTAAAAGTCCTACATACTTTTCCAAGCTTCAAACAGAAGAAAAATGTAACAAAAATAATTATATTTATTTTACTGTTATTTATTTATTGTGTATTTATTTAATATACAATATAATGTTATTATTAGAAATAATAAAAATAAATTTTTCATAAACTTGTTATAAATCCTGGGAGGATGTTAAGACGACATCCCACACTCCCGGTAAGGGATACGACAAGTATAAAAGCCTATAAGGTTTTTAAACAAAATAAATTATGACACTCATTATAATATTATGATATGATATACATAATTATTTAAACATGTCTAATATTATATATATCATATTATTACCATAAAATTATACAAATACATACTTTTATTTTTTTTTTGTACCCCAACGGTCATAAATGGTAAAAAACGGCTAGTTTTTGCCCTATAAATATGATCTCACAAACACATTCCATCACTCCAACTTTCTCTTCTTCTCTAAAAATTATTCATCATCAAATTTTTCGAAGAAAAAAGAAGATGGCTTTCTCAAGGATATTTTTAATTATTTTGGTTGTCATACTCACGAGTCTTGTATTTATCGGAGAATATCCTCCTCGTGCGTTTTCTTTATTTTTACAAATACTTGTACTCGTTGTTTATCCGTTACTTTGTATTGCAATAATTATTAACTAATAAAATGCATCGTAATTTTTTTTAGTACCACCATGTCAAATTTAACAAAGCTCGAATTTGTTGCGCTCGACATCACGGGAAAGAATTATATGTCCATGGACTCTAGATGTAGAAATGCATCTTGAGTCATTGGGTCTAAGCGAAACCATTAAAGAAAATGGCATATGCACGTCACAAGAAAAGGCAAGAGCCATGATATTTTTGCGTCGACATCTCGACGATGGATTGAAATGTGAATATCTGACTGAAAAAAGTCCCATGGTTTTGTGGAAGGGATTAAAAGAAAGATTCGAACATATAAGAGAAGTTATACTTCCGACCGCCCAGGATGAATGGAATACATTGAGATTCCAAGACTTTAAAAAAGTCAGTGATTACAATTCGGCGATGTATAGAATAATCTCGCAATTAAAATTTTGTGGACATGAGGTCACAGAATCTGAGATGCTTGAAAAAACATTTTTCACATTTCATGCATCAAATATTACTCTACAGCAACAATATAGAGTACGTGGATTCGCGAGATATTCTGAACTCATCGCCTGTATTCTTGTGGCGGAAAAAAACAACGAGCTATTACTGAGAAATCATCAGTCCCGACCCACTGGATCAACAGCATTTTCAAAAGTAAATGCTGTAAGTAAAAATGAATTTAAACCTGGAAACCAAAATCAAATTCAAAGACAAGGTTTTGGTCGAGGTCGAGGTCGTGGACGTGGACGTGGACGTGGAATTGGCCGAGGCCGTGGTCAAGGCCGTGGTTTTGAAAATAATCGAGATAGTTATTTTTATAACTCATCTCAAAAGAACGTCCCAAACCATCCACAGAAAAGGCATCATGAGAATACAAGTGTTAATGAGAAGCACTCAAAAAGATATGAAAGTTCTTGTTACAGATGTGGTACTCCAGGACATTGGTCCAAAGTTTGTCGAGCCCCTAAGCACCTTTGTAAACTTTATAAAGAATCATTAAAGGGGAAAGAAAAGGAGACCAACTTCACTGAACGCAGTGACCGTTTGAGTGATTCAACTCATTTTGATGCTGGTGATTTTATGAATGATTTCTCTGGAAATGATCAATATGTTGGTGGGATAGAAATGAAGAATATTGATGCTGCAGATTTTCTCAACGATTTCTCTGAAAATGAACAATATAATGGTAGAATATAAATGTACAATAATCTATTTTTCATGTATTCATAGAATAATGTTTTATTGTATAATTATGATTTGTGTTATATTTAAATATATATTGCAAGTAATTTATTTCATTGCATATTTTTTTGAAGTTCAAATATGGAAAATGCTATGAGCAAAGCTGAAGTTTGCATACCCGATAGTGGTACAACGCACACCATCCTCCGAGATAAAAGATATTTTTTGGAACTAAAACCAACAAAAACAACGGTGAATACAATATCAGGTCCTGTAAACTTGATTAAAGGATGTGGTAAACCACAATTTTTGTTACCTAATGGTACAAAATTTTTGATCAATGATTCTTTATATTCACCACAATCGAAAAAAAATTTGTTGAGTTTTAATGATATATATTCCCATGGGTATGATACTCAAACAATGAATGAAGGGAATGAGAAATATATGTGTCTTATCACATATAAATCAGGAAAGAAATATGTGATTGAAAAACTACTAATGCTCCCTACTGGATTGCATTATACACATATAAGTCCCATTGAATCAAACATGGTAGTTGATAATTCTTCGATATTAACCAATTGGCATGATCGATTGGGACATCCTGGTTCAACAATGATGCGAAGAATTATAGAAAATACACATGGTCATCCACTGAAAGACCAGAAGATCTTTCAGAATAATAAGTTTCAATGTAAAGCATGTTCTCTTGGAAAACTTATTATAAGACCATCACCAGTCAAAATCCAAACTGAATCACCAATGTTTCTTGAACGTATTCAGGGTGATATTTGTGGACCAATCCATCCACCATGTGGACCATTCAGATACTTTATGGTATTGATTGATGCCTCCAGCAGATGGTCACATGTATGTTTATTATCAACTCGAAATGTTGCATTTGCAAGATTACTTGCTCAAATAATAAAATTGAGGAATCAATTTCCCGATTATACAATCAAGAAAATTAGACTTGATAATACTGGTGAATTTACTTCCCAAACTTTCAATGATTATTGTATGTCTATGGGAATCATTGTTGAGCATCCTGTTGCTCATGTACATACACAGAATGGATTGGCTGAATCATTGATTAAACGTCTGCAAATGATTGCTAGACCAATGATTATGAAAACAAAGCTCCCTATTTCTATATGGGGACATGCAATTTTACACGCTGCTTCATTAATTCGCATCAGACCAAGTGCATATCATAAATACTCCCCATTGCAGCTTGCATTTGGTAAAGAACCAGACATTTCTCATCTGAGAATTTTTGGATGTATGGTGTATGTGCCTATTGCACCACCGCAACGAAAGAAAACGAGACCTCAAAGAAAGGTTGGAATTTATATCGGTTATGATAGTCCATCAATCATTCGATATCTTGAACCTCAGACAGGCGACGTGTTCACAGCACGTTTTGCTGATTGTCATTTTAATGAGGAAATCTTCCCAATGTTAGGGGGAGAACAGAAACATACCGAAAAGGAAATTACATGGTATGTATCATCATTGTTACATCTGGATCCAAGAACAAAACAATGTGAAAAAGATGTACAACAAATTGTACACTTGCAAAGAATAGCAAATCAAATACCAGATGCATTTGCAGACACAAAAGGGGTAACTAAACCATATATACATGCTGCAAATGCCCCTGCTCGAATTGAAATTCCAAAGAAACAAATGGAAGATACTCATGATGTCATTAAACGCCTGAAGCGTGGAAGGCCAGTCGGTTCCAAGGATAAAAATCCTCGAAAAAGAAAATTCATAGAGAAACACGATGATCACAAAATAAAGAATGACGTTTCTGAAGAAACACATGATGATCACAAAATAGAGAATGGTGTTCCTGAAGAAACACATGATGATGAAAATGTTCTGTCAGAACCACAAACTGACGAGAATCATGAAATCTCTATCAATTATATTAATACTGGAAAAATATGGAACCGAAAAGATATAGATGAAATTGATGATATATTTTCTTATAATGTGGCAATCGACATCATAAATGATAACGAAGATCATGAACCAAAATCTTTTGGTGAATGTAAAAATCGGCAGGATTGGATAAAATGGAAAGATGTCATCCAGGTTGAATTAAATTCGCTAAATAAACGTAATGTTTTTGGACCTATAGTCCTTACACCTGAAGGTGTAAAACCTGTTGGATACAAATGGGTTTTTATTCGAAAGCGAAATGAGAAAAATGAAATAGTAAGATATAAAGCTCGGCTTGTTGCACAAAGTTTTTCTCAAAGGCCTGGAATTGATTATGAAGAAACGTATTCTCCTGTGATGGATGCAATTACGTTTCGGTATTTGATTAGCTTGGCGGTATCTGAAAATTTAGAAATGCGTCTTATGGATGTTGTTACAGCTTACTTATATGGATCACTTGATAGTAATATATATATGAAAATCCCTGAAGGATTTAAGATGCCTGAAGCACAAAGTTCAAAACCCAGGGAATGTTATTCTGTGAAATTCCAAAGATCATTATATGGGTTAAAGCAATCAGGTCGAATGTGGTATAATCGACTAAGTTATCACTTGATGAAAAAGGGATATGTAAATAATTCAATATGCCCTTGTGTTTCATTAAGAAAACAACATCCAGATGCGTAATTATTGCTGTATATGTTGATGATTTAAACATCATTGAAACGAATAAAGAAATTCAAGAAGTTGTGTCATACTTGAAGGAAGAATTTGAAATGAAGGATCTTGGAAAAACCAAGTATTGTCTGGGTTTACAAATTGAACAAAAAGAATGTGGAATGTTTGTTCACCAGACAAATTATACAGAAAAGATCCTTAAACGTTTTAATATGGATAAAGCAAATCCTTTAAGTACTCCAATGGTTGTTAGATCATTAAACATAGAAAAGGATCCATTCCGTCCATGTGAAGATGATGAAGATATTTTTGGTCCAGAAGTACCATATCTAAGTGCCATCGGTGCCCTTATGTACCTTACAAATTGTACAAGGCCTGATATATCTTTTGCCGTGAATCTGTTGGCAAGATTTAGCACATATCCAACAAAGAGACACTGGAACGGAATTAAACATATATTCCGTTATCTACGAGGAACGACAGACTTGGGACTTTTGTATTCAAAAGATGCTAATCCAAGTATAATTGGTTATGCTGATGCTGGATACTTATCTGATCCACACAAGGCACGTTCCCAAACTGGATATGTATTTACTCGTGGAGGCACTGCAATATCTTGGCGTTCTCAGAAACAAACGCTCGTAACAACTTCATCAAATCATGCCGAGATTATTGCACTACATGAAGCAAGTCGTGAATGTGTGTGGTTAAAATCAATGACCCAACATATCCAAATTTCATGCGGATTATCATCTGATGAGAAGCCTAGTGATACTATATGAAGATAATGCTGCATGTGTTGTTCAAATGAAAGAAGGATACATAAAAAGCGACAGAACTAAACATATTCCTCCTAAGTTCTTCGCATTCACCAAGGAGCTTGAGAAGAATAGATGTATTGATGTTCGTCACATTCAATCAAGTGAAAACTCATCAGATCTCTTCACAAAGGCACTTCCTACGTCAATATTCAGAAAGCACATATATAATATTGGGATGCGCAATCTACGAAATTTGTGAAGAATTGTTCATGTCAACATCAGGGAGAGTTTACGTGACTGCACTCTTTTTCCCTTACTATGGTTTTTATCCCAATGGGTTTTTCCAAGTAAGGTTTTTAACGAGGCAGTACAAAAACACGTAATGAAGACATCATCGTATCATGATCATCATCACAAGGGGGAGTATTGGAAAATAATATTTAAAATATGTGTATTGAATATTTGAATGTTGAATATTTGAATGTTGAAAATAAGAGTTGTAAATATTGAAAATTAGTGTGTGATGATGTAGGTAATGATGTATTTTATTTTTGGATTATTTGTAAAGATTTCCTATAAATAGATCTCTCATTTGTGAAGAAAATCACAATTGAGTAGAGAGAAAAATATTATAAAGTGTGTAGTTTGGTAAATTTTGAGAGTTTGAGATTTTTACTTTTTACCATAAATTTTTACTTGTTCACAACAAAACCAACATATATGTTAAAAGGGATGACTCTGTCTATCTTCCTACCACTTGTTGAGCCCACCCCACTAGGTATAAATGTTGACAAATTAGTCAATACCCTCAACAATCGAGCATTTGAAATCAGAGAGGACTTGGTCAAATTTTTGCCAAGATCATACTTAGCTCATGTGCAATATTCTCCACCACTAAAACTTTTATATATATCATACAATACCTAGTCATCAATACTCTCTACTTTCGTAAAAGATATTTTCCTCTATCGAAAGCTTTGACCAATATTGTTTGATAATTTTAATTATCAAAGAAGCAGTTGCAAACACGTACAATCTGTGGGCTACGGCATCTTGTATAGAAATATAGTATAGCATTTATTCTCATAAATCTCCTAACTCTATAAATAATAATAATAATAATAATAATGTTGAGTAACATGGGAAGGATATAATATTTAATATGATTAGAATATTGGGATTCCGTACGAATAGTCCTAGCTAGCTAGCTGCTACTCTCAAGGTCCCATGTTACAACGTCGGTAATTCATGTCAAATATAAAGTTTTAATTCAATATAGAATTAATCAGCATTTCTATATACGTGTATGTACAGGTGAGATTGCGTCAAAGTCGGTGACTTGTAACTTATCCATTTGTGATCAAAATCTTAAGTTTTAAATGAGATCTGATCTAAATATAGGAAAAAGCTTGTGTGAGACAGTCTCACGGATCGTATTTTGTGAGACAAATATCTTATTTGAGTCATTCATGAAAAAATATTACTTTTTATGCTAAGAGTGTTACTTTTTATTGTGAATATCAGCAGGGTTAACTCATCTCACAGATAAAAATTCGTGAGATCGTCTCACAAAAAATCTATTCTTAAATATATATGCGTGAGCGTACGAGGGTCGAATTATCATAACGATAATCAAATCAGATAGTGTAATAACTGATGATGTTGGGTCGGGACCGGAGTTAGTCTTGCGATCAATAAATGATATTATTTTTGAAAAATGTTACGTAGAGAAAAGGTACGGTACCAAATGTGTGCGTAGTGATACGGAGAAGCTGTCCTTGGTGTGGCGGTGGAAATACTTACAGGTGGGAACGCGTGAACTTGTTGGGTTTCGTCACATGCATGTAACGTACGATCGGTCGACAAGACATTTAATTATTATTTTATATATATTATTATCAACTGTCTTCTCTGAAATTTTGTACCCAACCAATTTTATATTTAATTTGGATAATCAGACTAAAATTGATAAAAACTTGTATCAGACAATCTCACATTTCGTATTTTGTAAGAACAATCTTTTATTTGATTCATTCATGAAAAAATATTACTTTTTATGTTAAAAATATTATTTTTTATTGTAAATATCGGTATGATTGACTCATCTCACGATCATCTCACAGATAAAGATTCGTGAGATCATCTCACAGAGACCTACTCTATAAAATTGTCTCACATGCTTTCCACTATTAATTATGAGTATGTAAATTTTAATAACATGTGTAATCGATCATATTGTAATTTGTAACTTCGTGATGGATTCTTGGAATTATGGCAAAATATAGCGTCAAGTATCAACAATTTTATTTGAGTTTGTGTAACAATTTCTCTAGTTTGGTATGTTTTAACCTCATATTGCTTTATGATTGATCATACCAGAATTGTAAGATTAATAATTATCATGTATGTGTCCAGAGGTGTAAGTAAGTCAAGTTATTCGATCAAAATTCGACTCGAATTTGATTTGATTGAGTTTGATTCGAGTAGCTCGACTCCACACTCGAGTCGTGTACGTTCGAATTTTAACTTTTCAAACTCGAGTAGCTTGCGAGCTACTTGAGTAATTATATATTATTATTATTTATATGATAATTTAAGAAATAATATTTTTCCATATAAATATAAATTTTAAACCCTAAAATTATGTTACAAAACTTTCGAACTCGAGTAAGTTGATGTTTTCACGATTCGAGCTCGAGCTTGAAAATGAATATTCGATCAAGTTTGAGATCACAAAATTTAAATAATACTCAAGCTCAGCTCGACTCGACTCATTTGCTCTGTTGTATCCTTTACTTTGTGATAGAACTCGATTCCATGATACTTAAAATGGAGAAGGAAACAGCAGATAGAATAAATTAAAATGGAGCGGATTACTTAAGATGTGCAAAGTTGGAAATTTTAAAAAAAATGTACAAATGACGTACAATTTATTGGAAGCATGGTCATCTGTCTAGCTAACCTTAAAAAACTAAGTAAAAAAACAGGAACAAAATCAAATTAAATTTGCGATCCTTTTTTATGATGACATGCAAGAAATAAAAAGAAATGTAAATCTAGTGGTAGGGCCTTATTTGGTGATTATCTTGACCTGGAAAACGTGAGGTTTTGGAAGTGGAAAATTACAAATCGAAATCTCAATGAACCTATTATCTTCTCTCCTTTTAGCTTTACAACATGGAGAGGATAATCAATATCATTATTGTAGATTATCTTCTAACATCGCTGCTTATCACAACCTCGAAATTCAGTTAATCAGTTAAAGCAATGACAATATCACGATGACGATGATGATGATGATTATTATTATTATTATTATTTTATTAATAAGAGGAAAAAATGGAAACTCACGTTAAATTTGTTGGATCGAATTGATCAACGATTTACAATTTTGATATGTTGTTCATCATCAACAAAGTTCAACTCTGTATCTACTCTTGAAGTGACAATCACCTAGTAAATTCACAATTTTAGTTATTTGTTACGTCAAAAATATTTGAATGTCACATAAGTGATAGATAAAAAGATATCTTCAATTGATGCAATCGTATCAAAATTATATATATATATATATATATATATATATAAAATATTAAATATAGTGGTTGGCCGTCGGATACGTTTCACCTAGTCACATATGTTATCGTCCAATCCAACTTTTTCAAGCTAGTGACTTGTTTGCAACGAATTTTAAAATATATATTTTTATAGGCTTAATCTCATAAAAATATTTTACACGAGTTTGTCTACCGAAAGGGCACTTTTTCCCAACTCCGTAGGTTTAAATTAATTATTCTTGCAAGTTGGAAGATGAGTTAATAAATTAGTAGAGACTGCGATGCCACGCCACCTGAAAATCTCATGATATCCGGATTTTTACGTTCAGATTTAAATATTTTCTTGTTGGAATTGATGGCGAAAAGCTTCCGTGAAATCTTTTGTTTTAGGTTTTGGTTGCCATATTCATCACTAAATATTGTATCCTGTTTACACATAAAGGGCAAAAACACTTTAAAGATTAACAATTTTTTATATTATTAAATTTTAATATAAACGAGATTAGATATCTTGTGAAACGGTCTCACGAAAATTTATTTGTGAGACAGATCAACCCTACCGATATTCACAATAAAAAGTAATATTATTAGCATAAAAATAATATTTTTTCATGAATGATCCAAATAAGAGATCCGTCTCACAAAATACGACCCGTGAGATCGTCTCACACAAGTTTTTGTCTATAAATAAAACAATTATTAGTCCTAAATTTGACAATTATTTATAATAAGTACATGTTCATCTTAGAGAAGAAGTAAAAAAAAATGCTTTAAGTGAAGCAATTCGTCGATATTGAATGGTATAAGAAATATATATCAATATTTCGAAGATTTAGTATATATTGTTTTTTTTTTTTTTTTAAAAAGTTGCAATTAACTAAGTTTTGAAATATTCAATAATTTGATAATGAGGGCACTAATAATTTTAGACCTGATTGTTTATGATAAATTTGACCAAAACATGGTGAAAGATTATTTTGGTGAAAATTACATTTAAAAAACCAGAATAATTCAATGAAATAATTTATGTCTCACCGGTTGGTTTGTTCACAACACGCTTGGATGTTTTCTTGACAACTGGATTTATAACAATCTACCGGATCATGCAGTTTATTAATTTTAGTTTGAGTAAATCTTTTGTAAGATGGTTTTACGGATATATGGCAAAAACTTGTGTGAGACGGTTTCACATATCATATTTTGTGAGACGGAGCTCTTATTTGGGTCATCCATGAAAAAATGTTAATTTTTATGCTAAGAATATTACTTTTTATTGTGAATATCGATAAGGTTGACATGTCTCACAAATAAAGATTCATGAGACCGTCTTACAAGAGACCTACTCTTTTTTCGTCAAACGAGTCAACCTTACCTATGTTTACAATAAAAAATAATATTTTTTTGCATGAAAAGTAATTTTTTCACGGATGACCCAAAATAGGAGATCTGTCTAACGAAATTGACTCGTGAGACTATTTCATGAGAGTTTTTGTATTCTAGTTTTAAACCTATATATTTTTATTCGAAGTCGAGAACTAAATTTTTTTTTTTGAATCACAACTTAATTTCATTAATATTAAGGATAATATTATGTATTTTTCACACGTGCAAGAATATCTACTGTCACGCCCAGGACCAAGGTTAGTCGACATCGGCTTTGTTTGACAACCAGACAATTGAAAACAACAAGTCTCATAGTACATTATAAACCAAAAACCATTTTATGACTCATAATCAATCATAAGATTGTCTTTACAACGTATATTTTTAAAATGATAAAAATATACAGAAGCGTTTACAATTTACTAAACGAAAACTAAAATAAATTTCTTAATTTTTCTTATTATCAGCTTCAAAATTAGTCTTGTTCATCTTTCTCGGTTTTCTCTTCTGATTTATCTGGGGAAGGTAGAGTAAGGTTCAGTTATATGGTCGTCACTCAGTAAGCGAGGGTCATTCGAGAACATACATAACAAATACACATGAATTTAAAAAACCACATATCATATCATCATAACATGTCATTATTATAACCATAAACATAATTTTGGCCAAAACATTGAGATTTCTCTATATTCCATTGTTTACTGATATCAGTCCTTAATTTTTACTCTTATAAAGGGACGGGGCCATATAACGATACGATAATCGTATCAAGAAATGATAGAAACATAATAACGGTGCTCGATCGAAACTTTCATAAACGAAATAATTAATACACAAAATATTATAAAACAAGCCCACTTACCAAGGACAAGTGTGCAAATTATAACATAGCAAAAACTCACTTACTTTAGACTTGAAGAAAACGTGAAGAAATCGGAAACCATAGAAAAATCATGCAACCGACACTCGAAAACACAGCAACACATCTACCGAGAAACTAACTGCTTTATAAAATTACTTCCACCTTATTGAACCGTTCGATCGGGCTTAAACTTTTACAGTACGTTCACAAGTACGTCAAATAAATTATGAACGATGGAGATCGTGTTTGGAAGTCGTTTTAACCCTCTTATAGACAAAAATACCGTAGGTATGATGTTCACAACTAAAATCTGAGCAGTTTTCTTGAGAATGCTACAAATGAAACACTAACAGTTGGATTCAGTTGAAATTTGGATATGTTATTAAAAATATATGAAAGCATATTTCGAACGGTGGAAATCAGATTCTGAGCAAGCAAACTTTTCTTCCACTCGGATTGGATCTCGAAAGATAAAAAAACCTCACATTGAATAATGTTTAAGTTGACCTCTATCAGTTAAGTTGTGTGTGCCTGCAATAATGGAAAAGGAACACTAAAGTTCGGAGTATATTATATATATGTTGAGAAATAATAATCAGTCTTCACATTAGAGTTTTGAGATTTTTGGTACGTTGTAAGATTTAAATTATTTGATTTATATTATTACATTATTTATAAATTTTGGTGAAATGATAAATTATTAATTCTGTAAATGATATCAGAACTAAAGTCAGGCATTCGATTTTTATAAATTGCAATAAGGGTGATTGTTATAATGAGGTTGTCGAAAACAATAATTGTCAATGATACGAGAGAGTTCACACAAGATACTTGAATTATTACACTATTTAAAAAATTGTAGTCGTATAATAACTATCAATTTTTTGATAAAACGATAAATATTTGATCATGTAATATATATAAATTTATATTTATTATTGGCAATATTTTAATAAAATATTATTTAAATATATGTGTATTATCATGTTTATTTTCTTATGTAACAAAATATTTAATATTATATTAATTAATGATTGACTCATCGGCTTAAACACTGCTACTATTCAACTGCCTTGAATGGATTGATACTAGGTCAGTTTTAAAAAATATAAGTATATACAAATACTACTTTTTTAATGACGAATTTATCGTAGTTGATATCTTAGTAAACTAACGGGTTAACATAATTTTTTGCAAATTATATTAATCAGTCAAACCATACTAGGAAATCATGTGCAACAGGGTTCTCTGAGAATATATTGATAGGAAAAATCGAATTCTTAATCATTGATAAAAGCTTATCTACTTCATAATCTCGGACACCCCCTCAAAGACAAAATATTTTTTTTTTTTACATTGGGTGTTGTATTAGGTATGCATGAGTAAGAGTAGTATTAAGATGAGTGATCTCCTGGGAAGTTCTCTGTGTCAAGTTACTTACATTGTATTGCTTGATATGATTGACTAGTTGTGTCGTAAAAAGAGCGACGTATCTTAACGAGCAATTGTCTTTGTTGAAGACAAGGCCAATGGTAGGAAAAACATAAGTCTGATCTGTAAGGGATATGAGAGAGCACCGGCAGATAGACACGCCCATCTAAGGGTGTTCTTCGGTTGGTTCGATTCGATTTTTGGTTTTTTATTTCAGTTTTTTCGATTTTAGAAATATATATTACGATATCCGAACAATTTTTCTTCGGTTCAATTCAGTTTTCTACCAAAACGGTTCAGTTATTTCGGTCGGTTATTTCGATTTTGATATAATTATTTAAATTAATAATATAAATATATTGTAAAATATATTATGTTAACTTTTGTACATAATTTCTTAGTAAAATATTTAAATACAAGGTCTAAAACAATTAAAAATTATTCAAAATGGTTTTTCATTCACTAAATATCATATCAAAATATATAATATAATAAAAATATAAACAAAATTATTAATTTAATTAAAATTCAGTTTTTTCGATTTTTTCGGTTTGACATATATAATCCGAAATCGAACCAAATAAACTCCAATTTTAACATTTGTGTCCGAATTACAAAATTCGGCTTTTGGTTCGGTTTTGTGTTTGGTTTTTTCGGTTTGGATTTTCGGTTTTAAGTTTGAACACGTCCACGCACCTCCTTGGACTCATGAGCCTAACACCCCGACCGATTATCACTCAAATAGATGCACTCTGCGCTGCCATAAATATAAGAAAATAAAGTAGTGTATTGGCTAACATGTATAACTTTTGGCATAGTGGTAAGTGCTTGATCCTAACAATTGATATCATAGCAATATCATGAGTTCAAGTCTCCCAAAAAACATATTTATATACTTATTGGGGAAGAAGGTTGGGTTAAGCGTCCATGAATGAGAGTAGTACTGAGATGAGTAGTCTCATGGAAAGTTCTCGTGCGTCAAGCTACTGACGTTGTGTCGCTGGATCTAGTTGGCCAGTTGAGCCGTAAAAAAAGTGACACGAAATCTTAACGGGTAATATTGTCTCTGCTGGGGATAGGGTCGGCAATAAGAAAATGACAAGACTAATATCTACGGGATATGAGACAACATTTGTAGATAGACACACACATCTCCGAACTCATGGGACTAACAGCCGACCCATTAGCACCCAAAGAAACGCACTCGGCGTTGCCACGAGTATAAGATAATAAATTTGAGTCTTAACTAACAATTATAACTTTTGATCTATTGATAAACATTTGATCCTGATATTATAACCGGATAAACATTTGATCCTAATATTATAACCGGAAATTATTTTTGCAGGAGTTTGAACTCACATCTCTTCGCCATTGACATATTCTGGTCGTGGAGACTATTAAAATATTAATTTGTACGTAACTTCGTTTTAATTTATCAAATAACATTCATCTTAACAATGGATCCGACCCGCGATAAATGTGAATTTAACGTAAAATTGTGGCTCCAACATCAAACTTAGAGAGTGCCTATAATTGTATCAAAACCTTTAGTTATGGATACTCAGAAGTACCATATAAATCTTTTAAACTTAGCTGAATTTTGGTGCTAATTTATCTAGGGTGGATTTCAAGTCATTGTCATTTATCCAAGTATTTGATTTGTTAGAAATAACTGAAATTTGGAGTCCAGATAAAACGAATATTTGATAGTTGGGTGCAATAATTTTCTTTATTTAAAGCACGATCGAACCATGAAGTTTGATCTTCTATATATTTATCATTACTTATAGAATTTTGTAAACCGATAAACACTTGATTCAACATTGATACATTTGAAATCCATTATATATATTTATATATATATATATATATATATATATATATATATATATATATTTGCGAGAGCCAACAAAACTTTAGCTAACTTTTAAATTATAAATTTTATTGTAAAGTGAAAGTCTAGATTTTTTTGTGCAAATACAAATGGATGGTTATATTTAAGATTCTTTTTTAAAAAATCATGTGTGGAATTAGTCCAGTTGAAATGATCAGCCTAAAATCCGGAGGATGCTGATAAATGAAACGTTGAAATAGTGCTCGAAAATGGATATCAATTTAGCATATTTTTTATGAATTAAATTTAAAAGGATATATATAATATTTACTAGTAAGTGGGTGATTTTAAAACACCGATTTCAAGATTTGTCGAAAGGAACTACTGAAATAGTAGAGTTGACTCAAGGCCAACTTGGCGTTAGCAAGTGGGAGAAAGCGTGTTAATTTTAATGTGTGTCCAAGTTGCTTTTGTTGTGTGTGCATACAAAGCATACGATTATATATATTCACACGTATACAAAGATGATTTTATATTTTTGGTCTCATAATTTATAATTTATTTTTTTAGTATAAAATATCTTATTAGATTGTCTCACAAAATTTATAATTTTGCATTTATGATCTCGTAACTTGTAATATATTTTTTAGTATAAAATATCTGATTAAATTATCTCACAAAATTGATAATTTTACAGTTTTGGTCGCGTAACTTTCAATTTATTTTTATTATAAAATATCTTATTAGATTGTAATTCGATCCGACTCATGAAAAATATTATTTTTATATCACAAATATTATTTTCATTGCAAATATGGATCAAGTCAACTCGTCTCATGAGTGATCTACTCTTATTTTTATTTACTTAGGTGGAATTTTTTTTAAAAAAAAACTGCATAGAATTCTTTCCACCAAAAACAAAAATTATTTGTGAAACTGTTTTATAATAGACTCACTTTTATTTTATTTGTTTAGGTGAAAGTTTTTTATAAAAGAAGTCATACTACTTTCCCAACAAAAATCAAAATCCTCAAATTTAATTTCCAACTCAATATACCGACCATCAGCTAGACAATTTTTGATTGAAAAAAAATACCAAAACTGAATATATATATATATATATATATATATACACTAAAAATACAATTAACTCTCTAAAATTAAAACAAATGTAAATTACAGAATCAAAAATATAATTCTCTCTGTATATTACACACACCCCATACATCAACACGCACACAAGTGTGTGATTTTTTAAAATTATTTCAAACCAGATTGTTATTTTGTATACCCTGGTATATATAAATAAATAAATAAAATAAAAAAATTAATTTTTTTAGGATTTTTTAAAAATTAATTAATAATATGAGTAATGTGTGTGCTTTTCGAACTACGTAAACTGAACCACTGCAAACATAGAATTAGTTAGACGTTGTTAAAGAATATTTAACTATCAATTATTTGAAAGTTCAAAAGATGAAACTATCTACGCTATTATTTTATTGACAAAAACTTGTTTGAGACGGTCTCACGGATCGTATTTTGTGAGACATGTCTTTTATTTGAGTCATTTATGAAAAAATATTACTTTTTATGCTAAGAGTGCTAATTTTTATTGTGAATATCGGTAGGATTGACTCGTATCAAATATAAAGATTCGTGAGATCGTCTCACAAAAGACATACTCTATTTTATTATTTTTAATCCCCTCTCTGAACTGTAAATAATGTAAATCATTATATTCTTGGCACACAAAAAAAATGATGAATCTTTATTTTTTATATATATAGTTCATAGAAGCTTGAATCTAGTCCTTGTAAATTTTTTCAATTTATTTTATAATATCTTTAATAATTCGAGTTAGGTTATCCTAAATGGTTGACAAATTAATATTTATCAGTCCTCTGTTACAAATAACATAACTGGAAATTATAAAAACTAACAGTTGATGTACATGCGTTGTGTGTAAGTTTTAACCTGATACACGAATATGAAAACAAATCCAAATGTGTTAAACTATTATAATATAATAAATAATAAAGACGAAAAAAATCTTATAATATATATAAAGATTGTAGAAAATAAAGACAAAAGTTAGGTCTATTGGTATGGTTAATCATTGATTTACTATTCTATCACTATTATGTTTTGATAGATAATTGTTATTTTGTCCTGACTAATTGTAAAATTATCATATATCTCATTCCTATCAATTTTGATAATTATCATATCATCATAATTTTACAATATATAAATGTCCATTTTATCGCGTTCTACAACAAATTACCAAAAAAAACTCATATTTCATGGACTGTACATGACAAAATTGACTGTATATATATAAATGATTGTGTAAAACGTGTTGGGTGAAATAATTGTTCCTGCTTGGTAGAGCGATCGAATCGTGGTGCTTGAGCTGTTGTGCGGTTTAAAAGATTTGAGTTGCACCATTATCACTAGCTATAGCTTTTGGTAAAGCGGTAAGCACTCGGTCCTACAATTGGTATCAGAGCAAATGTCACGGGTTCGATTCTCTTTGATTGTAAGGAGTGCGATTATTGGGAGGGAGATTGTTGGGTGCAATAATTGTCCCTGCTTGGTAGAGCGATCGAATCGTGGTACTTGAGCTGCTGTGCGGTTTAAAAGATTTGAGTTGCACCATTACCACTAGCTACAGTTTTTGGTAAAGCGATAAGCACTCGATCCTAGAAAATGCAATGTGTGTGTCTATATATATATATATATATATATATAAATAAATGATTGTGTAAAAATGCAATGTGTGTTGTGGCGGTAATGTTTATAATTATACATTTGAGATGTGTTTGGTTGATGTGATTAAATAAGGATAGATGAATAATCACATACTTATCTAATGTTTGGTTAAAACTTTAAGATATATTATTAATCATTTTGACCCGGTTTAAGACCTAATTTTATGATTAATTATTTGATTATTAATCTAACAAATTAAGTGTGATAAGTTATCAACACACCACAAATTACATTTTTATCCTCCTATCTCTTATGAAGATAAATATTTATTAAATTCTAATTTATTGTGTTTAATGATTATCGTAATATTTTCAAATATATTTCTAATAAATATATTTAAATTACTTTTAATAAACATAAATTATAATTATAAATATTTAATTATCTATTTAATTATTTTAAGAATATTTATAATAATTTTAAAAAAACAATAATATTATAATATCACTAAACTTTATTTAATATTAAAATTAATATTCAAAATATTACTACTATTTTAATTATTAATTATAAATATTTAATTATCTATCAAATTATTTTAAAAATATTTATAATTATTTTAAGAAAAACAATAATATTGTAATTATTACTAAAATTTTATTTAACGTTAACATCGAAAATATTATTGCTATTTTAATTATTAAATTAAATACAAATTTACAAATTTATTTCTAATAAATATATTTAAATTAATTTTAATAAATTTAAATTATAATTATAATTATTTAATTATCAATCCAATTATTTTAAAAATATATATTTAATTAGTATTTGGGGCATTTGATCATTACAATAAAATTTATAAAATTAATCCATCATTTTAGAATCATACCAAACACCATGTTATTTATCCAAACATACTATTAATCCATATATCTCATTTTTTAATCACTCTAATTATTAATCATTTACTTATCTTATCACACGTACCCAACGCAGCCTTCATATATTATGTTTAATTGATGTTTTTGTCACAAAGACTTTTCAAAATATTTTTACCTACACTATATATATATATATTTGTTGAGAGTACCATTATATATATATATATATATTTGTGTGGATATAAAAAATTGAAGCTATGCCATTCTATGTTGCCGACACGGTGCGAAGAAACTTAGGGTTGCAAATTCAACATCGAGTACGCAACTTGGCCATGTCTCTTTAATCTAACTTGTCTCCACTCCAAATTTCGTACTTTGGTTTCTTATGTTTCTGATAAAAATTATATAATCATTCTAATTATTATTTTTCTTGCATTAACATTCACATTATATATACATATATATATATATATATATAATCACGTATTTTTATCGGTCAAATCATATAATCGATATATAATCACGCGACTCCATTTTTCCATTCTGAGTTTTGTTTTATTAGGCAAAATCTTAACGTAAGATAGAGATATATACATTCATTATTATTTTTTAAACAAATCTCATAGTTACATTGACTGCTTCAATCAAAACTACACTTGTTCTGTGTCAATTCTTTGGGCCAACTTTATCACATCAATAATTATGTTCTTTTGAATTCTATGTGTGTGTGTGTATATTTGTGTGTGATGCATAGATATAAATAAAATAATATATACAACCAAAAAAAATGGTTGGAAATTAAATTTAGCTGAATAATTCATTTAATTTTCCCTATAATAAGAAAATCGAAGAAAAGCGTTAATGACTTCCAAGCATAGCAATAATTATTTAATTCAAAAATTCAATGCAACGTGAAATGAAATATATATTTTTAATAATAATTACTACAAGAAAAATCAATATATAGGTCCCTTATATACATGACAAAAATTTGTGTGAGGCGGTCTCACGTGTCGTATTTTGTGAGACAAATATCTTATTTGAGTCATCCATGAAAAATATTACTTTTTATGCTAAGAGTATTACTTTTTATTGTGAATATCGGTAAGATTGACTCGTTTCACAGATAAAGATTCGTGAGACCGTCTCACAAGAGACCTACTCTACACGCATACGCTTATCAAATCTATGTCTTTGACTGATTAGTCCCTTCAATTATTCAAAAAAAAAAAAAAAAAAAACTTCCTACAAGATTTTTAAGAATTCTTATTCATCTATGTAGATATACTCCAACTCAAGTATCACGTTATGGCTAAAATATCATGTGCATTTAATTAGATGTTACAATATTATTGGTGCATGCTTGTTATACTCGAATTCCGAATTAAATTTCGAGAAAAAAAAATGTGATTTAAATAATCTACAAAATTGAATTGAAAAACCAATTAAGTTATTATTACAACTTTAAACAAATATCAGAGGGAGGAATGGTGTAAAAGGCAAACAATAACACACACGGGCCTCGAGCCCAAATGTTTGTTTCTAAAAGATGTAACAGCCATGCCCTAAAGCAGGTAGCCAAGAACCCGATTTTTCTGTGCATCGTCGACCATTTGACATGCTAATTTGGTTGCCGCTTCAGAGACAACTGAAGCAAATTGTAAAGGCTTATTTTTTTCTTCTTTTTTGCATTTGGGTTTCGACATATGGTTTTCTATATGGAAATATTAAGTTCGAGAAATGTTTTTTTGTACATGGGACGTGTGGTGATAGTAGAAAGGGTTAGAAAAACTATTAATTAATCGGTTCGCCTAAATACAAATAACGAATAACCCGAGAAAATAATATCAAATATAGCATAAAATCGAATATGCTAATGCTAGATATTATTTCATGAGAAGATCTAAATTAATTGTTCAATACATATGTGGAACATTTGTGTCAAGTTTTACGATAATTAAAGTTAAAAAATAGATATTTCATCCCATTTTTCAATTTATTATCACATTGTTTTATCATATTTATAAATTAATCACATAATAACAAAAAGAGTAAGACAATAGACCAAATGAGTTGCCAACAATCAAGACCACATGTTATTAAAGGTAACCTCGATGCGAATTTATAAGTATTTTTACGTATACCAAATGGCAAAAACTTTGCAATATAAGCTACTTTGCCTTACTTTTAACCTACTTTGTGCGAGTGAACAAACAAAAATTAAACTACATGACAAACCATGTCGTTCTTCATCACCACAATACAACTCTTTGACACATGCTTCCGGAAAAAATCGAAAGGCCATCGAGCTGCATCATTCTGAAGCAACTAGTCAATCTGCAACTAGTATCCGTGTCTACAATTGGGGCATATATATTTAAAAAATATGTTTATTCTTATCGAAGAAAATGATCAATTCACATTGTACGTGGGTATGAATTCTTTGGCATGTTGGCTTTCCATTTCAAGAGCCATCAAGGATTTTTGTCTTTGATACCTGTTTCTCTTAGCAGCAAGTGCTGCAGGAAAAGATTGTTTGATAAGAAATCGCAGCGTGAAACATGATATAGATATGATGTGCATATGCATACAGCATTTCAAGAATCAAGATGAATACAACCAAATATAAAAGAATAGGCATTTTGGCAGAATACAGAGACAGGAGGAAGTTGTGACAGAAGATGAGGCGAAAACTGCTGGAAGAACAGGGTCCTACTTTTTTAATAAATAAGTTACAATGTCACCACTTTGAGTTTTGGCTTAAATAGGAGTCATATCCTTGAGTTTTGTCATCACTTGATGTCTTTTACTGATACGAGGTGTTTCTGCAGCTAAACTGTGGAACTATAGACACACCATTGACATATGTCAAAACCATCTATTCCATAGCCGGAACTGTCAATTTTGAACGCTGACCAGACCTAATTTTCAAGTCTTTGACATATTATGCTGAACTACAACCATCCACTGACCTGAAGCCAAGAATAGCCTTGATATTTGTCACATTCCAATTTCAGATGATTAAGGTTAAACGAATGAAGAAACAAACTCAATGTTCCAGATTTCTCAGAGATGATATGAATTGTCTGAGTTTGAGGATGAAAAGTTACAGTATGAACCAACATATATACACATATGTCACGCCCCGAGATGCATGACATGGACATCAACAATGTTCTTGGAATTCAATAATTAAATTAACCAAAAACACCAAGCCTCAACAATAGTTTAAATCTAAAATAAATTTTATTCAACGAATTCATTATCTTATAACCCAATGACAAAAAAAAAAAAACTCAATGTTCAACTTATTCGAATAAATGTTAACATTACACAAAGAAATAGTAATTTTCTAGCCAAATCACCATCCTCGAAATTCAGTCGATTCTTGATATTCTATCTCATTCTCATCTGAAATGAAATGTAAGAAGTTAGTGATATGGTCGTCACACAGTAATTGGAAGTAACATATATTCAAGTTTAAAACTTATTCACAAGTAGATCTAAAATATAAAACAATGAACATTAAATATTTGTCTTAACTCCCCAAATGGATCATAAGTATATGGCTTAACTCCTCGTACTGGATCATAAGTGTCTAATATTACCTTATTAGACAAGGTCACAAACAAGATCAAGACATCACAAAATATTTGTTGAAATCCATGGTCATGTAATACATCATATATTTAAATTCAACATACAATGAAGATAAATATTATAAAAATATCAAGAAAATACACGTTCCACTTACGATCTTCTACTAGTGTTGAAATCAATGTTGAATGCAAGAGAACTTGAATCCTTCCAGATTGAACTTCACGTTCTTTGTAGAAAGAGAGATAATTTTGAGAGTGAATTGTTTTAACGTAAAATGTAGAATGAGATGAATAAATAGTCAAAATTTTTACACACTTATGAGAGGGTTTGGCTGAGGTGATGATTGGACCAATGTGCAAATTTCAAATGAGAGCTTCTATCTTCTCAGTCTGAAATATTAAATTAAATCTTGAATTTATGATAGATTATCTTCGCATCTTTATTATTATTTCTTATCATATATCTTTATCTTGTATTTTATTTACCAAAATTTTAAAGTATATACCCAAAATTTCGAAATACACGTATACATAATTGTATATATACAATATCTCCTTATTAAATTCTAGGATCTTGAATTTTTTATATATCTAAAAAATCGAAATATAGACATATTATCATCTTAAATTTGAACTCTTTAGATATTTTGTATACTGAGATTTAATTATCTCACGACACTTTTAGATAATTTAGATAATTATTAAATATAATATTTGATAATCTAATACAAAATTTCAAATATATAAATAATATATCGAATTTAAAATTTGCGAATTTTACAGATCCACTGTCAACGGACCACAAAAAATACATTAGGCCCGGCCCATCATGTGAAACCTATCCGCTGATAAATAGAAATGAACGAAGATTAACCTCATAAAAAATTATCATTAGTATCATATATTATTTCGAGGATTAAAAAATTATCATTAGTATCATATATTTATTCAAGTATCATACTTATTAGTGGGCTGCTATCGGTGCATGATGACTGGTGTTCTGATAAGGGGGGGATGGCCGAGATTGTGGTGGACTATTTCTCTAACTTATTTAAATCAGGCGACCCAAGTATCCAAGATATAAATCCGGTGCTCGACTGTGTTCAACCGAAGGTTAATGAGCAGATAAACTCGCTATTATGTTCTCCATTTTCGCCTGAGGAAGTTAAGAAAGCTTTGTTTGATATGTATCCGGATAAAGCTCCAGGACCGGATGGTATGTCGGCATTCTTTCTCCAGAAATATTGGCAGGTGGTAGGCCTAAAGGTTTCAGAGGCTGTGTTGAGGATTCTGAATGATGGAGCTCCGCTTCATGAGTGGAATGAGACTATAATCACTCTCATTCCAAAAATTAAAAATCCTATGCTTATGAAGGACTTCTGGCCTATTAGCTTATGCAACGTCTGCTATAAAATCGTCTCCCGGGCCTTAACTAATCATTTTCGGAAGATTTAGGTTATGGTAGTTGATGAGTTCCAGAGTGCATTTTTCCCAGGCAGACTGATAACAGATAACATCTTACTGGGTTATGAGGCTCTACACTGGATACGGAGCAGGAAAAATGGAGCAAGGGATACGTGGCATTAAAGCTTGATATGAGCAAGGCCTACGATAGAGTGGAATGGGGCTTCCTAGAACAAATTATGGGTAAGCTCGGATTTAATCCTATATGGGTTGAGAAGGTGATGCGATGTGTTCTGTTTCGTCCCCGAAATCACAGGCAATCAAATCATATCGAAAGGAAATGTATATAAGAGAATAGTGAATATAAAACTCACATCAGTTAAATAATGCTGAGAATTCCTGTCTCATATCTGATTCAGTCTCCCAAGTAGCTTCTTCAGTACCATGACGCGTCCATTGAACTTTTACAAGAGGGATAGTCTTCGTTCAAAGTTGCTTTTCCTTGCGATCAATAATCTGGATCGGTTTTTCGACATAACTTAGACTTTCATCGAGTTCTGCCTCGTCTGGCTGAATAATGTGAGAATCATCAGGGAGATATTTCCGCAGCATAGATACATGAAAGACATCATGTATTCCCGATAATGAAGGCGGTAATGCGAGTCGATAGGCACGATCTCCTATCTTCTCGAGAATTTCATATGGACCAACGTATCGTGGAGACAACTTCCCTTTCTTGCCAAATCGGACAACTCCTCTGAAAGGTGAAATCTTCAAAAATATTCGGTCTCCTGCCTCAAATACCAACGGTCGTCGTCTGATGTTGGCATACTTGGATTGCCTGTTCTGAGCTGCCTTCATTCTCTTCTGAATCTGCTTCACTTTCTCAGTCATATCTCTGATCATGTCAGGTCCAATCTCAGGAACCTCAGAGATATCCGTCCCAATATAAAGGGGATCGACATTTCTTACCGTACAATGCCTCGAAAGGAGCCATCTCAATACTCGTCTGATAGCTGTTGTTGTACGAAAACTCACAAAGTGGCAATGCATCCTGCCAATTAGTGCTAAAATCAAGCACTATGGCTCTCAGCATATCCTCCAATGTCTGAATAGTCCGCTCTGACTGTCCGTCGGTCTGAGGATGATATGCGGTACTCAGATGTAACTTCGTACCTAGAGCCTGCTGTAAATTCTGCCAGAAGTGCGAAGTAAACCGAGGATCACGGTCCGAAACAATCGACTTCGGCACTCCGTGCAATCTGACTACCTCTCTGATTTAAATATCGGCCATCTGGTCATATCTGTACGTCATCTTGTATGGAATAAAACATGCGGATTTGGTCAATCTGTCAATCACAACCCAAATCGCATCACAACCTCTGGAGGAACGTGGTAACTGCGTCACAAAATCCATGGAAATGTGATCTCATTTCCATTCAGGAATAGATAAACTGTGCAGTAAACCTCTTGGTTTCTTCCTCTCGGCTTTCACCTGTTGGCAATTCAGACACTTGGCTACAAATTTAGTAACATCAGATTTCATCTGTTTCCACCAATACCTGTGTCTTCAAATCATTATACATTTTTCTGCCACCAGGATGAATTCTAGAACGACTGCTGTGCGCTTCTGCTAGTATCCGCTGTCTCAAATCTGAAACATTCAGCACAACAATACGATTATTCACATACAAAACACTATCATGAACCTGATATTCCGATTGATGTCCAGCTCTGACCATAGCAATCGAATTCTGCACATTCTGATCAACTTTCTGTGCTTCTTTGATTCTCAATATCAATTCTGGTTCAGCTCGAATAGCACATAATCTCAAAGGCTGACAATCTGTTTCAAAAGCTAATCCAGACAAACAGCAATCTTCTATCAAATTCGAAACACCAATCGTCGACAAGGATAAAGAACACACCTTTCGACTCAGTGCATCTGCTGCTACATTAGATTTCCCCGGATAGTACTTGATTTCACAATCGAAGTCTTTAAACAAATCAAGCCATCTTCGCTGTCTCATATTCAACTCTGACTGTGAAAAGAGATATTTCAAGCTTTTATGATCAGAATAGATTTCAAACTTCTCACCGTAAAGGTAGTGTCGCCATATCTTCAAAGCAAAGACGATGGCAGCCAATTCAAGATCATGAATTTGGTAACGAGTCTCATGTGGCTTCAGCTGTCTCGAGGCATAAACAATAACATGTCCTTGCTGCATCAGAATACAACCCAATCCTCGGTGAGATGCATCACAATAAACCACAAAATCACCAGTACCTGATGGAATCGTCAAGATCGGTGCACTGATCAGTCTTTTCTTCAGTTCAAGAAAGCTGGTCTCACATTCTTCAGACCAAATAAATGGAGCATTCTTCTGAGTCAACTGAGTAATTGGCTTGGCAATGCTAGAAAAATCTTTAATAAATCTACGGTAATATCCTGCCAAACCCATAAAACTGCGAATCTCGGGTACTGATGTCGGTCTCGGCCAAGAAATCACTGGCTTCAACCTTGCTGGGATCAACTGATATACCGTCTCCGGATAAAATATGCCCCAGAAATACAACCTGTCTCAACCAAAACTCGCATTTCGACAGTTTAGCATACAATTTCTCAGTCCTCAGAATTTTCAATACAGTTCTCAAATGCTCGGCATGGTCAATCATATTATTCGAATAAATCAAAATGTCATCAATGAATATAATAATAATAAGTATGTGATTTAGGGAAACTCAACTATATCCTACTCGAGTCGTTCTCCCAATACCACATTGACTTATATCTTTCTCTGGAATATACGGTTCATCAGACCCATAAACACAGCTGGAGCATTAGTCAAACCGAACGGCATGACAATAAACTCATAATCAATAACAACACCAATCTGATATCAATCTCAATCATATCCAATCAGAAATTCATAACAATTATATACGGTATCCGTTCTTCAATCCGATTTCGATTATACGATGTCTAACATGTCGAGAACACCATATATGAATCATATCCGATTCTGACAGTATCATAATTTCAAGACATATCAAAACGTAGTAAAACTTACGTCCAGTTGAAGCTCTCGTCGATAGGAACACGGTACTACAGTCGGATTACAAATCAGACGGACGGATCGAAATATAAAGGCGTAAGGATTTCTGAAGCTTCTCCGAGGCCTCTCGTTCTTTTCTTCGTTTCAGCTGAAGGAATGAAGTGGATATGTATATATATATCCTAAGATGCATAATAGAGAGACGTGTCTCTTTTTCAAACATTGCTGTCGGCGCTCGGGCGGTGCTAAACTACCGCTCGGGCGCGGCATGTTCTGTCCGAGCTTTCAAGTTGCTATACACTGGCGCTCAGGCGGTCAAAAACTACCGCTCGGGCACCAGACTCTCTATCCAAAATCCATTCTTGTGATGCATTGGCGCTCGGGCGGCCCTTTTCTACCGCTCGGGCGCCAACAGTTCTGTACAAAATATGCACCCTTCATATGCTTTGGCCAATCTGGTCTCGGAATAGCCCGTCTATAATCATATCAGTTCAAAATCAATCATATCAGATCACAGTAATCAAAATCTCGGGCATTACATGTTCGTTCTGTCAAATACTCGATTGCCCTCAATGGCGATATTATAGGCCATGTTTGTCACGCCCCGGGACGAGGGTTGGTCGACACCGGCGTTGCTCTCAAATTTACATTCGAAAACAAGAAGCCTCAGAAGTACAAAATTCAGAAACCAGTCTTTTTATTCATAAATACTGAATATCTCAATGTCTGATACAAACTCAAATGTTTTATAGCGAAAATGTAAAACCGAACATAATACTGTCTTAACAGATGCAGCGGAATCTAAGTACATAAATCAGAACTGAGAAAAATAACAGTCTTCTTCACCATCCCCAGAACTGATGTTGTTCTTCTTCTTCTAACAATTTTTCCTCGCTCTTATCTGAGATAGATTTGGTGGGTGAGTGATATGATTGTCACTCAGTAAGCGGGGGCGGGAATAACTCCCAGTTTTCGAAATCATTTTCATACAGAAACAGTAATATGAATAATATACAGAAATTCTTATTTTCATAACAGAAATCAGTATTCAGTATTCTGAAATCAGTAATCAGTAATCAGAAATTAAACAAGTAAGCACTGAGCACGTTCGTGAATTTCATGGCTAAACTGATATCAGTCCCCTATATGTTGTCTCCTCTAAGGGGTGAGGCCAGTAATCAGTAATGTTCAGAATATATATTCCTACCATTATTTCACTAAGTTTCAGTGCTTTAAAAATCAGATATCAGAAATACTTAAACAAGAATTATCAAACCGATTTCAAGATATTTATACATAGCCCACTTACAATAATTTGCTTAAAGAATTTCGGTTGAAGTCTGGAAATTTGCTTGTCTCGCTACTGGATTTTACAGCTTCGAAAAATGCACTCTCTTAGCTCTAATTTCAAGTGATAACTCAAGATTTTGGTAACATCAATTTCAGAGATTGAGGGTGCTATTTATAGGCCAAAAGCTGACTGAGCCTTCCAATTAATGACCATAATCTGCCATTAACAATCTTTATTTCATGTTAAATGCTTCGGTTACAAGTCCTGAGCAGAACCAGTAGTTATCTGCTGGAATCTCGCTACTGAACTCTTCTGCTGCTGGATTTTGTTTGCTGAAAATACTATATTCTGAAATCTAAGTTGCTTCTGGAATTGTTAGCTTCTGCTGAAATTTGCTAGCTGCTGCTACTGCTGGAATTTCAGGTTCTGCACAATGTTAATCCGGGCAGAGGGTTGCGTCAAGGGGATCCTCTATCACCCTTTCTGTTTGTTCTGTGCGCTCAAAGGTTGTCATCGATTTTGAGCTCATTTGAATCACGTAAGTTGATTACTGCTGTCCATATTGCAAATTCTAGTCCCCAAATCTCCCACCTATTCTTTGCTGATGACAGCCTCATATTTTTAAAAGCTACTATCGCCGACTGTTTGAATCTTCGCCAGTGTCTATCGTTGTATGAAAAAGCTTCGGGCCAGCTAATAAACTTTGAGAAATCATCTTTGTCCCGAATACGGATCCAGTGATTGCTGATCAAATAAAGAGGATGTTGCATATCTCCACTACGCAGGGTCATGACATTTACCTGGGATTGCCGATATTCTCTTTGCATAGCAAAAAGCTCCAGTTCAGAAATTTAATTAAGACTATAGTTAAACGTTTGAGAGGGTGGGGCAACAAGACATTTTCCCCTGGAGGCATAGAAACGTTAATCAAGTTCGTTTTACAGTCCATCCTCACATATGCTATGTCTTGTTTCCATATACCTAAGGCGATCTGTGAGGCTATTGAACGGGAATGCGCAAATTTTTGGTGGGGCATGGAAGAAGGGAGAAGGAGAATGCACTGGAAATATTGGCATACATTATGTGTGCCAAAATGTATGGGAGGAATGGGCTTTCGTAACTTGGAAGCGTTCAATAGAGCCCTTCTTGCAAAACAAGTTTGGAGAATTGCCATTAATCCAGACTCTCTTGTAGCCAGGGTTTTTAAGGCGAGATATTTCAAGCATCATGATATTATGGACGCTCCGATAGGTAAAAACCCCTCGTTTATTTGGAGATCACTTTTGTGGAGTAGAAAGCTACTGAGGAAGGGTCTGTGTTGGCGAGTTGGTAATGGAGAACAAATCGCAACTTTTCGAGACCAATGGATTCCGGGATTGCAGTCTCTAATGCGACCAGCAGGTATCCCGAATGATCTTGATAACGTAAACTCTTTCATTGTGAACGGAGCGTGGAATGAGTCGCTGATTCGAGCCACCTTCCCGTCTTATATAGCTGAAGATGTTCTAGCTATCCCACTAGCAAATAATTCGAGTGAGGATTGTCGATTCTGGCTCTATGATCCCAAAGGAAAGTACACTGTGCGGAATGGTTACAAGCTTGAAGTCGGGTTCTTCAATACGCCCAGCCATACCTCGAACACCCATGCGAAATCTTGGTGGAAATTTGTATGGTCATTGTCAGTTCCTCCTAAGGTTCGGATTTTTTTTGTGGCGAGCATTGCACAACATTATTCCATCTCGCGCGAACCTGCTGCGGCATCATGTTCCCGTCACAGATCAGTGTCAGTTGTGTGGTTATGGTCATGATTCAACCGAGCACGCTCTGTTTTGGTGTCCATTTGCCAAGAAGTGTTGGAAGGATACAATTTTTCATCCTTTTCTGAAACAGGTAAAAGACATGGATTTCTTGGATACATTCATCCGAATGAAATCAGTGTTAAGAAAGGAAGATATGGAGGTTTTTGCGATGCGCACCTGGGCTGTATGGCATGATAGATTGCGGATTTTGCATGAGAAGGTGCCTGGATGTGCTCAATTTGATGTGGAGTGGAGCGCCTCCCTTTTGAAAGACTTCAAGGAAGCTCGGGAATCCTTAATTACCGTACATGCTCCGAAGCCATTACCCCAGCTCGAACGCTGGACGAGACCACCGGTCAACACCTTGAAACTTGATGTAGACGCGACGGTTAATTTTGACACGGGTGGTTATTCGATTGGGGGCATAGTGCGAGATCATGACGGTCAAATACTGGTTGCCTTCGGAAAAAGAATCTCTAAGCCACAGTCGGTGGTCTTCACTGAGCTCCTTTCAATAAGAGATGGGATGAGGCTGTTGGAGGAACGTGGGATAGAAGCCCAGTGTAATTACTACTGACTCTCTGCTGGCGGTGCAAGCAGTCATCAACCCAGCAGAAGATTTAAGTTATTGTGGTGCACTGGCGTTGGATATTCGGAACTCATTGGACAGTCGCACTGATACCGATCTTAGACATGTTGGCAGATCAGCGAATCGGGTGGCGCATTCACTTGCATTTTTTTCGCTTTCTTCCCTTATTCCTTTTGTTTGAGAAAATGGGGTTTTCCCGTTTTGGTTGGTGAGTCTTGTAACAGACGATTTATTGCTTTCTGAATAAAATTACAAGCGTTACCATAAAAAAAATAATTATGAAAACCAGGGCATGTTAGATTTGATTATCGAAATTTTCGTTGATAATTAGGTGATGGAGCCAGTTTTGCTTCAGAATATATAATTAACATGCAAACCCTATGACGTTGGTAATAAAACAAAATATAATTAATTCTTTTTTTTTTTTTGTGAAAAATTGTAGTTATTAGATAATGTCGAGTGGCAGTATATGCCACTTAAGCAAGTGGCACATATCGAACCACGAGATCTTCACGTGTGACCTGATTTTCTGCTGCAATATGATTTACACGCACAAATTACAGTTTACGGTTCCAATTTATAAGATTGATATTTTTTTAAGATTTAATATAAAAAAAATATTATTTTTTATTATAAAAATGAATTATATTAACTCATGAATAAAATCATTATTATTATTATATATAGCAAGATTAATAATTTATAATTTCCAGTGATTATTGTGTCAGTTATTCCAATATTATTTAAATTCGAATTCCATAACCAGAAACATTCTTTGGGTTGTAGGTGGTACCTTCCTATAGTATTTCTTCGTACACTACTCCAATTTTTATTTCCAATCTAATTGAAGAGGGTGAAAATAAAAAAATATAGAAAATACCGTAAATAAAATTGATCAAGTAAAATAATAATAAAAAAAAATTCGCTATGTTCATTTTGGTTAGGTATGTATTAGGATGTGACGTTTCATTCATGTATATTTCATTCAATCAATTATATTATTCCAATTAAATTCCAACAATCAATTTTAGTCATTCTTCTATAAATTATGTAATTATAAAGCTAATATCATATTCAAATTTTTATAATTAAATAATCACGAAAATTATCGTGACATTTATGTTTAATAACGTAATTATAAAAATCTAGCAATGACATTAATAATTTAAATACAGATTTTTTATGAGTAATATTAAAATAGATAGTTGGAACATAACTATACAAATAATTAAATTCTATATCTATATCTATATTATATATATATATATATATATATATATATATGTGATTTTTGTGCTTTATATACCGACAAACAAGAAATAAAATAAAATATATGAAAAATGTGTATATTATGTGGTCAATAGGTCCAAGTTCGATAATTCTGAGTTATCATTATCACCATATATTGTAAGGCATGCAGCTCACAGACTAAAATGTATCCTGATTTAAGTAATGCCCGACCCAATATGTTGGTGATCAATGTCAACACAATATCATATATATATCCAAAATTAATTAAATACCAAAATTGCTGGGAGACCAACATATACATACTCATCTGACATTGTAAAATATCTTTATTATATTGCGAACAAATTTTTTATAAGTGAGTAAGTTACTTGGATTCACGAGTTGTATCTATCATGAATAATGATATTTTTAACATAATTTTTTTTTTAAAATTAATAAATTGGGTTGAGTCGGATACACATCACACAAAATTGATCAGTAAGTTACTTGGGTTCACGAGTCTATATATGTATCTATCATGAATAGTGATATTTTTGACATAAAAATTTTGAAAAAAAAAATTAATGAGTTGGGTTGAATCAGATACACATCACACAAAATTGATTAGTGAGACTATATCATATGAGGTTTTGTATTTATAAATATGTTGGCGGAAACTTGATAAACTTATAAATTTTCCGTTGAAAAAATTGCAAGTATATCGAATAAAAAATTTCAGAAAAAAGAAAAGCAAAGTGGGTAGGCTGATGAGTGGTTAAATCTTCCACACAATTACAAGTACAATTTTTCTGTTTGAATAATTGCTAAGACCCATAATAGAGATTGGGGGGGTTGTAGTTTGAATATTTTATACTGTATGGGGAATGGATTCCCGAGTAGGGGTAGGGCCGCGGGGAGGGAATTGTGTGGTGAGGTAGGAGGCACTTGCACGCTCTATCTTGTCCCCTAGTTGCCTCTTTACTAGACCAGTTTGCAAAATCAAACCCCCTCATGAATTCTACTCTATAAAACCCACCCTTTTCTTCTCCATTTCCAACACACACAACTGTCGAGTACCAAAGCTCAAACAACACAACCTAAAAAAGAATTCCCTCGATCTTTTTTCTCTTCCGATAAATCAGGGTTAGTTTCTTGATAGCTGCTTCTCATTCGAAATTCGACAAAGGAATCATGAAGATGAGCGGTAATTTCAAGAGAAGGGTTTCAAGCAGAGGGCTTGGAGGAGTCCTCAGAGAGCAAAGGGCTAGGCTTTACATCATTAGAAGATGTGTAGTCATGCTTCTTTGTTATCATGATTGATTATCATCCAGCTTTTTTTTTTTGGGGGGTTGTGTAAATAGTTAGGGGAAGGAGAGATTTTTAGTCTTTTAAGTTTTGACAATTTTGCACCAATTAGCCTAAGTGGGCTTCTTGTATACATCCGACTGGTGGATCGAATCGAATGGAAATTTATTGGTTTGGTTCAATTCTTGAATTCTGGGATTGTTTTGTTTTGTTTTGTTTTTATTCAGTTCTTGAATTGTTTACTAGTGTTTGATGGTATGTGTTTAATTCCTGACTGGCTGAATTATTGGAATTTGATGTGATTGAGTGAAGATTAGCATGATTTTCTTGCTCAATTATTGGGATATGATGTGTCGATGAGTTGGATAATATATATTATATACTGGAATATAATTAAATAAAATTATTAATTGAATGCATTTTCACCTAGCACATCAATCCAACAAGCCCTGTCAAATCAACTTGGAACTTAGTACAGCTTTCTTTTGAAATTCATCGTAGCAAGATCCAGAACGAGCACAGCGAAGAGGAGTTGGAGTTTACTTAAGAGCATGTCAGTCGTGCGAGGTCGAAGTTTTTCGCTTTGATTGACGGTCCAACTCCGTCACTGAATGTATATTCGATCTCGTATGGTAGCCAAAAAAATCGTACATTCATGTTAAATAAAAGGGTTTCTGGTTCTGACGGCAACGATCCAATCTATTGTGAAACATCGATTTCGAAAATTCTGAAATAATTTTTGTAAAGCTAGTTTATTTTATCATCACAATTCCTATTTTTAAAAATTCACTCACCCACTAATATTTTTAAATCTCCTTTGGCATTCTGTCGAGTTTCTTCGATTAATTTGTACAAAAGGCTTAGTATTCCCCTCAACTAAGCTAATATTGTGTAATGAAACTTTATTTAGAGGAAATGTATTTTTAAAAAATAAAGGAAAATAAATTTAGATTTTCACCAACATTATAAAAAAATCCCAGAGTTAACTCCCTTTGAATCAGTCAAACACTCTTGGTGTTGGTTTAAATATTAAAGGTACGCTTCATAATTAAGCGTGTTTATCAAATCATTTAATAGCATGAAGGGCCGTTAGCATGAAAAACCAAAATATATATAGGGTCGAACGCTTTATCGTTTTACTAAAAGCTATAATTAGTCGTAACAGTAAAACTCAAATATTTTAAACCGTATAATAATTCAAACACTATGTTTCGATTGCTCTATACATCATGAACAATTATTTGTATCCAATAATCTCCCTATAAATAATTGAGATACTCGCGATCAATGAAAATCGAATTCATGACATTGGCTCTGATATCAATTATAAAGCCAAACTTTTATCGTTTTTCAAAAAGCTACAGTTAGTGGTAACGGTGCAACTAAAATATTTTAAATAATACAACATCTCAAAGCACAACATTTCTATTGCTATACTCGACACAGATAAATTATTTCATCCAACAATATACTTAATTAACAATAATATAGTAATTAAAGTTGTTAAGACTATATATGTATTTATATAATCTTGATTAATTTAGTGATTAATTTAGTGTCATATAAAATGGTAATCTTATTTGTTAACTTGCATGTGTTCGACCAAACATAATAGATAACGCACACAAACTCAGTTTTGTTGGCCAGCCATATTGACTTGGGTACGTAGACGTCGGGGGAACAGGTCGGGAGACTTGTAACAATGATTTATCATCAAAACATAGATATTTAAATTATTTATTTTCAAATTGGAGATGCTTATCTTATTTACAAATTCCAACAAAATCGACATATACGGTTTGATTTTATTAACATATTTACTATATATGAGTATTTTTTTATAAGTAATTAAGATATGTTTGGTATAATCGAGTCTCGAACGTGATATCTTTATCGCAAAGTTTCATGTGTGCTATGAGCAATTCACTATTGGTCAACTACTTTTTAAAAAAAAATAAAAAATCAAATTCCAACAAACTTGACATTGGCCAATTAACATTTTGTAAAAAGTTTTTGCGCAACTAAAATACTAAATTAATACCATAACAATGTAAGTTTTTTTTTTATTTTTGGCCCCCTCAGTTATTGTAATTCAAAGCCGTTCGGATCACTTTAAATAATATATAATTGATTTATTTGAAATCATGATTAAGCTACAACAAGTTCAACCATTTTTTTATATGTAAAATGGTCACAAATTGTAGTGAAATATAGATGATTTTTTTATATAAAAAAATAGGACATTATTGAGAAAAACAACGAACGGGACAAGTGTAGAGGAGGATGGGAATGAGTCCAAAATGGCGCATATTGATATGATATTTGGTAATGGTTGGCATTGAATTTAAGACATAATGTGTGATGAGTCAAAAGAGCAGCCTTATCCTCACCCACGTGCGCTGCTTCTTCTCATCTTCAACCCCACCTTAATTCACTCTTTGATTCTTCTATTCAAATCACTGTATCTATCTATGTGTCTACGCATGCATGTATGTACAGCTATGTCAAATCTTCTTCACTTGTTTGTAAATTTATTTAAATAAATTTACACAATGTGAAAATAATATCACCTATTTTTATATGCACGTGAATGGATTTCTTGGACGCATCACCCATTTTCATACTTGGGAACACGTTAGTAAATCAATCGAGCTGGTTCACGAAATTTTCGAATCAGATCAAATAATATTTTATTAGTATTTGAATTGATCGAGTTCGAACTGAATTCGAAAGTGTCCAAACTTTTTCTGATACAAATTCGACCTCAAATTACATTGTTCAGCAGTTCGTTAGCCATGATATTTTACTAATATAATATACATATATAGTAGATAGATATATCTCGAGTTTTTCGAGTATATATTTTCGAGTGATAGTTCGTATAGCTTGCGAACATGTTTAAAATCTATCGAGTCGAACTCAAACTCGAGCTTTGATTTGACTCGATTCGATTCTTTTAACCTATGTTTGAGAATCAAACTCGAGCTTTGATTTTATTCAATGTATTTATTTATAATCTTTATTTATATATTATCATAAATATATGTTTATGATATTCATCTTAATTAATTTATTAATTTACAACGCCTATTTTATAACGATTAGTTTGCATTAATAATAAAACATAAACACACTAATTTTTTTTAAACATAATTGCTATCAATAACTTCCATAATTTATATGAGTACATTTGAGCATGCATTTAATTGTTATCATTTATATTAGTACACTTATAGCTCAGTATTTATTTAAGAAACATGAAGACCAACATAAATTTTAAAAAAACTTAAACATCAAATGTCATGCCTCGAGCTCGGTCCCGCGCCTGCGTGATTGCACGATAACAACTACTTCGTATTCATCATAGCTTAACGAAAATGATTAACCTAAGTTGCTATAGAAGTCCATTGTAAATCAATTATAAACTTATTTTCAATCTTTATTTTTTAATATATGGGAGAATGAGTATGACATCACATGAATCTAAAGACCAACGAAAAATTATATTTAAAAAACATAAACATCAACAAATGACGGAACAACATAAATTTAAGAAGCCACAATATGCACCAATGGACGTGCGCAACACCCTCTATCCGCGCGCCTCCCCAATACTTTTTTAAAAAATCCGTGATTTGAACCCAGAACTATTGATTGCAATGGGTGGGTGGCTTTCCCATCGCAGTTACCGTAATGTTGGGGTCCAAAAGAGTGGAAACCTAAGTGAATTTTACAAAGCAATTGACGTTCTTTTCCGTTGGCAGTCGCAGCACTCTGAGAATTTGTGGGCACAAAATAAAAAACCTCATTTTATATACTATTCCTCAGAACGCATGCATAATTATTGATGGAAACATTAGTGGTTGCCATTCATTGTGAAATTGTCATTTAAAATCTTCAAGTGACAACAAATTAATGTTTTAAAGTGAGAAAATACAAAATAAATAAACATTGTAAAGCATAATGGTAATATTCTAATGCTAGATCCAAAGATCGAAAATTGATTTGGACACGTGCGCATAACCAGATTAAAATCAGGTTTTTGGATGTAATGTAAATTTACCACCATTATGTTAGCATCTCATGAACCGCTTGTGACACTTGAGGCGTAGGGTGACTACAGCCATTCATGCATTCACATGCACATGCACATGCACATACTTTTGTGGATCTGATTTTTTAAAAAAATTATTCTATTCCTACAATTAATTTAGTTTATTCAAATATTTTAATGATTTCATTTATAATAAGATACAATAGTTTATTTAACAAATAAATGTATATATAATAAAGAGTAGCACACTCTAATACCTAACAAAAAGAACAATTTATTCAAGGGGGGGCAACTTTTTATCAATTGCAAGTCCGATTATAAATCAGGCAAAAGATGGGAGGAAGTTTCGATATCTACACTATATAATAATGCATTTCGAATCAAAACTCTTATACGATCGGATCGAATCAAACTTGTTAAACTCGATACTTGGACCTAATTCAACCTCAAAAATTAACTTAAATGGGAGGATTGTCCAAGTCCCATATATGCAACTCCTATAGTTTTTTCCAACTGATGTGGGACAATTAACACAACCTCAATCAAACTTGTAAAATTGATACATGAAGAACTTAACTCAACTACAAAAGCTAGTTCAAGTGGGGATTGTCCAAGTCTCATATATGCAACTCTTATATTTTTTCCCAACCGATGTGGCAGTCATACACATAACGACGGGTCGAGCTTTGATAACATGATAAAATTGAAACTTGGACCCAACTCAATCAAAAAAGTTAGCTCAAGGGATAAAATTGTCCAAATCTTACATATGCAACTTCTAAATATTTTTTCCAACATGTGTGGCATAACTAAAAAAAATCAAGCTCTCATAGATTGATTGTCATATCGATTCGTTATATCCTCGTTTTTTTTTTATATATCATGCCTACAGTAAAGAAGCATTATTTCGAATGAGCATTCTAAACTGCACAATCTACGGATCATATAACTAAGTAGGTCCATTAGTCTCTTTATTTTCATGTTTCAGTTGGAAAAACAGCTAGCCTCGATTACCTGTGAGAGATCAGGTTCATGCATTTTCCCATATATGCTCCTTCACATTGGGCATGTTTTGGACAAAACACTATAGATGGGGATCCCGCTTGTCATAATCCTATAAAAATCTACAAATATTAATCATGCAAGAAACTAACTAAATACAGTTGGGTGAAATTTGGATGAAATGGCCAACAAAAGTCACGAGAATCATAAATGCTCAATTTTTACGTAGCCAAGCTTTATGATATGTATATATTTTGAATTTTATTGTTCAGCCCTACTACCGTTCCTCTTTGTCCCGCTAAAGTTTTTTCATGAACCCAGCAAATTCGAGAAATAAATAAGCAAGCATTTGTAAATATAAGCAAGCATTTGTAAATTGTCATCTAAACATTCTTCAAAATCTGAGTTCTACATTTTCTCGATCCCGTTATCCTCCCCCGAAATCTGCCATTTCTTTTTCTTCGTCTTGATTTCTTTAGGAGATTCCTCGTAACAATATCAATTATTGGATGAAGTACATATGCGAATACGAGGATGGCCAAGGTCAGTCGTGGGCGGCTGTGCAATAGTCGGTTCGGTTCTATTTTGGTAAATTTCAGTCCGGTTCTTCTGTTTTGTGCTTTTCAAATGTCTAATGCGAAAATCAAATCATTTTATTTTGCTCCGATTTGGTTTTCTGGTATTATAATTTAGTTTATACGCTTGAGTCATAAATTAAATCATAAATTAACTCCAATGTTTTATTAACAAATCACTGGTCATCGTTTGAAAATCCATCTAAAATTCAAAGATTTTATAATTAAATAAAACTAACCATTTAAAACAAATACTGAGAAACATAACTAAATATCATAAAATGATTAAAAACATTCATTTAATATTTTGCGTAAATGCTCAGGGATTTTGCATGTATTAATATCACCCTTTTAAATATTTTAAAATATTATATATAATTTTTTTAAATATTTAATATTTTCTATTATACGTGAACTGGTTGGTTCGATTTTGTAGTTTTAATTTGAAAAACAAAAAAATGAATTACCAAAAATCAAAATTGAAACCGACGAAAAAACTTTTTAAACCGAACACAATTATAAAATTGTGAACTTGTCGATTTACCAAAATTATAACAATGATAACGATACAACTTCAATATTTTAAAACATACAACAGTACAAGCGTGTCATTCTAACTAGGACAATTATTACAGCAAACACAAATAATCCAAAATTTACGACCATTTAACGAATGCCCTAATGCCAGCTTATTTATTTATTTATTTTCAATAACCCTCCGATTCAATTTCATGTTAATAGCCTCACAACAATCAAACCCGACCGCAGAACCGACCCGGTCACCAATTCGAAGCGATCCAAATACTGAAATATCCATCCGGTTCTCTCCCCCACCCCGCAGACCTATTCAAGACCGGCGAGGCCATTCTTCCCACATCTCTGCTGCCATGAGCAGCGCCAAATCCCGCAACTTCCGCCGCCGTGGCGGAGATGACGATGAAGAAGACGACTCTCCCACACTTTCTACCTCTGTCACCGCAAAAAATAAGGGCGCTTCTTCCACCGCGAGGCGGCCACATTCGGCGTCGAGTAAACCCAAGAAAACATCGACTCCAACCGCTATGAGCCTCCTCTCCTTCGCCGAGGACGAAGAGTCTTCGGAATCTCCCTTCTCTCGTTCCTCTTCCAAACCTTCCTCTTCCTCCTCGCGCTTTTCTGGCAAATCAGCTCATAAGCTTACCTCCTCTAAAGACCGAAGCGCCCCTCACCCCCCATTATCTTCTCTCCCCTCTAATGTCCAGCCACAACCCGGAAGTTATACAAAAGAAGCCCTTTTGGAGCTCCAGAAGAATACTAAAACCCTCGCCGCTCCTGCCCGTAATAAGCCCAAACCCGAACCTGTGATCGTTCTGAAAGGTTTGGTGAAACCAATTATTTCAAACGATTTCGTTTCGGAGTCTGCTGGAAAAATCCAAGATTTTGAAGATGATGAAGTGAGTTTGAAAAACAAGAGTGGAATTTTAACCGTGGAGACAGATGATGAATCGGATTTGGCTCGGCTGGGAAAA